>NC_080031.1:86037522-86340552 GCF_030020395.1 Manis pentadactyla
TTAACACACAGAAATCTGTGGCTTTCCTATACACTAACAATAAACTAATAGAAAGAGAAATCAGGAAGACAATTGCATTCACAATTGCATCAAAAGAATAAAATATCTAGGAATAAACCTAACCAAGGAAGTGAAAGACCTATACCCTGAAAACTATAAGACACTCCTCAGAGAAATTAAAGAGGTCACTAACACATGGAAACTCATCCCATGCTCCTGGCTAGGAAGAATTAGTATTGTCAAAATGACCATCCTGCCAAAAGCAATATACAGATTCGATGCAATCCCTATCAAATTACCGACAGCATTCTTCAATGAACTGGAACAAATAGTTCAAAAATTCATATGGAACCGTCAAAGACCCCTAATAGCCAATGCAATCCTGAGAAGGAAGAATAAAGTGGGGGGGATCTCACTCCCCAACTTCAAGCTCTACTACAAAGCCACAGTAATCAAGACAATTTGGTATTGGCACGAGAACAGAACCACAGACCAATGGAACTATTTAGAAACTCCAAACATTAACCCAAACACATATGGTCAACTAATATTCAATAAAGGGACCAAGGACACACAATGGGGAAATGACAGTCTCTTCAATAGATGGTGCTGGCAAAACTGGACAGCTACATGTAAGAGAATGAAACTGGATCACTGTCTAACCCCATACACAAAAGTAAATTCAAAATGGATCAAAGACTTTAATGTAAGTCACGAAACCATAAAACTCTTAGAAAAAAACATAGGCAAAAATCTCTTAGAAACATGAGTGACCTCTTCTTGAACATATCTCCCTGGGCAAGGGAAACAAACGCAAAAATGAACAATTGGGACTATATTGAGCTGAAAAGCTTCTGTACAGCAAAGGACACCATCAGTAGAACAAAAAGGTACCCTACAGTATGGGAGAATATATTCATAAATGACAGATCCAATGAAGGGTTGACATCCAAAATATATAAAGAGCTCACACACCTCAACAAACAAAAAGCAAATAATCCAATTAAAAAATGGGCAGAGGAGCTGAATAGACAGTTCTCTACAGAAGAAATTCCGATGGCCAACAGACACATGAAAAGATTCTCCACATCGCTTGTCATCAGAGAAATGCAAATAAAAACCACAATGAGATATCACCTCACACCAGTAAGGATGGCTACCATCCAAAAGACAAACAACAACAAATGTTGGCGAGGTTGTGGAGAAAGGGGAACCCTCCTACACTGCTGGTGGGAATGTAAATTAGTTCAACCATTGTGGAAAGCAGTATGGAGGTTCCTCAAAATGCTGAAAATAGACTTACCATTTGACCCAGGAATTCCACTTCTAGGAATTTACCCCAAGAATGCAGTAGCCCAGTTTGAAAAAGACAGATGCACCCCTATGTTTATCGCAGCACTATTTACAATAGCCAAGATATGGATGCAACCTAAATGTCCATCTGTAGATGAATGGATAAAGAAGATGTGGTACACATACACAATGAAATATTACTCAGCTACAAGAAATAAACAGGTCCTACCATTTGCAACAACATGGACGGAGCTAGAGGGTATTATGCTCAGTGAAATAAGCCAGGTGGAGAAAGACATGTACCAAATAATTTCACTCATATGTGGAGTATAAGAACAAACGAAAACTGAAGGAACCAAATAGCAGCAGAAGCACAGAACCCAAGAATGGACTAAAAGTTACCAAAGGGAAAGGGACTGGGGTGGACGGTTGGGAAGGGAGGGATAAGGGTTTAGAAAAAGAAAGGGGGCATTACGATTATCATGTATAGTGTGGGGGAGGCACAGGGAGGGCTGTGCAACACAGAGAAGACAAGTAGTGATTTTACAGCATCTTAACTACACAGATGGACAGTGACTGTGAAGGGGTATGTGGGGGGACTTGGTGAAGGGGTTAACCAATAAACATAATGTCCTTCATGTAATTGTAGATTAATGATACCAAAATAAAATTAATAAAAAAATATATATATAATTTTAATTACTCCAGTAGTACATTCATAAATATATCCATACTTGAATAGGAAAATCATATAAATAAGCCTGCAGGCCCCTTTGACCTGCCCAGTCTTGGCTCTTTCCCCACTTTCCTAACGGTTGCTGTGGTGCCCAGTTTGGAGTATATCCTTCTAGACCTTCATTCTGTGCACCTGCACACACACACTGACCCAGGAAGATCTGTAGTATTTGTCTGTTTATGTGCGAAGCATTGTGTGTCTATGTGCTGAAAACATGAGAGGTAATATACCATATATCTTTCTACAGCTTGTGTTTTTCTTTTAGAAAAATAGCTTGGCGATCAAGCCATGTTGGTACCCAGAGTCCACTTCATTTTAAAAACCGCCTCATGGTTGTGGTAGAATAATGTCCTTCTTTCCCTAAGATGTCCATGAAACAGCAGACCGGGACCGCCTCCATTTTGTGTCCTCCATCTTGAATCACTATGTCCCCTACATGACCCCTAGCCGACCGGGCCGCCTCCATTTTGTTCTGTGTTCTCCATCTTTAGTAAGAAGTTTCCCGCTC
Organism: Manis pentadactyla; assembly: GCF_030020395.1. Lineage (NCBI taxonomy): Eukaryota > Metazoa > Chordata > Mammalia > Pholidota > Manidae > Manis > Manis pentadactyla. Next base: position 86,040,060 of record NC_080031.1, read on the forward strand.
AAGCCATGCCCATTCCCGCTGAAACCATGCCCAGCAACCTGTGCAACAAGACCCTGACCCTCCTCAGCCAATCAGCTAAGGCCACAACCATCACCCCACCAATTGCCCAGACCCGTATAACATCTTTGTATTTTTGAAACTCGCTTGCTCTCTCTGGCATCTCGCCGCTGCGTCGGTGCAGATAGGAGATTGAGCTCCAGCTAGATTGAATAAAGGCTCTTTGCTTTTGCATCTGACTCAGCTCCCTGGTAGTCTTTGTGGATCACGAATTCTGGGCATAACAGTCCATACCGTACTCCTTGGAGCTTGGGAATATGTTACCTTACATGGCAGAGGGACTTTGCAGATGTGATTCAAGATGCAGAGCTTGCAATGGGAGATTATTTGGCATTCTCCTGCGGGCCCAGCCATCACTTGTCCTTAACAGTGGAAGAAGAAGGTGGAAGGACAGGTAAGAGAGAGGTGATGTGAGAGGGACAGGCAGGTGCCAGGTTTGAAGATGGAGGAGGGGCCATGAGCTGAGAAGGCAGTGATCTCTGGAAACGGGGGATGGCTCAGTTGGTAGCCAGCAAGAAAAGCAACCTCTGTTTTACAACTGCAGGGAACTGAAGTCTGTCAGCGGCCTGAATGAGCAGGCAATAGGTTCTCTCCTAGAGCTGCCTGGCGGGAACAGCCCAGAGACACCTTGAGTGTAGCCTGTGAGATCGCTCGTCCTGCTAAGGATTCCTTGAACACACTTGCTTGGGCCCAGGGGAAATTATTATTCTAGGCAGTGTTTCCTGGAAGTATCTTGGGTGATCTGGAGTAAGAAATACATTTATGTAGTGACCCACCCACATATAAAACTTAGAGGAAAATTTCAAGAAATTATACTTGTCCTTACTACATCTGTTGCATTCTGATACTTTGTAAGCTGCTCGATTTTATTCAGATTCAAAGCTGGTTGCTAGCCACCAACTTTATTTCACAGTTCACAAGTGAATCTCAGCCTGTAGTTTAAAAAACACTGATCTAGAAGCTGCCTGGGTAGGTTATCACACAGTAAGGCTGAGCGAACATGTGCTCTGACCACTCTTTAGACCATCAGAGATCTCCAAGAATGACAAATTCATTTTTGACAGCGTAGTCTACAATTCTGCAATCACAGGACTTAGAAACAAGCTAATTTCTCATATATGTTTTATATTATGATTTAGTATTTCTAAAATTTTTGTTCTAAAGCTGTCTGTTGAAATAATTACAGATTCACAGGAAGTTGCAAAGATAGTACAAAGAGGTCTGTCCCCTCCTCTAGTTTTTCCCAAGGGTTACACCTTACGTAATCAAAACCAGGAAACTGACATTGGTACATTGTATATGTAGAGTTGTGTTATTTACTCCATTGTGTAGATTCATATAAACACCTCTGCCATGGAGGTACAGAACATTCTATTTTGGTAAAGATCTCCCTCTCTATAGTCGTACCCATCTTCCCTTTTCTCAACCATCCCTAACCTTGGGCAGCTAATCTGTTTTCCATCTCTGTAATTTTGTCATTTTCAGAATGTTATGTAATGGATTCTCGTAAGATGTGACCTTTTGAGACGGGCTTTTTTCACCCAGCATAATGCCCTGGAGGTGCTTCCAAGTTACTGTGTGTATCAGTAGTTCCTTTTTTTTTTGATGGATAGTGTTCCATGCCATGTATGATGGATTAACCATTCGTCCATTTAGGGAGGTGTTTGGTTTCCAGTTTTTGGCTGTTATGAATAAAACTGTCCTGAACAATCATGTTTAAGTAGTGTGTGGATATAAATTGTTATTTCTCTGGGATTGCTTATCATATGATAAGTAAATTTTTAGTTTGATTAGAAATTGCCAAAGCACTTTTTGGAGTGGCTGTACCACTTCACATTCCCACCTGTATGTAATGTATGAGAAACACAATTTCTCTACATTCTTGTTAGCATTTGGCAAAGTCACTGTTTATGTTACTGTTCAAATAGGCGTAGTGGTAGCTCGTGTGGTCTTCATTTGCATTTTCCTCATGGCTAATGATGCCAAACATCTTTTTGTGTGCTTGTTCGCCATCTGTATATCCTTTCTGGTGAAATGTCTCTTCATGTCTATTTTTTATTTTGAGAGTTGCGTATTAGTCTGGTGGATGGTGGCTAGGGAGGCATGGTATTGTTTGGTGCTTTTTGGTTCTGAATGTATAAGAATGGAGGCTTCTGATCTTAGGACAGTCAGACATGGATGAAATGGCCATGCTTGTTTATATTTCCACCAGCACTTCTTTGAGTGCCTGTTTCCCCATATCTTGGTAAATATTAAATTTATTGAACCTTTTTCTGGTCGGTTTGAGCAAAAATAGATCTGCCTTTGAGACTAAGCATCTTTTCATAGGTTTTCAGCATTTGTATTTACTCTTTCAAGAATTACCTGTTTGTAGCCTTTGCCACCTTTTAAAATAATCTTTAGTCACGCCAATAATTCTGTTATTCATTTTTTTTAAAGAAAATTTACAGGTAAGGCTAATGTCCTTTGAGTACCATCCTATTCCTTAACATACTGCCCCCAAACGTAGTAGGGGGTGGGTGTGCCGGCCTAGCTGTGGCGTGGTCGGTCTGGGTGGCCTGGACTAGAATGACTGCTCTCTTCCATAAGGTTTTTCTGGGAATGTTCTCATTGTGAAGCCCAGCAAAGGAAACAAACATGTAAGCCATTTTTGAAGTCTCTGCTTTGTGTCCAGTTTGCTACTGTCCCATTAGCTAAAGCAAGTCATGTGGTTAAGGCCGCCATCAGTGTGCGAGGGCACTGTTAAAAGGCATAGGTATAAGGAGGCATGAAACTGGGGCCATTATAGAACCAGTCTACCATGGCCCCCCTTTGGCTGCAATTAGTCACATGCCTCCCACATGCAAAATATGCTTTCCCCCATTCCAGGATCCCCAAAGACTTTCCAGTCATGTCCTTATACTTGGAGTCTAAGATCTCATGCTTTACAGTCAGATCTGTACGTGGTTCCCTGGATGCAACTTCTCTTGTTCTGGGCCCTGTGAATTAAAGACAGGTCACAGCTGCCCCCCCACCCCCGCCGCTCACCTTTCCTTGTGGTGAGACAAGGACAGGACCACAGCAATAGATGCTCTCACTCAAAAGGGGAAGAATGGGAGGAATATTGCATCACTGTCTGTAGCAATCCCAGAATCAGGTGGGAAAAATGTTGCCAGGTTCCCCTATTTTTCCTGGGACTTAGCTTCTAGGTACTTGCTGCTTCAGAGGTGGTGAATGTGCCTTGATCCATCATTTTCCAAAGCTCTTGGCCCCACCGTCTGAGATGTCCTCCCTTTTCCACTTCCTGCCTTGGTCACTCCTGAAGAGAAAACACGCTCTATGAACAATTTCTCATCCTTTTTCCTATCCATAGGTCATTGTACATTCTGAATAATTTGAACCCAGCCCAGAGGCACTTACGACAATACAACCTTCTCAAAAGCTTTGTGGGTTTTCTGTGCATCTTGATTCCGTTTTCCCAAAACCATCCCCATAATTGTTTTAAGAACTTTGTCTTATCTAGGCTTAGTAACTGCTATTCTGGGCATGTCAGAAAGTGTTCTTAAGATTCCTAGGTTTGCCTGTGTTCAGCTGAGAGAGTCTGTGGGGCAACATCTTAAGTGTTTATTCAAGCTTTTGCTTGTGTCAGGTTTCCTACTGCCCCCTTGGCCAAAGCAGGTCACATAGCAAACCCAGAGTCAGTATGGGCAGGTGTTTCAAAATGTCATGGATTCAGGGAGGTACGAAAAAATGAGGCATTGATGTGTTCCATCTACCACAAAAGGTAATTTTGAAAAGTTTGGTGTGATGTGTGTGTGTGTGAACATGTTGTATGATATGATTCTGCATCTTATTGTTTTCATTCAGTAATATCTTTTGGTGTGTGATCTATTCCTTTTTATTGCTGTAAGAATTTCACTGTGACTGTATAGTGCATTTTACTGAGCCATTTCTGTGAGGAATAAACATTTATGTTATTTCCAATTTTTTCACTATTGCTGTATTTCAGATAGTCTACGATGTACCTTTTTTTCTCACTTTAACATCTGTAATTCATGATGTCTTACAGGTATTTCACAGGGTTTTTCTTTTGTTGGTACACAAACAGTGATGCACTTTGCAATCAGTGTTTGAGTAGATTTGATGAAACACGGTATCAGCATTGATGAATATCCTTTACGGACTGATCTCCAAATTCGTTGTAACGATTTATGTTCTTATCCTTGCTGTCTTTCCTTGCCAACATTGGTGCGTGGTTAGATGTTTTCTTGTTTAGGCAACCTGAAAGAAATGAGGCGGTATCTCGCTGCAGTGTTAAGTGCATATCCCTGATTAAACATGACCTCATATGTACTGGTCATTTATGTTTCCTTTCTGTGAATTGCCTGTTTAAATCTGTTGCCTGTTTTTTAATAGGATTTTGTATTTTTCTTATTGACTAAAAGGAATTCTTTATATGTGGTAGACTCTAATATTTCATTAATGCATTGCAAATATCTTCTTCCAGTTTGAAGTTTATCTTTTCACTTTAAGTATAGAGTTCTTTTTTATAGATAATTTAAATGTTAATGGAGTTGAATTTTTAAAATCAGTCTTTTTTATGTGTAGGCTTTTGTGTCTTAAAAATTCCTTCACTCCTACTACTGTAACTACTAATACTGGTGGGCACTATTTCTTGAGCAGTTACTGTGGGTCAGGCACTGTTCTACGTGCTTTACACGTAGTCACTTGTTACCTCAACAACCTTATCGAATAGTGATTACTAACTCCACTCTACACCAAGGAATTAGGGGGTCAAGTAGGTGTGGTAGGTTGAATAATGCCCCCTGCCTCCCACAAAGATAATCACATTCTAAACCCTGTAAACTGAATATTGCCTTATATGACAAAGGACGAATATTACTTTATGTGGCTAACAATGTAATCAAGTTAAGGATCAAGGATCTCGAGGTGGGGAGAGTGCCCCGCATTGTCCGGGTGTGCCCAGGGGTGATCAGAGGTATCCTTATGAGAGGGAGGTTTTACTGCACAGAAGAAAAGGCAAAGGGACCAAAGTGGCAGTGAGGCGGCCACAAGCCAAGGAACACCAGGAGCCACTAGAAGCTGGAAGAAGCAAGGGGCAGATGACATATTTTCATGTTGTTGTCCATGGGTTTTGTCTTTAATGAATTATCTCTCTTTTTCTCCTTTTAGGAGGATTAGCTCTGTCTCTTTTTTCTGTTGGGTAATTTTGTTCCTATGAGATCTTTATATGTGTATGACACATGTACTTTCCAATAGGCAACATCACTTTTCACACGGTTCATGTTGTCTTCCCATTCAGACTTCTACATTTTTAATCAAATTGATCATTTTTAATTTATATATTTAGCTGTGATTTGCTTAAGAAGACTTTCTCTAACTTCACATTTTCTTCTAAGGTTTTGAGTCTCTTGAATGTTTAGGTTTTTCATCTATCTGGAATTTATTTTTGAGAAAACTGGGTGGGGACATAATTTAATTTTTTCCCCCACTGTGGAGAATCAGTTACCTCAATACCATTATTAAAAGGTCCAATTTCCTCCCTCGGACCTGAAATGTCTCTCGCACGCGTGGATCCCTTTCTGGCCTCCCTGACAGTCCGCTGCTCAGCTGACCTCTCTTTAATACAAACAGTGTTCATTCTAGTTTTACACGGTTTGATGTTCAGCAGGGCAAGCTCCCCCTCTTTTTCAAACTGGTTTTTACTACTGTTGTATGTTTACATTTTTAAGAATTAAAAAACATTTATTAGAGAAGTTTTAGAGCAGTTTAAGGTTCTTAGCAAAATTGAGCTGAAGGTACAGAGTTTCCCGCACGCCCCCGGCCCCCGCACATGCACAGCCTCCCCGATGATTAACAGACCCAGCAGTGGTGCATTTGTTAGATTCAGTGAACTTCCCCTGCCACATCAGAACCACCCAAGACCACGGTTTACATTAGGGTTCACTCCTGGTGTTTTCCATTCTTTGGGTTTGGACAAATGTGTAATGACACGTGTCCACTATTGCCCTAAAAATCCTCTGTGATCCATCTATTCATCCCACCCTCCCCCCAAAATCCTGGCAACCACAGACTTTTTTACTGTCTCCATGATTCTGCCTTTTCCAAAATGTCATATAGTTGGACTCTTACAGTGTGTAACCTTGTCAGATTGGTTTCTTTCACTTAGTAAAGCATTTAGGTTTCGTACACTTCTTTTCGTGTTTCGATAACATTTTTTTTTAGTGCTAAATAATGTTCTATCATTTGGTTGTATTGCAGTTTATTAATTCACCTGCAGAAGGACACCTTGATTTCTTCCAAGTTTTGGCAGTTATGAATAAAGCTGCTATAAAAACTGTGGGCAGGTTTTTATGTGGACATAACTTTTCAACACCTGAGGGTAAATATGAAGCACAGTTGCTGGATCATATGGTAAAAGACTATGTTTAATTTTGTAAGAAACTGCTCAACTTTTTCCAAAGTGATTTTTGTATTTATGTTTTCATATGCATTTTGGAGTCACCTTCTACAATTCCTTGAAAAATCTGGTTGATATTAAAATTGCATTTGCATTGACTTTATAGTTTATTTGAGAGAGAATTGATAACTTTGCTGTAATCTTCTCTTCTCAAAAATGAGTTCTCTCTCCAGTTAGATCACTTTTTATTATCTTCTAGTTAAGTCTTATAGTTGTACTATTTCTTGCACATTTCTTATCAGTTATATTCCAAGTACATAATGTACTGATACCTTTCTTTTCCTACTATGTATTATAATTTGGTAGTGCTAGCACACAGGAGCTATTGATTGTTTTGACACAAAAGTCTGACTTGTAGTCTTATTTTTATTCTTTATTTCTGGATTTGAGTTGTAGTAAGGAATGTTTTCCACACTTTCTAGTCATGCGTTTTTTTTCCTAATACTTCTGTGGTTTCACTTTTTATTTTTCGACCTTTGGTCAGTTTGGCATTTATTCTGGGCTTTGGTATAAGGAACCAATCCAGTTTTACCTTCTTTTCTATGACTGTATAGTGTGCCATCACCATTCTTTCCTTTCCTCACCAATTTGAGCTACTGCCTTAATTTTGACTACATTTTCATATTTTCATATTTCTGGCTCTTCTGTCCCACTGGCCTGTCCGGCTAGGCAGGCATAGTACCATGCTGTTTTATCAGAGGGGCTTTACAGTGTGTATCTGGTAGGGCTGGTGTCTACATGTGTGAGTGATTTATTCATTTTAGTGCTAGTAGGTCCTTTCATTTTGCAGACATGTATCTTCAGCTGTGGCAGATGTTTAATGTTTATTTTTCATGAGTTTTCTTACGTAGTTTCTATTATCTTTCTATTCCTTGGTGCCCTGTTTTGAAAGTGTTTCTGGCCTCTGGTTCATTGTTTAGGTGTGTCTATTCTGCAACTCAGCCCTTTTATTGAGTCTTTTTACTATCAACAGTTCAATTTTTATTTAGATAGGTGTGTTTCCATAACGTTCTTCTTAATTTGCTATCCTCCTATTTTTTGAAGTATGTAAAATACTCTTAGGATAAAAATTCCTGTCCGAATTGTTCTACTAACTATTCTCTTTGAGTTAAGTTTCCTATTTGCTAAGTTTGTCTCTCCCCCATGGTCGTGCCGTTGGGTGGCCCGTCACTGTGCACTTACCTTTAGTTGTACGTCCGGTACTGTCTGTCTGCTGTCTGCACAGGGCTTTTGTCGGAATGTGTGGGAACCTCCACTGCTGCTTGTATCAGGAAGGGTATCGTGGGGGGCTGATCTGATGGGCAGGGGGGAGCCTGGTTCTCTTTCCACTAGTGTCCTTTTGGGATACCATCTTGTCTTTATTACCCAAGCGTCACATGCACTGCTCCTCCCTGGAGGCAGACTCCTTCTTGCTGACTCTTGGCTCACTGGGGATGGAGGTGGGAAGGTGCAGGGTTACATCTGTGTTCCTGTTACAGCGTCCCTGCTAGTCAGTCCCAGTGACCCAAGCCTTGTCTGGTTTGGTTTTCTACCATGAGCAGGAAGCATCTTCCATTTTGCCACTATTTTCTTTTTTGGGGGCACCTGCATTGTTTTATATCTGGGCCAATGGCATCCCTCTTCATTCTCTCAGTTCTCCTTCTCTCCTTTTCTCTCTCTCTCCCCGTCTAACTCCCTCTCTCAATCTCTCCCTTTTTTGTCTTTCAGCGATTTCTCACATTTTGTGGTCAACTAGAGTTTCCTTTCCTGTTTTGAACACAAGTGTATATTGGTCATTAAAAGATTTTGCAAGTGTTCTTGTAGATTTGTTGCAGGAGGAGAAGGCTGTAGCCTTGATTTATTTTATCATCTTGAAACTGAAACTTCGTTATTTTTTCTTTTCTTTCCTTTTTCAAATTTTGAAACAAATTTTTGTTTGTTAAAAAAAAGTTTAGAAAATTATAGCCACATCCAGAGCCATATTTGTATTAAAGAATAGATTATTACAATTTATGGTATATACTTGGTTAGTTGCCCTTTAAATAATAAGTATAGTGATGAGTTAATTTTTAAAAATAGGATATATAGTAAAGTGCAGAGGATGGAATTCTTTCAAAATCCTTAAATTATTTACAGTCTGCATCTAACTTAAAAACTGTGTTCATTGTATAGAAGAGAATAGAGAAGTGTGTAGCAAACACTGATGTACCCTGTTATCTACTACTCTGGCCTGTCAAATGTCCATATCTCACCACATTTCCTTTAGATTAAAAAATAATAGGTAGGATGTTATAGATGCAGTTGAAGTCTTTTACATTGACTCCCTTTATCCTGTGCTCTTCACTACCGCTCCTAAGGAAACCACTGATGGGGTTATTTTGGTTATCTTCATCATGTTTTTGTGCAATCATTACATATGAAAGTATCAACAGGCAATGTATTATATTTTCTATGTTTTAAAAACTGTATATTAATGACATCATTGTGCATATCTATATGTAATTTACATTTCAACTCAACTTTGTTTTATTTATTTACTTACTTATTTAATTATTTATTAATTAAGGTATCATTGGTATACAGTCTTATGCTCAGATTTCACATGAGCAACATTGTGATGTTATTTTTCAGGAAGATTGGTTATTTCAGTCTCACCGAGCCCTCTTTCTGGTGTTTCAGGAATTTTGGATTGAAGACGGTTCTTCTGCCTTTTCATAGTCCTGGAGCGATGGGAGTCATCGTATGCGAGTGGCATGGGTGTCAGCTTGGAGGACAAAGTCTCTTCTGCTTCCTGGTCCAGTCACAGTACCTGTCTCTGCTGTCTGTGCCGGTAAGCTGCATGCAGGGGGCAGCCTCTGCATTGATCCCCTAAGCTGCCGTGGGCAGGGAGGCCCTTGGGATATCCTAAGATGATGGCGTGGGTGTCAGGTGAACAGCGCGGGAATCTGCCACGAGTTCATAGCCCTTTTACGCCTCCCGGTCACCATGCCTGTCTCTGCTGTCTGTGCCAGTTAGTCACGTGCCGGGAGTGGCCTCTAGGTTGATCCCTTAAGCTGCCTTTGGTTGGTGGCCCTTGGGATGGCCTAGGGTGATGGCGGACGTTGCTGTCAAGCGATGCGGTTGTTTGCAGGAAAGGCAAAGCCCTTTGGGGCTTCCCACTTGCCGTGCCTTTCTCCACTGTCTGGGCCAGTTAGTGACGCACAGGGAGAAGCCTTTGGGTTAAACTGTGTAGTTGCTGTAGGCGGGGCTGCTCTCCAGCTTGTCTGCAGCAATGGCATGGACAGCAGGTTTGTGTGCAGGGACTGGCCTGGAGGAAAGAGTGGCAGGCTGCTTATTGCAGTGAGGGATCTGGGGGATGAAGCCCCTGAAGCCTCTGAAAGTTCCCAACCTGCTGGGTTGAGTGTGCCAGGCTGATTTTGTTCACCTATTCCTTCTGCTAAACTCTTGCCCCTTTAGCAGCCTTCTGACTGTTGAGAAGTCTTTCAAAGGGCCTGCTTTTATTTTGTCCCAGGGCAGCTTGTTGTGGGAATCTGTTCGCAGTCTTAGTCTCTGACTTTGGTTTTCAGCCCCTCTAATCTCCAGAGCACCCTGCAATGTGGGTGTGTGCTCCCAGGGTAGATTTCTAGGCCTGGGTATTTAGCATTCCTGTGCTTCCACTCCCTCCCCGCTCTGATTCTCTTTTTTCTCATCCGTGAGCTGGGGTCGGGGGAATGCTTGGGTCCCGCTGGGTGGCGGTTTTTTACTTTACCCTTTTCTGTGAGATGTTCGCTTCTCCCAGATGTAGACTGGCTGGTGTACTGTTACTTCTGGTCACTGTTTTAGAAATAGTTGTACTTGCTGTATTTTCAAAATATATGTGGTTTTGGGAGTAGGTTTCTGCCAAACTTCTCATGCCACCATGTTTTTTCCCCTCCTCAACCTTGTTTTTTTAATTGAAATATAGTTGATATACAATATTATATTGGTTTCAGATGTACAACACAGTGATTCAATAATTATGTACATTAACTAAATGCTCACCATGATAAGTGCAGTTACCATCTGTCAAAACACACAAAGAAATTACAGTATTATTGGCTGTAATCTCTATGCTGTCCTTCCATCCCCATGACTTATTTTCTGATTGGAAGTATGTACCTCTTTATCCCCTTCATGTATTTCACTCCCTCCTCTCCCCTCTCCTCTATGGCAACCAGCAGTCTCAGTCTGATCTCTGTGTTCATTAGTCTATTTCTGTTTTGTTTGTTCATTCTTTTGTTTTGTTTTTTAGATTCTACCTACAAGTGAAATCATATGTGCTATTTGTCTGACTTACCTCACTTAGCATAATACCTCTCAGTCCATCCATGTTGTCACAAAGAGCAAGAGCTCATTCTTCATTATGTCTGAATAATATTCCTTTGAATATATGTGCCACTTCTTTATTCATCTACTGAAGGACACTTATATTGCTTCCATATCTTGAATTTATTGTAGCAATATTTACAATAGTCAAGATGTAGAATCAACTTTTGTTTTTGAGATTTATCCATGTTAATACATGTAGCTCTAATTTGTTCACTTAACAATCCATGCTGTGAATATACCACAATTTACTCTTTTGCTCATGGTCATTTAGGTTGTTTCCAGTTTGTCTTTATTATAAACAGTGGTGATATGAGCCTTCTTTAAATGTTTCTTTGTGCATATGCATTAGAGTCTCTCTAGGGTATATACTTATATTTGTAGTGCTCGATTACAGGATATACACATCTTTAACTTGATTAGTTTTTGCCAAATTGCTCTCCAAAGTGGTAGTACCAATTTGCACTTCCACTAGAAGTGTATGAGTCCCTGTTTCCACAGCACTCATCAACAGTGGGTATTACTGGACTTAATTACTCCCACACTTAGGAGGGTGAAATTGTATTGCTGTGTAAACTTAAATAGCATTTCCTGATTATTAATGGAATTGAGTAACCTTTCAATTTTTTATTGGCCATCAGGTTTCACTTCTATGATTTGCATGTTCATTTCTTTGCCCAGTTTTTATTGGATTGTGTTTTCTTGTTAAGAATTTCTGTAGTAATAGTCTGGATATGAATACTTTGTTATATGGCTATAAACATCTTGCCTCAGATTATGGCTTGTCTTTTCACTTTGCTTATGGTATCTTTTGGTATATAGATGTTAAAAAATATACTTTTAAATAGGTACTATATTCACATGGTTAACAATACTCTTAAGTATAAAGGAAATGATTTCCTCTCTTGTTCCCCATCTGTCAACCCTCCAGCACTTTTATTCATTTCTTGTGCATCCTTCCAGAATTTCTTTGTGTGCTTACTATAAGCAAGCAAGTACAGATATATATCCCTCTGCGGTCAGATATATTTGTCTTTCCTTAATGGTTAGTATTTTTGGTTACTTGTTTAAGTTTTCTTACTCTGAATTTTCAAGATGTTTTATGTTTTCCTCTTGAGGTTTTATACTTTTACTCTAACTTTATCATATTTTAATATGGAAAGTTAATTGCCTTAAAACCGTTGATTGAGTTGCATGTATTTTCTCCCTGATTTGTTCTGAGGACTTCCTCTTGTGGTATGTATGTGGCTCCCATTTGTATGTAGGTCTGTTTTGAATTCATTAGTACTCTGTTTCATTGGTGTATTTATTCATCCCTGTAGAAATAGAACTGTTTTAATTACTATAGCTTTGTAAGAAATCTTAAGATCAATCCTACCATTTTCAACTCCCCAGATTGTCTTGGCTATTCTTGGTCTCATTAGCATTTGATTAGATTTTATTGGAATGGCATGAAATTTATAGATTAATTTGGGGAAGAAGTATTATCTTTTGGATATTGAGCCTTCCTTATCATGAACATAACATATCTAATTATATAAGTATTTTAAGTGTCTTTGTTAAGCATAATATTTTCTCTATAAAACGCTTGCATACCTTTTTGTTAGATTTATTCTTTAATACCTTGTGCTTTTTGTGCTATTATAAATTATGCATTGTTTAAAGATTACATTTTCTAATTGTTTGTTACTAGTATATAAGATCACAAGTGATGTTTCTCTATTGGTTGTCAAAATCTCCAATCTCTTTTATTCTTTTTTTTATTTGAAGTATTGTTGATACACAATGTTATACTGGTTTCAAGTATACAATACAGTGGTTTAACAGTTACCCATATTATTAAATCCTTACCTCAAGTAGTCCGGTTACTATCTGTCAACATAGGAAGGTGTGTGAATGCAGCAGGGCAGGCGCTGGGCAGCCTGTCTCCCTGCTTCGTTTCACATGCCAGTAATTGTACCCAAGGGCATTACTAGAGATAATTCTCAAAACTGATTTATATCCTAGAGGGTTTCCTTCTATTCTAATTTGTTAAGAGATTAAAAAATATAATGAATTGGGTATAAAATTTTATCAGTTGCCTTTTCTGTATCTACTGAGGTGATCACAGATTTTTCTTTTTTAATGTGTTAATGTGGTGATTTACATGAATAGATTCCATTAGAATTTATTTACACTTTGTGTTACTGGGATATCTTGAGGTCATGAGATACTGCCTTCTAAAGTCTGATGTGCTAACATTTTATTTAGAAATTTTTTCTCTATTTTCATAAGTGAGATTGGCACATAATTTCATTACTTTAACTGTTCTTGTCTGTCATTTAAGAGTTTACTGGTATCATAAAATCAATTCAAGAGCTTTCCCTTCTTTTCTATTTTCTGAAACATTTTATATAAGACAGAACTGCGTCTTAAATTGTCTGGGCCTGGTGTTTTGGTATTACTCTTGTGAGTAGAGTAACTATTGATTTGCTTTCTTTCATAGGGTTATTCAGGTTTTCCATTTCTTGAGTTTGTTTTGGCAAACCATTTTTCTAGGAAATGGTCCGTTTCATTTAACTTTTCATATGGATTGCATATAGTTGCTCAGAGTAATCTGTTTTGCTTAAAAAACTCTTAAGGCTGTGATAGCTTTTCTTTTTCATTCCTGATGTTGTTTATACTCTTTCCTGATCATTCTTGCTGTGGGTTTGCAATTCTATTAGTTTTGTTAAAGAACATGCTTTTAGTTTTATTAATCCTTTTTATTGATATTCAGTCTTCTTTTAGTTTCATGTATACAGCACAGTGGTTCAGCAGTTATCCATATTATTAAATCCTTACTCCCACTAGCACAGATACTATCAACTTATGTTGATAAGAAGGTGTTACAGAATCATTGGCTATATTCTCTGTGACCAGCCTACATTATGATTGAACATTTTTGTGCCCCTTTGATGCCAGGGTTCTTGTTTGTGGAGTTGAAGAATGAACTTTGCAAACACTCAAAGTAGGAGAGCAAGTGAGAGGCTTTTATTTAGAGAGAAAGTGAGAGGACAGAGCTACTGCCTCACACCAGGAGGGGACAAGAGAGCCCCACAGTGGTGCGTTGTCTAGGGGTTTTGTGGGTGGTTGAGAGACAAAGGGCTAGGGATGTACACCTGCTAATCAGTCCCAAAATGTTTATCTTTGAAGAGACACTAAGTTTCTTATTAGTCTTCTGGGTTATTTACAAGAAATTTACTGCTCTGATTTCCTCCAAGGATAGCAGGTTCCTGGTCTGGAAGCATGTCACTCAAGACTGCCTGCTTTGCTCCCAAGGTGGTCTGAGTTATTGTCTGTTTGTTAAACAGTATGTTAAGAACCTTACTTTTTAACTAATAGGGTTTTTAAATGCAATCTTATCTTCAAGATGGAATCCTTCCTGTTTTTACTACATTGTTTTGGGCTTCCTTGCTAAATTGCCCAGGTTACAAATCACTTGATGCGGGCTGGAGGAGGAAAAGCAGCAACTGGGTAAAGTAAAAACTAAGCTGTGTCCCCCAGCAGGCCAAAGCAATTCCCACAATGGATTATCTCACTGTTTTTTCCGTAGGCCTTCCCCCTGCTCTGTCTAAGCTCTTGGTCCCTGTCTCACCTCTATCACTTTCACTCTCCCGACACACTTACCTCCACCCTTCCCCCATGGTAACTGCCAGTTCCTTCTCAGTGTCTGTGAGTCTACTGCTGTTCTGTTCATTCTGTTTTGCTTTGTATTTATATTCCACAAATAAGCAAAATCATATTTTATTTGTCTTTCTCCACCTGGCTTATTTCATTGGCATAATACTCTCTAGATTCTGTCCATGTTGTTGCAAATGGCAGGATTTCTTTTCCTTTATGGCTGAATAATATTCCATCATGTATATGCACCACATCTTCTTTATCCATTCATCTATCGATGAACCCTTAGGATACTTCCACATCTTGATTATCATAAATAGTGTGGATGTAAACATAGAGGTGCATATATCTTTTCAGATGAGGGATTTTGTTTTTTTGGGGGTAAATTCCTAGAAGTAGAATTGCTGGGTTGTATGGTTATTTTTATTTTCAGGTTTTTGAGTAACCTCCATACTACTTTCCACAGTGGCTGCACCAGATTACAATCCCACTAACCATATAGGATGGTTCCCTTTCTCCACATCCTCGCCAACACTTGTTATTTCTTTTCTTTTGGATAATAGCCGTTCTAACTGGTGTGAGGTGATATCTGGTGATTTTAATTTGCATTTCCCTCATGATTAGCAATGTAGAGCATTTTTTCATGTGCCTGTTGGCCGTATGTTCTTCTTTGAAGAAATGACTGTTCAGTGCCTTGGCCCAATTTTCAATTGGGTTATTTGTTTATTTGGTGTTGAGGTGTATGAGCTCTTTATATATTTTGGATGTTAACCTATTATGGGATAAATGATTTATAAATGTATCCTCCTATACTGTAGGATGCCTCTTTGTTCTACTGATGGTGTTCTTTGCTGTACAGAAGCTTTTCAGTTAGATGTAGTCCCACTTGTTCATTTTTTATTTTGTTTCTCTTGCCCAAGGAGATGTGTCCAGGAAAAAATTGCTCATATTTATGTTCAAGAGATTTTTGCCTATGTTGTCTTCTAAGACTTTTATGGTTTCATGTCTTACATTCAGGTTTTTGGTCCATTTTGAATTTACTTTTGTGTATGGAGTTAGGCAGTAATCCAATTTTATTCTCTTATATGTAGTTGTCCAGTTTTCCCAACATGAGTTGTTGAAAAGGCTGTTGTTTCACCATTGTATATCCATGGCTCCTTTATCATATTTTAATTGACCATATATGTGTGGATTTATATCTGTGATCTCTATTGTGTTCCATAGATTTATGGGTCTGTTCTTGTGCCAGTACCAAATTGTTTTGATTACTGTGGCTTTGTAGTAGAGCTTGAAGTCAGGGAGCATAATCCCCCCAGCTTTATTCTTCTTGCTTTGGGTATTCGGGGTCTTTTGTAGTTCCATATGAATTTTAGAACTATTCTAGTTCATTGAAGAATGCTGCCGGTATTTTGATAGGGATTGCATTGAATCTGTAAATTGCTTTGGGTAGAGTGCTCATTTTGATAATATAAATTCTTCCTATCCATGAGCATGGGATGTATTTCCACTTATTTTGACTTTAATTTTTCTCTTAAATGTCTTATAGTTTTCAGGCTATAGGTCTTTCACTTCCTTTGTTAAATTTATTCTTAGGTATTTTATTCTTTTTGATGCAATTGTAAATGAAGTTGTTTCCTGATTTCTCTTTCTGCTAGTTCATTGTTAGTATATAGAAATGCAATAGATTTCTGTGTATTAAATTTATATCCTTCAACTTTGCTGAATCCAGTTACTAGATCTTATAGTTTTTTGGTGGAGTCTTCAGGGTTTTCTATGTACAATATCATGTCATCTGCCAATAGTGACTGTTTAAATTCTTCCTTACCACTTTGGGTGCCATTTATCTCTTAGTGTTGTCTAATTGCCATGGCTAGCACCCCATATTGAATAAAAGTGGTCAGAGTGGACATTCTTGTCTTGTTCCTGATCTTAGAGGAAAAGCTTTCAGATTTTCACCATTAAGTATGATGTTAACTGTGTGCTTGTCATATATGGCCTTTATTATGTTGAAATATATACCCTCTATTCCCATTTTGTTGAGAGTTGTCATCACGAATATGGATGTTGAATTTTATCAAATGATTTTTCAGCATCTGTGGGGACAATCATTGGTCTTTATCCTTTTTGTTAATGTGGTGTATGGTATTGATTGATTTAGCAATATTATACCATCCTTGCATCCCTGGAATAAATCCCACTTTGTTATGATGGATGATCTTTTTGATGTATTTTTGAATTTATTTACATTTTGTTGAGGATTTTTGCATCTATGTTCATCAGGGCTATTGGTCTATAATTCTCTTTTTTTGGAGTATCTTAACCTGGTGTTGATATTAGAATGATGCTGGCCTCATAGAATGAGTTTGGAAGTATTCCCTCCTCTTCTGCTTTCTCGGAGTCCTTTAGGAAGAGTGGATATTAACTCTTCTTTAAATGTTTGGTAGAATTCAGCTACAAAGCCATCTTGACCTGGAGTTTTGTTCTTTGGGAGTTTTTTGACAACCAGTTCAGTTTTATTGATGGTAATTGGTCTGTTCAGATTTTCTGTTTCTTCCTGGGTCAGTCTTGGAAGGTTGTATTTTTCTAGGAAGTTGTCCATTTCTTCTAGGTTGTCCAATTTATTGGAATATAATTTTTCATAGTATTCTGTAAGAATTCTTTGTGTTTCTGTGGTATCCATTGTGACTATTCCTTGTTTCTGATTTTGTTTATTTTTGTACTTTCTCTTTTTCGATATGTCTGGCTAGGGGTTTATCTATTTTATTTTCTCAAAGAACCAGCTCTTTGTTTCATTAATTTTTTCTATTGCTTTATTCTTTCTATACTATTTATTTGTGCTCTGATCTGTATTATGTCTCTCCTTCTACTAAGTGTGGGTTTGATGTGTTGTTCTTTTTCTACTTTCTTTAATTGTGAGTTTAGAAGTGTAAATAAATAAGGGATTCTTTTTGTTTCTTGATGTAGGCCTGTATTGCTATGTAATTCCCTCTTAGAACAGCCTTTGTGGAGTCCCACAAGTATTGGACTGCTGTATTTTTTTTTTTCAATTGTCTCCATGTATTGCTTGATCTCTGTTTTAATTTGGTCATTGATCCATTGATTATTTACAAGCATGTTATTTAGCCTTCACATGATTTTAGGCTTTTTTGTTTTCTTTGTGTAATTTATTTCTAGTTCTTTACCATTGTGGATATGAGAAGCTGCTTGATACAGTTTTAATCTTTTTGAATTTATTGAGGCTCCTTTTGAGGCCTAGTATGTGATCTGTTCTGGAGAACATTCCATGTACAGTTGAGAAAACTGTAGGTCAAGATGGCTTCATAGCTGAATTCTACAATTCCATAGTCTATTAAGTCCATCTAATTTAATATATTGTTCAATGCCTGTGTTTCCTTCTTTGTTTTCCATATGGTTGATCTGTCTGTTGATGTGAGTGGTCTGTTAAAGTCTCCTCAAATGAATTTGTTGTAATGTATTTCCCCCTTTAATTCTGTTAATACTTATTTTACATATTTAGGTACACCTGTGTTTAGTTGCTTAGATATTTATAATGATTATATTCTCTTGTTGGACTGATCCTTTTATCAATATCTAATGTCCTTCTTTGTCTCTTGTTACTTGTTTTGAAATCTATTTTGTTTGATATAAGTACTACTACTCCTGCTTTTTTCTCCCTATTGTTTGCATGAAATACCTTCTTCCATCCCTTTACTTTTAGTCTGTATATGTCTTTGGGTCTGAAGTGAGTCTCCTGTAGGCAGCAAAAGATGGATCTTATTTCTTCATCCATTCTTCCACTCTATGTCTTTTGGTTGGTGCATTCAGCCCATTTTCATTTAAGGTAATATTTGTAATTATTTAAGGTAATTATTGGTAGAAGTGTACTTATTGCCATTTTGTTGTTTTATTTGTTTTCATAGCTCCTCTCCATTCCTTTCTTCCTCTCTTACACTCTTTTCTTGTTATTTAATGGTTTTCTGTAGTGCTGTGGTTGGATTTCTCTTTTTGAATTTTTTGTATCTATTATTATTATAGGCTTTAGATTTGTGGTTACCAAAGGCTCAAGGATAGCTTCCTTACTATATAACAGTCTATATTAAGTTGCCGATTGCTCTATTTCAAACACAGCCTAAAAGTGCTTTTTTTTCTTCTTCTTTCTCCACACTTTATGTATTAGATATCCTAATCAAAACTATTTAGCCTTCGGAACATTTTCATCTACAGCAATCCCTTTAACATCCTGTAATGCTGGTTTTGTTGTTATAAATTCTTTGAGCCTTCCTTCACCTGGAGATTATTTAACCCCTGCTTCAAATGAAATTATAATCTTGCTGGGTTGAGGATTCATGGTCAAAGGTCTTTCTGTTTCAGTATGTTAAATACTTCATGCCTCTCCCTTGTGGCCTGTAAAGTTTCTGCTGAGAGGTGTGCTCATAGCCTGATGGGGTTTCCCTTGTAAGTAATCTTTTTTCTCTCTCTGGCTACTTTGAATATTTTCTCCTTATCCTTAATCTTTGCCAATTTAATTATTGTATGTCTTGGTGTTTTCTCCCTGGGGTTCCTTTTGTTTGGGGCTCTTTGTACTATATGTTTATTTCCTAGATTTGGGAAGTTTTCAACAATTATTTCCTCAAAGAGACTTTCTATTCCTTTCTCTCTCTCTCTTCTCCTTCTGGTACCCCTATTGTGTGAATATTGTTTCATTTGGATTGGTCTCCGATTCTTTCATTCCTAGAGATCCTTTTTTTTCTCTCACTCCTCAGATTCCTTGTGTTCTTGTTCTCTAATTTCCATCTCACTGAGCATCTCCTCTACTTGCAGAAATCTATTAATTCATTCCCTCCATTTTGTGTTTCATTTCAGTTATTGTATTCTTCAGCTCTTATATCTCTGTTGAAGTCCTCCCTGGGATCTTTAATACTTTTCTGCAGATCAGTAAGCATATTTATGACTTTTTCTTTGAAATCTTTATCAAGAAAATTGGTGGTCTACTTTTCATTTAGCCCTCTTTGTGGTGTCTTATCTTGTAGCTTTGTTTGGAACATATTCCTCTGCCTCCTCATTTTGTCATGGTTTCTGTGTTTCTTCCGTTGTATCATATGGATCTGTTATGCTTTCTGATCTAAAGAGTAATGGCTTTATGAAGTAGATGTACGTGGTTCCCAGAAGGTCAGGTCCCTTTCCTCTCCAGTGCCTACTTCTCCCTTGCTGTTGGTTGGCAATGGATGGGATTGTCTTTCTGTCTGTCTGCTGGGTGTAGTGGTTTATACCAGTCTTCTAAGGCTGATGGTTTGCCTCAGCCTGGCCTCTGGGTTCGGAGCAGTGGTTTCTGCTAGGACCATTGTGGGCAGGTCTGCCTTCTACCTCCCCTGCAATCATAGAGTGGGCAAGGCAGTGACAGGGCAGGTTTCACAATGCCAAGGTGCATGGGCTCACAGAGGTGGCAAATCTCCCAGTTGCTGAACCCTCTGGTGCTCAGCAGTGTCAGTGAGCTACATGGAGGAACGGTGCATGGTAGGTTGAGGCCACAATTGGCACTGTGGAAGGTCCCATGGCCTCATGGTGGTGGCGCAAAGTGAGCAGTGGGGGGCCACACGGGCCAGGAGCAGGAGTGAGTTGGGTGGCAGGGGGCCCCTCCGGCAACAAAGGCAGCTATTTCTGCTCCAGTGGTACACAGCTGCTGCAGCAGCGAGTCCCCCAGATGGTGCCTAGCAGCAGCAAGGCATGCAGCACCTGGCCTGGCCACCCTTGGGGAGGAAGGGACTCTTGGAGCTGCTCCTGCAGGTACCTCCCCAGTGGGGCTGGAACAGGGCTGTGAAAGCTGAGAGAGTCTCCCTGTGCCTGCCAGGCAGCAAAGTCAGATGCTTCTGTGCCCAGGGGGCTGGCCCAGTGGTGACACACAGGGAGGTGCCTCAGTGCTGAGCTGCCAGCCCAGGGGATGGATCACCTGGGGCTCCTGGGAGTGCTCAGCTTTCCGGACTGAGGGAAGATTTGGGGAGGTGTCACCCACCTGCCCATCCTCCTGCAGAGACAACCCTGGCCAGTCCTGGCCCCTCTGGCTCCCCTCCGACTGCCGACAAGTCTTTCAAACGGCTGCGTCTGTGTGGGGTCTTGGTGGGCCCAGTGGAGCATGCCTGTCCTTTGCAGGCGGCTGGGGTCTCAGCCTCCCAGAGTGCTCCCACTGTCCCTGGTGTCTAGTCCCGCCCATCACCAGAGCCCAAGGCGATGTGGACTTGTGTTCGTGGAGCAGATCTCCAGGGCCAGGTGTGCAGAGGTTCTGGGCACCTATCCCCTCCCCACTCTTCCTCTTCTTCCCGTCTGTGGGCTGGGTTGGGGGAAGGGATGGGGTCCTACCTGGTTGCGGCTCGGCCACTTTACCCTTTTCTGTGTGGTCTTCTCTTCTTCCCCAGGTGTAGATGGTGTATTCTGCAGTGTTCAGTTCATTTTCAGATTTCGTTGTATTTGCTTCCTTGGCCTGTGTGTGGGAGGAAGTTTCCGTTTTCCCTTCCTACTCAGCCATCTCAAGGCTTCTCCCAATTAATCATTTCTAATCATTTGTTTCCTATTTTTAAAAATCTCTGCTCTTACCCTATTTTCTGCCTTCTGTTTTCTTTAGGTTTACTCTGCTGTTCTTTTTATAATTTCTTGAGTTGAATGCTCAGATCTCTGATGTTTAGTGTATAATTTCATTGTGTTTCTCTAATTGCAGGGTTCTGTATACATCTGTGGGTCAAGCTTATTTGTAGTTCAAATCTTCTATAGACTTATCATCAGTTTTTATTTATGAGAGTCATTGAGAGGCCTATGGTAAAATTTCCTGACATAATGGTAATTTGTCAGGTCTTGTAACATTGTCAAATTTGTTGTAGGCATTTTGAGGTTGTTTTTAGAATTTGTTTTATCTGCCTGGTAAATGGCCACCGTTGTCATTATTATTTCTCTTTAAATCCCTGCTGCTTGCCTTGTACTCTACTGCCAGATATTAATATAACCAGGACAATTAAAAAAATTTGTATTTGGCTTATGTTTCTAATCCATTGTCTGAATTATTAAATTGACTTATTTTTATTGATGTATAATTCACAGACCATAAAATTCATCCTTTAAAATTGATTTATAGTGATATCTATCTATCTGCCTATCATCATCATCATCTATCCATCATCTATCATCTATAGTGGTCTATATTCACACAGTTGTGCAATCATCACCACTATTTCCAGAACATTTTCATCTACCCCAAGAGAAACACTGTGCCCATTAGCTGTGACTCTTCATTTTCTTCTCCCCTATCCCTTGGCATCTACAAATCTACCCTATGTCTCTGTGGATTTGCTTATTCTGGACATTACCTATAAATGGAATCACTTAACATGTGCCCTTTAGTGTCTGGCTTCTGTCACTTAGAATGACATTTTCAGGGTTCACCCAGGTTGTAACATGTGTCAGTACTTTATTCCTTTTTATGGCTGAATCACATTCAATTGTATGGTTCTATGATACAATGTTTATCAATTCATCACCTGATGGGTTTCCAACCCATTATTTTTATCTTTATGTGTGCTTGTGTCTTTCAAGTTTTTCTTATAAACAACAAAGGGCAAAATTACATTTCTAAGATGTAATCTAAGAATCTCTGTGCCCTTGGGATTTATTTCTAGCATCTTATTTTGTCATTTCTATTTATCATGTTATTTCCTTGCTACTGGTTTTTTTCTCCTTTTCTGTCTTCTATTGGATTGAGATAGAGACTTATTAATTTTTTGAGTGTATTATTCCCTTTCACTCCAACTACTGGGTTGCAAATCTTACATTGCATGTCAAAGCCCTCCAAAAATCTCTTTCTCCCTTCTGAATATAAAGACTTTATAATGCTTTGATTTTTTAAAAGATGCTTTGATTTTGATGTATGTATCTTTGATGTATTCTATCTTATATGTAATTGTTGTCCAGCATTTTAATTCCACTTTGACTCTATGTTTCTCAAGTTGTATGTCTTACTGTGTTACTTACTTAGATTTATGCTTATTTATCGGTTTCTTGAATTCCTTTCTTCCAAGTTTAATTTCAATCTTCTGGAAGTACATGCTTAACTAGTTTTTCTGGTGATAATTCTAGGTTAATTTTTCTTTTATCTAAGCACTGGAAAGGCATTCCATTGTTTTCTGTGTTTACCTGTTGCTGTTGAAAAGTCTGTCAATTTGATTGTTGATCTTTAGTAGGTGGACTATCTTTTTGCTTTGGTTACTTTGAAGATCTCTTTGTTGATCTGCTATTTTACACTATTGTGGTTTTATTTTTATTTTTCTTGCTCAGCAGTCATTTTCTGGGTCTGTTGACTCATGCATTTCATCACCTCTCAGCCATTATTGCTGAATATTGCCTTTGTCTAAACTCACAGTTCTTTACTTGGACCTCCTATTAGATGTGTGTTGTTATTTCCACTTTGTCTATTGTATCCTTAATCTGTTTTATGTTTTCCATCTCTTTATCTCTTTGGGTTACATTCTCAACAGGTATGCTGCTCTAGCTCTTGATTCTAACATGCCACTTAAGGTATCTGTTGAACTTTTCGATCCTATTTCTATATTTTTCATTTATAGAAGTTCCCCTTGGTTCTTTTTCATCTCTGCCTGTTCTTGTTTTTGCAGCCTTTAAAAAGAAATCTCTTAAGATTTTCCACTCTTCTTTTGATTTTAATCATTTTAAATATGTTTTATATCAAACTATTTTAGTACCTGAAATTCTTGTGGGTTTTATATTGCTGTTTCTTATGTCTGCTGACTTTTGCTTGTTCTGAGTTTTTCCTTAGGTAGATTAGTAGTTTTTTATTTTGAGCTCATATTAAACAGGTTTATCTTTGAGAATCCTGCATGGCCTGGATTGAGAGCATGTCCCTCAACAGTGGTTTTATATTTGCTTCTGCAAGATGCTCCAGTGGAACAACTGGTCCAGTACCAATTTTTATGCCTATTCTCACTTTGGGGGTTTCTGAACCCCAAGGATAGTATACATTTGAGCTCCAAAGGTACATATACAGTAGGTCCATGGTTATGAATTCTTAAGGGAAGCTTTTTCTCTCATGCATCTGTAGAATCAGACATTTTCCCTGATTTCTCTGAACCAATGGATAAACTTTTCTCTAGAACCCTCTTTCACTGAGGTTGCATTCCCTTAGAATATCTCATATTTATTGAAGTGTCTCAATTTATGATTATTTACCTTGCTTGGGTTCAAGGTTTTATTTCTGTGCCTGCTTGTTTATGAAAACCCAAGCCCTAATTTGTTCATGTTTTCTTTTCTGATTTATCTTTTTCTTTTTGATAGTTTCAGTTTTCTTCAGCTATGCATTTAAGAGTATTTGTTATATTTTCTCTAGCATTACATGTGGTCATAGATTATTTTTTGTAATAATGCTCACTTTACTGCCAGGAGCTGAAATATTTTTAGTAAGTATTTTAACATCAGACATAATATAGACAAGTGCATATAACAAATTCATAGTTTAATGAATAATTATAATCACCCCCAGATCAAGGACTAAATCATTGCCAGTACCCAAGAACTTCTCTTTATGATAGAGAGGTATCTTCTCTTCTCTCATTATTCTGACTTTTGTGATATCCATTTTTTTTTACCTCTCTTCATAGTTTTGTTGCTTATATGTGTCTCTGATAAAGCACAGTTTAGTTTTGACTGTTTTAAAATTATATCTACTTTTCTGTTCTACATTATGTTTGCGGGACTTATTTATAATGTGTGTAGCTGCACTTAATTCATTTTTGTTGCCATATTCAATTGTGAGCACATATCATAATTTGCTTGTCTCTTCTGTTCCTAGAGGCAGTTGAGTTGTGTTTGGTTTTTGCTATTACAATGAATGCTGCAGTGACTACTGATGGACATGTTTCCTGGTACCCATGGGCCAAATTTCTGTTGGATGTATACCTAGGAGTAGAACTGCCGGGGCATAGATTGTGCACATCTCCCACCTTTTAAGATAATGCCAAACTTTTCTGCCAATCGGTAAGACCAATACACACTCTACCAGCCATGGCGAGTATTCCTATTACTCTGCAGAGTTACCATCATTTGTTACTATAAGTCATTAAAACTTTTGCCGATCAGATTAGAATGTATTTGTAAATAACAAATGTAAATTACATTTACAGAATACATTTACATTATTTTGATTTTATTTGCTTGATGACTAATGTGAGTGAGCATCTTTCTATGTTTATTGGTTATCTGGATTTCCTGATTCTGAAGTGCTTTTTCAAGTCTTTTTTCCAATTGTCTATTGGATCTGTAAGTCTTACTGATTTGTGGGAGTTCTTTACACATTTTAGGTACTAGTCCTTGTTAGTTGTAAGAGCAGCAAATATCTTCTTCGATTTGATGCCCTGTCTTTTTACATTTTATGTGAAGAGCATAAATTATTAATTTTAATGTAGTTAAGCTTATCGATTTTTTTAAAAAGTCTTGATCAAGAAATTCTTTCCTGCTTCAAGATCATAAAGATGTTCCTAGTTTTCTTCTAAATGTTGCTTTTTCAAATGTAACTGGAAATGATTTCTGTGTATGGGGTAAGATAGGGGTCCTGTTTTTCCCTGTCTTGGGAAATACGGATACCCAGTTGGCCCAACACAATATACTGAAAAAAGTTCATCTTTTTCCTACCAATCTGCAGTGCTACCTCTGCTGTATATAAAATTTCCATGTATATGTACATCTATTTCTGATTCCTCTATTCAGTTCCATTGATATATTTGCCTAATCTTGCTCACTTCCTTACTGTGTTAACCATACATGTGTATTAAGTCCTGTTATTCATCAGGGCAAGACCCCCCTGCAAACCTTTTTTTCTTCAAGTGTTCCTTAGCTATTTGTGTGGCCTTTCAAACTTCTATATAGATTTTAGAATGAGTTTGCCAAAATCACCACTGAAATTATGATTGAGATTGTAATTATTCTGTAAATCAGCTTGGGGAAAACAAGCATCATGATATTATAAATGTTCTAATCCATCAACATGGTACAGCTCTCCATTGACTTTAGTGTCTCTCATTTAGCATTCTCTTCATAGAGACTTTGAATATCTTTGTTGATTTTATTCCTGTGTACTTTTCATGCTGCTATAAATGGTATCTTTCAAAAGAGTACATTTTATTACTGTTTGTGCTAATACGTGGAAATAGAATTGATTTTGTTGTACCAATTTTTTAAACCTTATTAAGCTCTCACTAATTTTAATGACGTATCTTATATATTTATTTTAATTTTCTGCCTACATAGTCACATACTCTTGCTTCTTTCTTTCATATCCTTATATTTTGTGTTTTATTTCTTGTCTTATTAATCACACTAGGACCACAGTGTGCAGGGAAGAACTGACGTGGTAAAGTAGGATCTTTGTCTTGTTCTGTGTTTGAAGGGGAGCACTTATAAGATTCTACTCTAAAGAATGTTTGCTATAGATCTTCATCTCTGGTAATTAAAGTTTCTTTCTATTTCTACTTAGCAAAGAGGAAACCATGAATATACATGAATTTAGACTTTTTTCACTGTTTTTTTTTCTGTATCTCTTGAAATGCTCATGTTTTCCCTCCTTTAATCTGATCATGTGGTTTGCTAATGTTAAATTAATTTTGCATTTCTGGGTTTAATCCTACTTTATCATAAAGCATCATCCCTTTTCTAAATTGCTGGCTTTGGTTTGCTGGCATTAGGATTTTGGCATCTATATTATGAGTAAAATAGGTTTCTAATTTTCCTTTTCTTGAATTGATCTTGTTGGGCTTTGTAAAGGAATTATTCCAGCATCACAAATGAGTTGGGGATATTTTGTTTGTTTTCTTTGTATTCTCTGGAAGGGGTTGTGTGAAATTGGTGTTATATCTTCCTTAAATGCTTGATGAAGTTTATTGGCAACACCATCTGGGCATACAGGTTTTAAGAAAAAAAAAAATTGAAATAATTGTAGATTCATGTGCAGTTGTAAGAGGTAATACAGAGAGGTCCCATGTACGCTTTACCCAGCTTCCTCCAAGGTAGCATCTTGCAAAACTATAGTATAATGTCTCATGTAGGATATTGATATGTGTATAATCAAGGTACAGAATATTTCTATCACTGTAAGGATTTCACATGTCCTTTTATAGCTACACTCAGTTTCCTTCTACCCTCATACCCTTTAAAAATCCCTGACAGCCATGGATCTGCTCTCTAGTTCTATAATTTTACCTGTTCCAATTTTATGTTTCTTCTTGATTCAGTCTTGGTAGGTTTTGTTTATGGGATTTTATTCATTTCTTCTAGGTTATCTAATTCATTGGTATATAATAGTTAATAGTAGCCTCTTATAATCCTTTTATTTCTCTAATAGCAGTTAGAATGCCTCCTCTTCATTTCTGATTTTGTTTATTTGAGGGTTCTATTTTCTTAGTCTAGCTAAAGATTTGCCAATACTCTTTTCAAGAAAACTCATTCACTTTTTCAAAACTTTTCTATATTAAAAAAAAGTTTTTATATCTTATATATCATGTATTTCCTAAATTTGACCCTTAATACCATGTACAAAGTCTACCCAAAATGGATTAAAGACTTGAATGTAAGACTTGGATCTGTAAGACTTCTGAAAGAAAATAAGAGAAAAGCTTTACAATAATGTTGGCAATTTTTTTCTGGATATGCTACCAAAGCATAACACAGATATGTATGTAGGGAAGGTGGTGGATACATTTAACCAAAGTGGGTATCATGGCTGCTAAGAGATGAAGGCCCTCAGTAGAGTCTGGACTACTTCACTTCCACTTTCCTAGGGCCTGAAAAAGTCTGTATACTCGCAGGAGGATGTCTTCCTGCCAAAGTGTTCTTTGGTCTACCATCTAAATGATCGTGCATCGATTCTCCTCCTCCTCCTCCTCCTCCTCGTCATTTAGCCAAGCCAAGATGCGAGGGAAAACCTGGCATCTGAAGCCCTCACGGACCGCATTGTCCACGTGGTCCTGCAGGACCTCCAAGCTGGGGAAAACCCGGCAGCAGCCCAGGCACCTGAAGCCGTCGTCCAGGGCGGATGTTTGTGAGGCCTCTTCAGCCTCCTCAGCCACTTCCGAATGAGCCAACTTGTCTCTTTTCCTCTTCTTTGAGGCGGGCTCCACCTCATCCCATGACACAGCCACACCTCTTTTCATCTGGACACGCCTGTAGTAAATCTTCGTGACGCGTGCCCTTCCCAGGTAGGGTGGAAAGGAGTCTTCGGTAGACAGGGAGAGAGCTTCCCGTTCCTCCAAGACCTTGGGGAGAGTCACCTCATGAGGCTCAGGACAAAGAAGATCCTGATGCCACTGAGGGATTCCTCCTCCTCCTCCTCCTCCTGGGAAAGGAAATTTCAGACATGAGAAAACTAGAATAAGTGTGTGAAGTCTGTAGGAGTTGAGATGGTCATGAGAATATTCCTATGTGAGCACATGGCCTGGAAGTACACACATATGTGAAATCACAGAATGCCGTGTGACATACATTTTATCTGAGGTATGTGCGTGTTGTGATTACGTGGGATTGAGGGTGTGGAGGTCTGTGTGTATTCTGGGACACACCTGGTGAGTGCTTCTGACATTGGTAAGGGGGTGGTGAATGAAGGTGTACATGTGTGTGTGGTGCGACAATACACGTGAACAGGGGTGGTATGTGTTCTTACTGTGAAACAGTTAAAGAAGGAGCGTGTTGGAGGAAGTATGCTTGAGTCTCCCAGAAGCGCAGCTCTCTGAGGGGCTGAAGGTTTTGTGGGTGCGGGGTATGCGGAATAGAAAGCCTGTATATGAAAGTGCATTCATTTCAGGGCCTATGAGTGTTTGAGTGCTTAGGCTGCCTCTAGTGGGGGAGCTAGAACAAGTTACCTGTGTGAAAGGGTGTACATTATTTACAGGTTAGTGTGTAGACAGCAGAGTCTGAGAATGATTGTGTGAGGAGGGAAGGTGGAAGTGTGTATCTGTGTAACGCTCGTAGAGAATGGGAAGGATGCATCTGGAATGAAGGGATGTGTGTATGAGAGAAAAAGTGATAGGAAGGAATAGTGGGGCTCTATCTGGTATGAAGGAATATAGTGTGTGTGTGTGTGAGTGAGTTTGTGCTGATCTGAGGGAAGAGGTAATTGAATTCCCACCCTGTTATCAGCACAGCCCACCATCTCACAGCTGTCCCAGTGTTCACATGGGGAACTGCCCTGTCCTTGAAAGCACACCCCCAACTTGTCCCTCTGCAGAGGCTTCAGTCTTAGTTTCTCTGCCCTGAAGCCCTTTCCTGTTTTTGAAGGGAAAGTGAAGTAAGTAGGGATTGGGCCGAGCCACGCCAGCTATTCATCCTGTCCAGCCTTTGTGTCTCCCTTACCGTCCTCAGCAGCGGCAGGAAGCTTTCCTGGACTTGACACTCAGGAGAAATACTCCGAGACAGAGGACTCTTCTCCCGGTGTCTGACTGCGGTCTGGGACCACCACACGTGCCTCCGGCTGAGGAGAATCCTCTTGAGAATTCTGGAATTCTGAGGAATGGAATACAAGAAAAGAGATGTGGCATTTTCTGGGATCTCTCTCCATTCAAAAAAGACAAGTTAAGTCGATAATCAGGTTAGGCATTGAAACCCGCTCCCACCCCTCATGAAATTGAGCATTTGAAACTTCACTTGCTCGAAAATATAAGGAAACAATTAGGAAAATTGTGTGTAGTAGATGTCAGTGATATTGGGCATCTTGTATGTGATGTTTCTAAAGATGTATACTGCAGTATATCACAGGCTCAGATTCTCGCCTAGTACATAGTCAGTTGCCTGTATTATTTGATGATATTACTCTACTTACTGGAAGAATATACTTGGAGTATATATACATGAGTTCAGTGCTTCCGTCTGTCAGCTGGGGACCATCAAACCAAAGTGCCCATCTCCTGCCCCCGGGGAGAGTCGGAAGGGACAGGAGAGCCCTCACGCCCACCTCCTGTCCCCGGTCTCCTCTCGCAGGTGTCTGCTCTGGGGAACCTGACAGGGGCCTCTGTTGCCAGAGCTGTGCAGGGCCAGGGCTTGGGGGGAACTGCTGAGTTCTGAGCTGGAGTAGGGGACTCCAGGAGGGCCTCCACGGTTGGCTCCAGACTACCCCTCCCAGCGCTGGCCCCTGCCCTCCTCTCCAGAGTTTACGTACCCTTAAATGGCACAGCTGTCAGCGGCCTACTCAGTGTGCCATCCTCCTCCGTGTCCCCTGCCCACACAGGGCTCGGACTCGGGAGTTCATCTGTACTTATGTTCATCGCCTATCTTGAATTTTACACCTTCTCAATTTACAGATTACTTCTAGCTTGCTCTTTTTTCCCAGTAAAATACGTATATTTCTTAAATCAGCTCTACTGTGAATTTGAATATATCCTGAAAATCCCCAGACAGGTTTTCTTCCTCTTCCTCTACATTTCCAATAAAAAGACTATGCTTTTAAATTCACAAACTTCAGCAAATAAAAAGG
The DNA here is from genome assembly GCF_030020395.1 of Manis pentadactyla. Taxonomy (NCBI): domain Eukaryota; kingdom Metazoa; phylum Chordata; class Mammalia; order Pholidota; family Manidae; genus Manis; species Manis pentadactyla. Next base: position 86,070,047 of record NC_080031.1, read on the forward strand.
TAAATTCTTATTCCTGACAAAATAACCCATCCTCTGTTTTAAAACTGCAACCCTATTGTGTACTTCTTCAAATTGAATCCACTTTGTCTTTTAGGTGGCTAGAGAGTGTCTGGTGGTGGTGCGGGGATGGGAAAATTTGGTGCGCGTCATATTTAAGTGTGGCGAGTATAATCTGATGTGTAAGTGCCTGTCATGTTTCTTCAACAATTTTAGGTAGTGCGTCTAGAGATGAGATGGCTCAGATGTGTGAAGGTGGTGTGATGAGCTGGGTGACGTGAAGCATAATTTTGTATTTATGGAGGCAGTTTATCTTCCATGTATTTATGAGTAACCTGTGTTTTATGTGCTATGAAAGTTTAAGTAGTTAGATAATATCTATTTGATTTATAGGAAAGACTGTGAGGATTTGAAGAACTTTGTGAGATGTGTTGAGACCACGAAAGCGTAACAGAGTGGCCACGTGAAGACTAGATAGGAGAGAGGTCACTAGATGGATGGTGGAATTTGGGGATTATGTGAAGGGACTAAGAGCCTGGGAACAAAGAGGAGTTTTAGACATTGTTATACAATTGTGATGGTTTCAAGCACTTTTGGTGTGAAATACAGAGTGCTACAAGAGTGGGATTATCAGTGGGGTCAGAGACTGTGGTACTGAAGGAATGATGTTAGAGAAAGTAAATTAGAGGAATGTGTGTGCCGAAAAGTGAGGGTGTGATGGTTTAACACATGTGGATATCAGCTTGGGAGTGTGAGTGTGAGTGAGTGTGAGTACCTGTGGGTGTAATGGTGTGAGGTGGCTTAATGCAAGAACTGAGGGGCCACTTTCAAATCTGTGGCCACTCTTCATGCACAAGAGGACACACACATCACAGCTGGACAGGGCGTTGTATCAGCAAACCCCTGTTTGTACAGAGGAGCTTTGCTCTACTCTGTAAGACAAAGGAGGAATCTACGGGTTCCTGCATGGGAAAATTGTTCTGGACCTTTCTGGCTTCCTTCCAGCTGGTTGTGAAAGATTTGTGACGTGATGACCAGGGGAGCACAGCTTCCCAGGTTCAGGCTGAGTTAGTCTGCCCGTTTCTCTGTCATTTTGTCAGTTTTCCTACTTTATCAAACACGGCCCCATCTGATATATTGCACTTTTGGGCACTTGTCCTTGTTGAGATTTCCCTTGAATCTCAAGGTTGTGCCTTATGTACATGCACTGCATATCTCTGAGAACAGAAAGAAAGCTTGTTATCTTTCTCTGTTCTCTCACGTCTGGACAGGGGTTTCTAGCAGCTTCAATTTCCAGTCAACCGGGACACTGATATACACCCTCTCACGCCACCACCGTGAACCCGCTCTCGAGGTACAGCCACTCTTTCATCCATTCCATACATTTTGATTGCTCGCTCTGTGTCCTACATGCATGGAGACTGCAGTCTCTTTTCTGGCCAGACATCCAAAATACAAGTATTCACCAGCTTCTGATTTTGCCCAAGTGTTAATGTCTAGGAGGGTGTAAAACACACATGTTGTCTCTATGGACATTCTTGTCCTGTGTCTTTCACCTGTGCTGCCACAGAGTACTGATTAGATAAAATAATTTAGTATTTGTTTACCTGACTACACATGTCATTGGGTTAAACACACTTTGTTTTAGTTGTCATAATCTGGGTAAGGTCCCCCACCTTTGAAAGATGCCATATCCTATTCCCCAAAACCTATGAATGTTAACCTTAGGAGGCCAATGGGACTCTGAAGATGTGATTAAATTAAGGGAGTATTTGGAATGAGTTCCTGTTCATGGCATGGAACCAGAGCCCTAGACTCCCAGATTGGAGAGGAGGAGACTGCGGCTGGGCCCAAAGTAGACCTTTCTCTCTGGCTGAGCAGAGACACTGAGCTCGATCTCTACAGGTCTGTGCAGACTCCCACTGCCCTGATCTGCCTAGACTTCAGCAGCTCTTCCTCTCTACTTAGCAGCACAAGAGGCCGAGTCAAGAGAGGAGCCAGAGGCGTAGCGTTCTGATTCAGAGGGTCCGTCATTTCCCTTAGGACCCACAGCTGGGTACTTCAAAGAGTACCCAGGCGGTGCACCCCAGGCGTGGAGCTTCGAGGCTCCTGGAAAATGGAGCGAAAGTAATGGAGGTGGCTGGTTCCTTTCTGTTCCCTCCTACACTCTTCTCCGTGATGTACTCTCCCCACTTTCCCTCATGGAAATACTGAGTTTGTCCTAAACAGTTATCTTTGGCTTGGACAGAGAATTGGCCTATTTCAGCTTTCTGGGTTACTCTCTGTACCCTGTAGTCCAGGCTCCTCACACTAACTCACTCACCTTGCTTAAGATTTTTGGTACCATTGACTTTCCTCCCCCATTTTTTTTGTGGGTGTGCCCTTTGCATTCCCCCTCTTAGATCTACAATCTCAGATGAAACAATTGGTGAATTTTTATCTTTGCAGAATTTAACTATTTATTATTAGTCAGTGTGTTTGTTTTGCTGACCAAGCTCACTTTTCCTCAGTGAATTAAGATGACCGTCATCTCTAATGAACGTGTCAGGTGTGTGTATCATGCACACATTGTGGCAGAATGGTGTGAGGAATGTCATGTGCTTTGTCTGTGTAAATTCTTTAATGTGTGCCTGCCTGATCTGGTGTTTGCACATTTGAACATGGGATAGTTCTGTGTGTGTTAGAATGGTATGTGTGCTTTGTGTCTGTGTTTTAGGTCAGCACATATCTATGTGTGCAGACTGCATCTCCTACGATTATGCATGTGTTTGCGTGTTTCACATGTTAGGTGGCTTAGTTGTGCAACACGATTATTGGGAGTATTCTCTTTGAGACTAGCGTAATTAATGTATCTGTGAAATCTAAGGTAACAGTGAAAGCATAGAAGTATATGAAAATCAATGGCTGTAAGAGAAAGAATATATGACTTTTCAATGTAGAACTGTTGGAAGATCCAAAGTAAATGAGGGCACAGGACAGAGCATGCAAGAATAAATTTAGAGCAGCATGTGATTGATTGCTCTAAGTAAAATTTTGAAAGATTGAGCTCTAAGGGGTTGAGCAGAATATGAACACTAAAACCTAGCCCTCTAACTCTGAGGCGTTCACCAATTAGAAATATATCCGTATAGCAAAATACATGTAATAGAGTTTTGAGAATATCACCTTTTAGAGTAGCCCAAGATTGAAAGTAACCCAAATGCTCATAAAAGTATAATCAATAAAGACACTATTTATGTGCCAAGAATGAAGGAACTACAGTCACATATAACATGGATGCTGATTACAAACACAAGTACAGAGAGTGAAAAGGAGTTGATGGAAAGTATGTATTGCGTACTCGTGTTCACGTAACATTAAAATACAGGGACATTAACATTAGTTAATGCAGCACTTTTGTATGGTTGGGACAAAAACAGAGTAGAGAACTCAGATGCATGTGGAAGATGAGGATAGCGGGGTGCAGATGGGTCTGTATAGGGTTGAACTTGTGAACATCAGCTATGAAAAGATACTGCTGTGCTGGGCTCTCGGACCAGGTATATCTATACTCAAGTCAGGACCTGAGGATCCTACTGTGTTGGGCCTGCTTTAGGCTATTAGTGCTGTCACACCTTCCTGGTGATAGAACCTGTCCTTGCCCAGCTCATACTGACATGTTCTTCCATGTTCCTCTGATACAACTCATCCCCTTAGGCCCTCTTCCACCATTTCCTCAAATAACTGTCTGCCCTCCACTTGTGTCCTTGGGCTCCCTCCAATCCTTCAAAGTATTTTCCCTTGGGATTTACTACTTCCGCTGGGGATTGTACTTACGAAGATGGAGAGGCATTTTGAGTTTCTCTCTGTGCTGGGCAGCCTTGTGCTGACTGATGAGCAGAATCACTGAGCTCATCTCTGGGCTCTGCCTAGATCCCCACTGCTCTTTGCTTCCCATCCCTTCTTACCAGCGCCAGGAAGCTTGTCCTCACAAGGGACGCAGGACAGGCGCTCTGAAGCAGCAGCAGCTTCTGTTGCTCTCTGGCCTTGGGTTGGGGCCACCGTCCCGTGTCCATGCGGTAGAGCTGCTTTTATGGAAAAATAAAATAAAAATGATAGATGCGGTCTGTGCTTGGTGTTTGTGTATTTATCCATCCGTTAAATAAACAATAAGAGTCTGCTATGTAATGTCTTCAGTGAACCCAGATAGCCTCTGTTTATGTGGATAGCGTAATACCGTTTTCCCTTGAAAATTTTAAATGTGTGGTAATATTGGTTGTTCCATCTATAGATCATGAGTGACTGGATTTCACAAAGTGTGTCTTTATAAATGGAACAGAGATACGTATCTAGCTCTAATGAGGGAGGTAAAACAAGTTACCGGTGTGAAAGGGTGTATATTATTAACGGGTTAGTGTGTAGACAGCAGAGTCTGAGCATGACTGCGTGAGCACGGAAGGTGGAAGTGTGTATCTGTGTAACACTGGTACAGAATGGGAAAGACGCATCTGGAATGAAGGCATGTGCATATGGGAGAAAAAGTGACAGGAAAGGATAATGGCGCCATATCTGGTATGAAGGAATATAGCGTGTGTGTGAGAGTGAGTTTGTGCTGATTCTAGGGAAGAGGTTGTGATGGAATTCCCACCCTGTTACCAGCACAGCCCACTATCTCACTCACAGCTGTCCCAGGGTTCACATGGGGAACTGTCCTATCCTTGAAAGCACACCCCTAATTTGTCTCTCTGCAGAGGCTTCAGTCTTAGTTCCTCTGCCCTGAAGACCTTTACTGTTTTTGAAGGGAAAGTGAAGTAAGTAGGGATTGGGCTGAGCCACAGCAGCTATTCATCCCGTCCAGCATTTGTGATCTCCGTTACCGTCCTCAGCAGCAGCTTGAAGATTTCCTGGGGCAGATGCACAGGCGAAACACTCCGAGACAGAGGTGTCTTCTCCCGGTGTCTGACTGCGGTCTGGGACCACAAGTGCGTCAGGATCGGGAATCACATTGTGTCTCCTCAAATTCTGAAGAATGAATACAAAGAAACATATGTAGCATTTTCTGCGATCTGTATCCATTCAAAAAAGACATGTTGAGTGGACAATCATGTTAGGCATTGAAACCCCTGCCCGCCACCATGAAATCAAGCATTTGAAACTTCACTTCCTCCAAAATACCAGGGAACAACAATTTTGAAAATTGTGTGTAGATGTCAGTGATACTGAGTATCTTGTATGTGATATTTCCAAAGATGTATACAGAATATCACAAACTAGTGACTGAAATTGGATACCTTTTTCCTCATGAGAAATTATATAATTAGAGGACATGGGGTACAAGTTTTAAAAGACTTCCGCCTGTCTGCCTGCCTGCCTGCCTGTCTAGATTGGTATCTGTATTGATGTATGGAAAGATAGGGATGTCAGTATAAATACAGAAAGGGGTCGAGATACAGCATTTTCGCAGGGAATTCCTGAGCAGCAGCCATGGTGCTGGAGATGCGCTAATGAAGACTTTACACACTTGCCCCAGACTCCTCTTCTGGGAATGTATTTCTGTATTTCTCCAAGACTCTCAGCCTCCCTATTCAGATCTTTTGAAAACCTCTTTCAAAGGAGGCAGACACACCCCGATGATACATTTCTGCCCGGGGATTGGAAACGGCCACCACGGGCAGTTCTTGGGCAAGGGGTCACTTATGGCCCTGCTGAGGGGAGGGACTCAGTTCTGAGCCTGGGCCATCACATTGCCCCATCTCCCCGCCTGGCTCCTCCTCAGCCCCTTCTCGCTGTCAGCCCACATCACGGTGACTCAGACTGTCTCCAGCAGAGGTGGGGCAGTGGAGTGTGTGCCAGGCTGGGGAGCATGAGGTGCCAGTGACTGCAAGGAAGAAAAGCCTTTCTCCCAACCTGCCCTCTTCCTGGACTTGTCTTGGTTTCACCGGTTCCAGAGGGGGCCGAGGCCCTTTGCCTGGAACTCCTTTCCTCCGGGAGCTACAGTAGTTCTGACCATGTGACTAGGATTTCTGCAGTTAGAAATGATTGGCAAGGACACATGCCCCAACGAGGCATAGGCATGAACTCCTCCTCTGTGCCCCACTGTGCTCTTCCCTTTTCCAGCTAACTGGGATGTTGATAACCTGGGGTTTATTTGAAACCTGAGTGTTCATGATAAAAAGTTTCTATCAGCAGGGAGACTTGCCCTATTCCTTCACATACACTGATTGTTGCATAAGAAATAGATAGATTCCTTTTTGCATTACTCACTCAGGCCTAATCTACTCCAACTAATGAATCTTGAGTTGAGTTTTGAGATGCAAATAATTGGACCTGGTACATATTAAGCAAGCCATTATATTAGAAACTACTATGTCTTCCCTTGGCTTACTTATGCTGTATAAGCCAATGGAAGACACACGGTCACCTCACAGTCACTACAACTATTTCAGTTTCCCGTTTTTTGAGAAAGAGCCAAATTTTCTCAATTCTGCTGTCCTGCTTAAATGGTATTTGTGTGTGTGTGTGTGTGTGTGTGTGTGTGTGTGTGTGTGTGTGTGTGTGTATGTGTGTGTGTGTGTGTCCTGCTGTTTTTTTTCTTTCATATAGGAGCCTTGCATTTATATGTCTGTACTCTAAGACAATGAAAGAAAGTTCTCAGTGAGACAGTCTAAGAAATCAACTCATTTTCTGTATGACTTTACACTCTCATCCATGCACTCCAATTTTAGGCACTCAAACTTTTTTCCTAATTTTTCATTTCCCTCTTCGAGCCACACTTTCATCATTAACTGGAAAAATATTGTTGGAAAATTTGTAACATTGTATAAAATGAAAGAAAGGGAAATACATTATATAAGAAATTATACTAATCTATCACTACATCTGTGATACAGTAATCCAGAGCAGCCTGATGTAGGGAACACAGGTCCTACGTCACAGAGACAAGGACCTAGTCACACAAACCTTCTCTTGACCCCCAGATTATCTGATCCCTTAGAAAGACCGGCTCACCCACACCTTTTCCTCCCTCCTGCCTTCCTGCCCTTAGGAATCTTTGTTCCTTTTTTCTTTATAAGACGGTTTCTAGATCCCCAATGCTCAGAGATTATCACTGACACACACCTCCTGACATCCTGGCAACTTTTGGGGAATGTGTGGTTTCAAGATGTTTCCTTTTTCGTTTGTGCTTCATGGCTCAGCACTTCAGAGAGTGACTTAAAATCAGGTGCCTTCCTCCCTGGAACTCTGCTGCCAGAGGTTCAAGTGATGACAGCCAAGAATCAGGTCTGTATATTCAAGAACAACCAACAACTGGAGAAGCTCTCTCCTCACTCACTCACTTGCTTGCTCGCTCACTGGCCTGGCCGGTGCTTAAGTACAGCAGGAGGGCCATTATGATGTAAGTGAGACAGGGTTCCATAGCATTCTGACATGTGCATCAGAGCAGACCACTGAGGTGGAGGGATGGGGGGATCCCTTTTACCCAATACAAATTCTACCATCAACTTGAATGTTTATCTTGCACTTCATGTCAAAACTTGAGAACCAATGATATGGATTAAACAAAAGACAATTACTGTATGTATCTAGGGTAACCACATTAGTAAATCTCCCCAAGGGTGAGGATAAGGAATTACCTGAGGAAACAGGCTTAGACCCATGCCTGCCCCATAAAACATGGTTAAGTGTCCTATCTTAGCAGTACCATATATCTTATGTACACATGTAAGTTATATGTGTGATGCATGTGTATAGTGGGTTTGCAAACACCTTGTGATTCCATACAGCTCATACATTTATTGAATTTTTCCCACTGTAGGGAACAGGCTCATGTATTTCAACAAGCCACTGTCTCTTTTGCAAGTCTTTTTCCTTCACTTTCCCAGAGCCTTCAGGGTGAGAGGAAGCCCCTGGCTTTACATCCCATGGCTCTATCATGGCTCATAGGTGATATACTCATTAATTTCATAAAATGTTGGCTAATTATTCTCCAAAACAGTACATAGTTCAATACTTCACTTTATATCATGAAGGTTCTTTTTTTTACCCATATTGTTACTATCATTTGTATAGGTTGATCTAATTTTTACGAACTTGGTGCCTGTGAAGGATCTAATTTTTGATTTGGGTTTTTCCAATAGCTGTCAAGGCTGAGAATATCTTTGGAAATGTGCCTACTGTTTGGTGGCTGCCAAGAGGCCAAGCCCATGTGGGGGGCACAGTGTGAGGCAGGACCTACTGGAGATAAAGAAGACTGAAGCTGGCTGGATCACAGCCTTGCTCTAGAGCAGCTGCTCACTTAGAAGGAAATACACATGGCCCCTCAGGGAGGAGACAGTCAGTGGGAAGTTGGAAGTAGAATGGAGCTAACTAGAGTTCAAACCCTGTGCAGAGCCATTTAATATCCAGGAGACTGGGGCCTAGAACAGAAGCCAGGGAATGAAGTCTTCATGCTTGACAAGCACAGGATTCATGATGAGGGCCATAAGATTTAGTAATGTGATTACTCTAGATAAATAAAGTAACTGTCTTTTGTTTAATCCACATCATTGGTTTTGAAGTTTTGATATGAAGTGCAAGATAAACATTCAAGTTGATTTTAGAGTTTGTGTTGGATAAAAGGGATCCCCCCTGTCAGTGGTCTGCTCTGATGCACGTGTCACAATGCTGTGGAACCCTGTCTCACTTACGTCATAATGGCCCTCCTGCTGTACTTAAGCACTGGCCAGGCCAGTGAGTGAGTGAGTGAGTGAGTGAGTGAGTGAGTGAGTGAGTGAGGAAGTGAGGAAGTGAGGAGAGAGCCTCTTCAGTCACTTGCTGTTCTTGAATTGTTGCCTTGATTCCTGGCTGTCATCACTTGAACCTCTGGCAGCAGAGTTCCAGGGAGGAAGGCACCTGATTTTAAGTCACTCTCTGAAGTGCTGAGCCATGAAGCACAAACGAAAAAGGAAACATCTTGAAACCACACCTTCCCCCAAAGTTGCCAGGATGTCAGGAGGTGTGTGTCAGTGATATTCTCTGAGCATTGGGGATCTAGAAACCGTCTTAAACAGAAAAAAGGAAGGAAGATTCCTACCTACGGGAGAGAAAGGGCAGGAAGGCAGGAGGGAGGAAAAGGTGGGGGTGCGCCGGTCTTTATCAGGAATCAGATGATCTGAGGGTCAAGAGGAGGTTCCTGTGACTAGGTCCTTGTCTCTGTGGCATAGGACCTGTGTTCCCTACGTCATGACGCTCTAGGTTTCTGTATCACAGATGTAGTGATTGATAAGTATGACTTTTCTTATATAATGTATTTCCCTTAATTTCTCTTTTTTACAAAACCGAGGCCATGTGTTAAGTAAATGGATATTTTTATGTTTTCCAATAATATTTTTTCCAGTTAATGAAGAAAGTGTGGCTCGAAGAGGTAAGTGAAAAGTAGGAAAAAGTTTGAGTACCTAAAGTTGGAGGTGCAGGGATGAGAGTGTGAAGTCACACAGAAAATGGATTGATCTCTGTCTCCGACATAAAGACCTTTTGTTCATTGTCTCAGAGCATAGAGGTGTAAATGTGAGGCTCCTTTATGAAATGTAAGGAAAAAACTAGCAGGATGCACACACACACACACGCCCATGCACGCACATGTACACACAATACCATTTAACCGCAGTGGTTGAATTGAGAAAGTTTCGTTCTTTCTGGAAAAGGGGAACCTGAAATTTCTGGTGCCTGTGACGTTTAAAAAGTAAACAAGTCCGATGAGGAAGAGCCAATGCTCAGTAACAGGAGGGGACAGATCAGGACCAAAACTGAGGGTCCCAGTGGTGGCTCATGAAGAGAACGTGACATCTGGATTTCAGCGTACCCCAGTGGGGCCTTGGGGAGAGGCTAGGGAAGGAAGTCTGTCTTCAGTTCAGCTTCAGTACAAACACTGCCTGTTCAGAGATTTTTAGTGTAAACTATGGGACATGCCAACCACATTCACACCAGTTCACACATACACACATATACAGCATAAATAAGCCAAGGGGAAGACACAGAGTAATTCTAATATAATGGCTTCTTATATATACCAGGTCAAATTATTTGTTTCTCAAAACTCATTATATCACTAACGGAGTAGATTGATTAGTTGAAGTGTTTCTCTCAGGTAATGCTTTATCCTCACCCTTGGGGAGATTTAGTAATGTGGTTACCCTAGATACATACAGTAATTGTCTTTTGTTTAATCTATATCATTGGTTCTCAAGTTTTGACGTGAAGTGCAAGATACACATTCAAGTTGATGGTAGAATTTGTATTGGGTAAAAGGGATCCTGCACCTCCTGCTCCCCCACTCCACCATCAGTGGTCTGCTCTGATGCACGTGTCAGAATGCTATGGAACCCTGTCTCACTTACATCATAATGGCCCTACTGCTATACTTAAGCACCAGCCAGGCCAGTGAGTGAGTGAGTGAGTGAGTGAGTGAGTGAGTGAGTGAGTGAGGAGAGAGCCTCTCCAGTTGGTTGTTCTTGAATATACTGACCTGCTTCTTGGCTGCCATCAGTTGAACCTCTGGCAGCAGAGTTCCAGGGAGGAAGGCACCTGATTTTAAGTCACTCTCTGAAGTGCTGAGCCATGAAGCACAAACGAAAAAGGAAACATCTTGGAACCACACGTTCCCCCAAAGCTGCCAGGATGTCAGAAGGTGTGTGTCAGTGATATTCTCTGGGAATTGCGGGTCTGGAAATGGTCTTATAAAGAAAAAAAGGAATGAAGATTCCTACATATGGGAAAGGGCAGGAAGGCAGTAGGGAGGAAAAGGTGTGGGTGCACCAGTCTTTCTAAGAGATCAGATAATCTGGGGGTCAAGAGAAGGTTTGTGTGACTAGGTCCTTGTCTCTGTGGCGTAGGACCTGTGTTCCCTACATCAGGCCGCTCTGGATTACTGTATCACAGATGTAGTGATTGATTCATATAATTTTTCTTATATAATGTATTTCCCTTTCTTTCATTTTTTACCATGTTACAAGTTTTCCAATAATACTTTATACAGTTAATGATGAAAGTGTGGCTTGAAGAGGTAAATGAAAAATTAGGAAAAAAGTTTGAGTGCCCAAAATTGGAGGTACAGGGATGAGTGTAAAGTCATACAGAAAATGAGTTGATTTCTTAGATTGTCTCAGACATTGAGACCTTTCTTTCATTGTCTTAGAGTACAGACATGTAAATGTGAGGCTCCTTAATGAAAGACAATATGAAAGAGAAAAACCAGCAGGACACACCCACACCCACAAATACCATTTAAGCAGGATAATAGAATTAAGAAATTTTGGCTCTTTCTGGACAAACGGGAAACTGAAATAGTTGTAGTGATTGAGGTGAATGTGTGTCTTCCCTTGGCATATACAGCATAAGTAAGCCAAGGGGAAGACACAGAGTAGTTTCTAATATAATGGCTTGCTTAGTATGTACCAGGTCCAATTGTTTACATCTCAAAACTCAACTCAAGATTCATTAGTTGGAGTAGATTAGGCCTGAGTAACTAATGCATGAAGGAACCTATCTATTTCTTATGCAACAATCAGTGTATGTGAAGGAATAGGGCAAGTCTACCTGCTAATAGAAACTTTTTATCATGAACACTCAGCTCTCAAATAAACCCCAGGTTATCAACATCCCAGGTAGCTAGAAAAGGGAAGAACACGGCAGGGCACAGAGGAGGACTTAATGCCTATGCCTGGTTGGGGCACGTGCCCTTGCCAATCATTTCCAACTGCAGAAATCCTAGTCACATGGTCAGAACTACTGTAGCTCCCGGAGGAAAGGCGTTCCAGGCCCAGGGCCTCGGCCCCCTCTGGAACCGGTGAAAGCAAGACAAGTCCAGGAAGAGGGCAGGTTGGGAGAAAGGCTTTTCTTCCTTGCAGTCACTGGCAGCTCATGCTCCCCAGCCTGGCACACACTCCACTGCCCCACCTCTGCTGGAGACAGTCTGAGTCACCGTGGTGTGGCTGAAAGCGAGAAGGGGCTGTGAAGGAGCCAGGTGGAGAGACCGGCAACGTGATGGCCCAGGCTCAGAACTGAGTCCCTTCCCTCAGGATGGGCTATAAGTGACCCCTTGCCCAAGAACTGCCCGGGGTGTCCGTTTCCAATCCCCAGGCAGAAATGTATCATGGGGGTGTGTCTGCCTCCTTTGAAAGAGGTTTTCAAAAGATCTGAATAGGGAGGCTGAGAGTCTTGGAGAAATACAGAAATACATTCCCAGAAGAGGAGTCTGGGGCAAGTGTGTAAAGTCTTCATTAGCGCATCTCCAGCACCATGGCTGCTGCTCAGGAATTCCCTGCGAAAATGCTGTATCTCTACCCCTTTCTGTATTTATATTGACATCCCTATCTTTCCATACATCAATACAGATACCAATCTAGACACGCAGGCAGACAGGCAGAAGTCTTTTAAAACTTGTACCCCATATCCTCTAATTATATAATTTCTCATGAGGAAAAGGGAGCTAGTATTCCATTTTAGTCACTAGTTTTTGATATTCTGTATACAGCTTTACAAATATCACATACAAGATACCCAGTATCACTGACATCTACTACACACAATTTTCATAGTTGCTGTTTCCTTATATTTTGGAACAATTGAAGTTTCAAATGCTCAATTTCATGTGAGGGATTTCAGTGCGTAACGTGATTATCCACTCAACATCTCTTTTTTGAATGGATACAGATCCCAGAAAATTCTCCATCTGTTTTTCTTGTATTCATTCCTCAGAATTCGAGAATTCTCAAGAGGATTCTTCTGAGCCTGAGGCACGTGCAATGGTCCCAGACCGCAGTCAGACACCAGGAGAAGAGCCCTCTGTCTCGGTGTATTTCTCCTGCGTGTCGTCTGCAGGAAAGCTTCCTGCTGCTGCTGAGGACGGTAAGGGAGACACAAAGGCTGGATGGGATGAATAGCTGGCGTGGCTCAGTCCAATCCCTGCTTACTTCACTTTCCCTTCAAAAACAGGAAAGGGCTTCAGGGCAGAGGAAGCCTCTGCAGAGGGACAAATTGGGGTGTGCTTTCAAGGATAGGACAGTTCCCCATGTTTCACGAACACTGGGACAGCTGTGAGTGAGATAGTGGGCTGTGCTTTTAAGTCTGGGAATTCATTTACAACCTCTTCCCTCAGATCAGCACAAGCTCACTCACACACACACACTATACTCCTTCATACCAGATATGGCCCCATTATCCTTTCCTGTCACTTTTTCTCTCATATGCACTTGCCTTCATTGCAGATGTGTCTTTCCCATTCTCTACGAGCGTTACACACATACACGGTTCCACCTTTCCTGCTCAAGCAGTCATGCTCAGACTCTGCTGTCTACACACTAACCCATAAATAATGTGCACCCTTTCACGCAGGTAACTTGTTTTACCTCCGTCATTAGACGTAGCTACGTATATCTAGCTATGTAGAGCTAGCTATCCCCATAAATGGAGGCTATCTGGGTTCACTGAAGACATTACATAGTAGACTCTTATTGTTTATTTAATGGATGGATAAATACAAAAACACCAAGCACGGACCACATCTATCATTTTTATTTAATTTTTCTACAAAAGCAGCTCTACAGCACGAACACAGGACAGACAGTGGCCCCAACCCAAGGCCAGAAAGCAATGGAAAAGCTTCCTGGCCCTGGTAAGAAGGTACCACTGAATGGGATGCAAAGGACAGTGGGGATCTAGGCAGAGCCCAGAGATGAACTGAGTGATTCTGTTCATCAGTCAGCACAAGGCTGCCCAGTACAGAGAGAAACTCAAAATGCTTCTCCGTCTTTGTTAATATAATCCCCAGTGGAAGTAGTAAATCCCAAGGGAAAATACTTTGAAGGATTGGAGGGAGCCCAAGGACACAAGTGGAGGGCAGAGAGTTATTTGAGGAAATGATGGAAGAGGGCCTAAGAGGATGAGTTGTATCAGAGGAACATGGAAGAACATGTCAGTATGAGCTGGGCAAGGACAGGTTCTATCACCAGGAAGGGGTGACAGCACTAATAGACTGAAACAGGCCCAACACAGTAGGATCCTCAGGTCCTGACCTGAGTAGAGACATATCTGGTCCGAGACCCTAGCACAGCAGTATCTTTTCATAGTCGATGTTTGCAAGTTCAACCCTACACAGACCCATCTGCACCCCGCTACCCTCATCATTCACTTCCTTGTCATCTTCCTCATGCATCTGAGTTCTCTACTCTGTTTTTGTCCCAACCATACAAAAGTGCTGCATTAGTTGTCCCTGTGTTTTAATGTTATGTGAACACAAGTACACAATACATGCTTTGCGTCTTCTTCTTTTCATTCTCTGCACTTGTGTTTGTAATCATCATCCATGTTATATGTGACTGTAGTTCCTTCATTCTTGGCACATAAATAGTGTGTTCATTTATTACACTTTTACGAGCATTTGGGTTACTTTCAATCTGGGGCTACTCTAAAAGGTGATATTCTCAAAATTCTATTACATATATTTTGCTATATGGACATATTTCTTATTGGTGAATGCCTCAGAGTTAGAGGGCTAGGCTTTGGTGTTCATATTCTACTCAATCCCTTAGAGCTCAATCTTTCAAGATTTTACTTTGTAATGCAATCATTCACATGCTGCTCTACATTTATTATTGCATGCACTGTCGTGAGCCCTCATTTACTTTGGATCTTCTAACAGTTCTATATTGAAAACTCATGTATTCTTTCTCTTACAGCCATTGATTTTCATATACTTCTGTGCTTTCACTGTTACCTTAGATTTCACAAATACATTAATTACCCTAGTGTCAAAGAGAATACTCCAATTAATCCTGTTGCACAACTAAGCCACCTAACATGTGAAACACGCAAACACATGCATAATCATAGGACACGCAGTCTGCACACATAGATACGTGCTGACCTAAAACACAGACACAAAGCACACATACCATTCTAACACACACAGAACTATCCCATGTTCAAATGTGCAAACACCAGATCAGGCACACATTAAAGAATTTATACACACAAAGCACATGACATTCCTCACACCATTCTGCCACAATGTGTGCATGATACACACACCTGACACATTCGTTAGAGATGAAGGTCATCTTAATTCACTGAGGAAAAGTGAGCTTGGTCAGCAAAACAAACACACTGACTAATAATAAATAGTTAAATTCTGCAAAGATAAAAATTCACCAATTGTTTCATCTGAGATTATAGATCTAAGAGGGAGAATGCAAAGGGCACACCCACAAAAAAAATGGGGGAGGAAAGCCAATGGTACCAAAAATCTTAAGCAAGGTGAGTGAGTTAGTGTGAGGAGCCTGGACTACAGGGTCCAGAGAGTAACCCAGAAAGCTGAAATAGGCCAATTCTCTGTCCAAGCCAAAGATAACTGTTTAGGACAAACTCAGTATTTCCATGAGGGAAAGTGGGGAGAGTACATCACGGAGAAGAGTGTAGGAGGGAACAGAATGGAACCAGCCGCCTCCATTACTTTCGCTCCATTTTCCAGGAGTCTCAAAGCTCCACGCATGGGGTGCACCGCCTGGTTACTCTTTGAAGTACCCAGCTGGGGGTCCTGAGGGAAATGACGGACCCTCTGAATCAGAACGCTACGCCTCTGGCTCCTCTCTTGACTCGGCCTCTTGTGCTGCTAAGTAGAGAGGAAGAGCTGCTGAAGTCTAGGCAGATCAGGGCAGTGGGAGTCTGCACAGACCTGTAGAGATCGAGCTCAGTGTCTCTGCTCAGCCAGAGAGAAAGGTCTACTTTGGGCCCAGCCGCAGTCTCCTCCTCTCCAATCTGGGAGTCTAGGGCTCTGGTTCCATGCCATGAACAGGAACTCATTCCAAATACTCCCTTAATTTAATCACATCTTCAGAGTCCCATTGGCCTCCTAAGGTTAACATTCATAGGTTCTGGGGAATAGGGTATGGCATCTTTCAATGGTGGGGGACCTTATGCAGATTATAACAACTAAAACAAAATGTGTTTAATCCAGTGACATATGTAGTCAGGTAAACAAATATTAAAGTATTTTATCTAATCGGTACTCTTTGGCAGCACAGGTCCAGGAGACAGGTCAAGAATGTCCATAGAGACAACATGTGCGTTTTATACCCTCCTAGCCATTAACACTTGGGCAAAATCAGAAGCTGTTGAATACTTGTATTTTGGAGCTCTGGCCAGAAAAGAGACTGCAGTCTCCATGCATGTAGGACACAGAGTGAGCAATCAAAATGTACGGAATCGATGAAAGAGTGGCTGTACCCCAAGAGTGTGTTCACGGTGGTGGCGTGAGAGGGTGTATATCAGTGTCCCGGCTGACTGGAGATTGAAACTGCTACAAACCCCTGCCCATATGTGAGAGAACACAGAAAGACAACAAGCTTTCTTTCTGCTCTCGGAGATATGCAGTGCATGTACATAAGGCACAACCTTGAGATTCAAGGGAAATCTAAACAAGGACAAGTGCCCAAAAGTGCAATGTATCAGATGGGGCCGTGTTTGAAAAAGTAGGAAAATTGACAAAATGACAGAGAAACGGGCACACTAACTCAGCCTGAACTTGGGAAGCTGTGCTCCCTTGGTCATCACGTCACAAAGCTTTCACAACCAGCTGGAAGGGAGCCAGAACGGTCCAGAACAATTTTCCCACGCAGGAACCCGTAGATTCCTCCTTTGTCTTATAGAGGAGAGCAAAGCTCCTCAGTACAAACAGGGGTTTGCTGATACAACCCCTGTCCAGACGTGACGTTTGTGTCCTCTCATGCATGAAGAGTGGCCACAGATTTGAAAGGGGTCCCTCAGTTCTTGCATCTAGCCACCTCCTGTCCTCATAAGCACACAGGTGTGACACACCATTACACCCACAGCTACTCACACTCACACTCACACTCCCAAGCTGATATCCACATGTGTTAAACCATCACACCCTCACTTTTCTGCACACACATTCCTCTAATTTACTTTCTTTAACATCATTCCTTCAGTACCACTGTCTCTGACCCCGCAGATAATCCCACTCTTGTAGCACTCTGTATTTCACACCAAAAGTGCTTGAAACCATCACAATTGTATAACAACGTCTAAAACTCCTCTTTGTTCTCAGGCTCTTAGTCCCTTCACATAATCCCCAAATTCCACCATCCATGTAGTGACCTCTCTCCTATCTAGCCTTCACATGGCCACTCTGTTATGCTTTCGTTGTCTCAACACATCTCACAAAGTTCTTTAAATCCTCACAGTCTTTGCTATAAATCAAATAGATATTATATAACTACTTAAACTTTCATAGCACATAAAACACAGGTTACTCATAAATACATGGAAGATAAACTGCCTCCATAAATACAAAATTATGCTTCACGTCACCCAGCAGATCACACCACCTTCACACATCCGGGCCATCTCATCTCTAGACTCACTACCTAAAATTGTTGAAGAAACATGACAGGCACATACACATCAGATTATACTCCCCACACTTAAATATGACACGCACCAAATTGTCCCATCCCCACACCACCACCAGACACACTCTAGCCACCTAAAAGACAAAGTGGATGCAATTTGGAGAAGTAAACATTGGGTTGCAGTTTTTAAACAGAGGATAGGTTATTTTTTCAGGAATAAGAATTTACCTGTTTATTTACTGAAGTTTGTGAATTTAAAGGCATAGTCTTTTTATTGGAAATGTAGAGGAAGAGGAAGAAAACCTGTCTGGGGATTTTCAGGATATATTTATATCCACAGTAGAGCGGATTTAAGAAATATACGTATTTTAATGGGAAAAAAGAGCAAGCTAGAAGTAATCTGTTAATTGAGAAGGTGTAAAATACAAGATAGGCGATGAACATTTACATAGTACAAATGAACTACCGAGTCCGAGCCCTGTGTGGGCAGGGGACACGGAGGAGGGTGGCACACTGAGAAGGCCGCTGACAGCTGTGCCATTTAAGGGTACGTAAACTCTGGAGAGCAGGGCAGGGGCCAGCGCTGGGAGGGGTAGTCTGGAGCCAACCGTGGAGGCCCTCCTGGAGTCCCCTACTCCAGCTCAGAACTCAGCAGTTCCCCCCAAGCCCTGGCCCTGCACAGCTCTGGCTACAGAGGCCCCTGTCAGGTTCCCCAGAGCAGACACCTGCGAGAGAAGCCGGGGACAGGAGGTGGGCGTGAGGGCTCTCCTGTCCCTTCCGACTCTCCCCGGGGGCAGGAGATGGGCACTTTGGTTTGATGGTCCCCAGCTGACAGACGGAAGCACTGAACCCGTGTATATATACTCCAAGTATATTCATCCAGTAGAGTAGTATCATCAAATAATAAAGGCAACTTACTATGTACTAGGCGACAATCTGAGCCTCTGATATACTGTAGTATACATCTTTAGGAACATCACATACAAGATGCCCAATATCACTGACATCTACTACACACAATTTTCCGAATTGTTTCCTTATATTTTGGAGCAAGCGAAGTTTCAAATGCTCAATTTCATAAGGGGTGGGAGCGGGTTTCAATGCCTAACCTGATTATCGACTTAACTTGTCTTTTTTGAATGGAGAGAGATCCCAGAAAATGTCACATCTCTTTTCTTGTATTCCATTCCTCAGAATTCCAGAATTCTCAAGAGGATTCTCCTCAGCCGGAGGCACGTGTGGTGGTCCCAGACCGCAGTCAGACACCGGGAGAAGAGCCCTCTGTCTCGGAGTATTTCTCCTGCGTGTCAAGTCCAGGAAAGCCTCCTGCTGCTGCTGGGGATGGTAAGGGAGACGCAAAGGCTGGACGGGATGAATAGCTGGCGTGGCTCGGCCCAATCCCTACTTACTTCACTTTCCCTTCAAACACAGGAAAGGGCTTCAGGGCAGAGGAACTAAGACTGAAGCCTCTGCAGAGGGACAAGTTGGGGGTGTGCTTTCAAGGACAGGGCAGTTCCCCATGTGAACACTGGGACAGCTGTGAGATGGTGGGCTCTGCTGGTAACAGGGTGGGAATTCAATTACCTCTTCCCTCAGATCAGCACAAACTCACTCACACACACACGCACTATATTCCTTCATACCAGATAGAGCCCCAGTATTCCTTCCTATCACTTTTTCTCTCATACACACATCCCTTCATTCCAGATGCGTCCTTCCCATTCTCTACGAGCATTACACAGATACACACTTCCACCTTCCCTCCTCACACAATCATTCTCAGACTCTGCTGTCTACACACTAATCTGTAAATAATGTACACCCTTTCACACAGGTAACTTGTTCTAGCTCCCCCACTAGAGCCAGCCTAAGCACTCAAACACTCATAGGCCCTGAAATGAATGCACTTTAATATACAGGCTTTCTATTCCGCATACCCCGCACCCACAAAACCTTCAGCCCAAAGCCTTCAGCCCCTCAGAGAGCTGCGCTTCTGGGAGACTCAAGCATACTTCCTCCAACATGCTCCGTCTTTAACTGTTTCACAGTAAGAACACGTACCACCCCTGTTCACATGTAGTGTCGCACCACACACATGTACACCATCATTCACCACCCCCTGACCAATGTCAGAAGCACTCACCAGGTGTGGCCCAGAGCACACACAGACCTCCACACCCTCAATCCCACGTAATCACACCACACACATACCTCAGGTAATGTATGTCACACGGCATTCTGTGATTTCACATACGTGTGTACTTCCAGGCCATGTGCCCACATAGGAATATTCTCATGACCATCTCAACTCCTACAGACTTCACACACTTATTCTAGTTTTCTCATGTCTGAAATTTCCTTTCCCATGAGGAGGAGGAGGAGG
This sequence comes from Manis pentadactyla, assembly GCF_030020395.1. Lineage (NCBI taxonomy): Eukaryota > Metazoa > Chordata > Mammalia > Pholidota > Manidae > Manis > Manis pentadactyla. The sequence goes on from NC_080031.1 coordinate 86,089,811, forward strand.
AATCCCTCAGTGGCATCAGGATATTCGTCGTACTGAGCCTCATGAGGTGACTCAACCCCAGGTCTTGGAGGAACAGGAAGTTCCCTCCCTGTCTACCGAAGACTCCTTTCCACCATACCTGGGAAGGGTACGCGTCAAGAAGATATACTACAGGCGTGTCCAGATGAAAAGAGGTGTGGCTGTGCTATGGGATGAGATGGAAGTCTATGAGCCCGCCTCAAAGAAGACCAAAAGACAATTTGCTGTTTTAGAAGATGCTGAAGAAAAGGATGAAGAGGCCTCAGACATATGGAGCGGCTTGTCTACACAGGAACTCCTGACTGTCAGCGACGACAGTGAAGACCCACAGGAGAGGGAGCAGGCTGGCAGTGTGGTGGAGCCTCCAGCCCAGGAAGAGACGGAGCAGGCTGGCAGTGCAGTGGAGCCTCCAGCCCAGGAGGAGACGGAGCAGGCTGGCAGTGCAGTGGAGCCTCCAGCCCAGGAGGAGACGGAGCAGGCTGGCAGTGCGGTGCAGCCTCCAGCCCAGGAAGAGACAGAGCACTCTGGCAGTGCGGTGGAGCCTCCAGCCCAGGAGGACAGCCCCAGGGCCGAGACTCCTGAGTGGCTGGTGGCCCTGGACAGCGGCTTCAGGTGCCTGGGCTGCTGCCGGGTTTTCCCCAGCTTGGAGGTCCTGCAGGACCACGTGGACAGTGCGGTCCGTGAGGGCTTCAGCTGCCATGTTTTCCAGCATGCCTTGGCTTGGCTGAATAAGAATAAGAAAGAAGAGGACAAGGAGGAGGAGAAGGAGGAGGAGGAGGAGGACCAACGCAAGACCATTTATACACCAAAGAACACTTTGGCAGGAAGATATCCTCCTGCGAGTATGTAGATTTTTTCAGGCCCTAGGAAAGTGGAAGTGAAGTAGTCCAGACTCTACTGAGGGCCTTCATCTCTTGGCAGCCATGATACCCACTTTGTTTAAATGTATCCACCACCTTCCCTACCACCACGCAGGAACAGGAGCAGGGCGGCCCTTTTCATAGTTTCCACTGCTCTCCTGAAGATGAGGGACAAAAGGCAGATCACACCATGCAGAAGACCAAGGCGTCCTCATGCAAACCAAAGAACAAGGAACACCAGTCTAGCATCTCTACCAGTACGGCTGAGAACATGAAACTGGCTGGAAGTATAAACTACTAAAAGGGGCCAGCTGCAGAAGAGGTGAGGGCCCCAGGAGTAAGAGCACATCTCAAGGATACTTGGGATTCAGTATCAAAGGCCAGGGGAGTCAGAAGGCTCAGAATGCGGCAGAGCTGGGCCTTCTGTCCTTGAGGGGTTGGTTGTACCCTTTTCCTGGGTGTGAGTGGGATCTCAAACTCCATTATGTGATTCCAATACCTGAGAGGAGACTGCTTAGCAGTTGCAACCACTTGATAGAAACAAACCATGTAATCCTTTCTCAAAGTCGTCTTTGTTAGGGAGGAGCCAAGATGGCGGCGTGAGTAGGGCAGCAGAAAACTCCTCCCCAAACCATATATATTTTTGAAAATACATCAAATACAACTATTCCTAAAAGAGAGACCAGAAGACATAGTACAACAGCCAGGCTACATCTACACCTGCAAGAACCCAGCGCCTCACGGAGGGGGTAAGATACAAGCCACGGTCTGGTGGGACCCTTGCGTGCCCCCCATCCCAGCTCCCCAGCAAGAGGAGAGGAGTCGGAGAGGGTAAGGAGTGGGAGCCCAGGACTGCTAAATACCAAGCCCTAGTGATCCACACCAGGAGTGCAGACAACACAGTGCATGGTGTGCTGGACACTAGGGAAATGGAACAGTAAAACCGAGTGGGTTCCTACAGCTGGCGCCCCTGGGACCAAAGAAAAGGGGGTGCGTTTTGAAAGTCTTAAAGGGACAGGAGCCTTACAGCTTGAAGGATGTGTCCTGGCACACTCAGCCCAGCAGCTGGGAATCCCAGGGAACTCCGGGCGCCCTAACCTCCTGGGCAGCAGTGCAGCTCTGAGGCCCGTCATGGTGATAAACAGCCTCTCACCCATTCCCCCTCCAGCACAGCCCCGCCATAGCAGTGCAGCAGCCTGAGACTGGCCACGCCCACAGCAGCCGTGCAAAGCCGCCTCTGCAGCCCCCTGGGCCAGACTTAGAGGCCCCGTCAGCATGCAGCTGCACAGCACAAGCCGCTGGGGGGCGCTGTTCTCACAGGAAGGGACAGTGACAGGCAAGCAGAAAGGGACTTTGTTCTCCGAGCTGTCACATGCGCCAACTGCCTACGACTACCTCTGTCGCCATGAAAAGGCAAAACAATTTGATACAGACAAGAATAACCCAGACATCCCCTGAGAGGGAACCTGGGGAGATAGATTTAACCAATCTTCCTGAAAAATAATTCAAAATAAAGGTCATAACTATGCTGATGGAGCTGCAGAGAAATATGCAAGAGCTAATGTATCAAGTTGGGAAGGAGAATACAGAAATAAAACAATCTCTGGAAGGACTTAAAAGCAGAATGGATGAAGTGCAACAGGCTATTAATGGAATAGAAATCAGAGAACAGGAGCAGAGAGAAGCTGACGCAGAGAGAAAAAGATCTCAAGGAATGAAAGAACAATAAGAGAACTGTGTGACCAATCCAAATGTAACATTATCTGCATTATAGGGGTACCAGAATAAGAAGAGAGACAAAAAGGGATAGAAAGTGTATTTGAAGAAATAATTGCTGAAAACATCCCCAAACTGGGGGAGGAAATAGTCGCTCAGACCACTGAAGCACACAGAACTCCCAACAGGAGGGACCTGCCTTTTGATTTTATGTTTGTCAGGGAAATCATGTTTTTGTTTTTATAATAAATGTTTATGCCTTTGAACCAGGAGTTTGCCTGCCTTTTTCTCCTATGCTGCTTTATCCTGTTTCCTGAGTTGCTAGTTTTGAGACTGTGTAAGAACTGATAGAGAATCACCAGCCACATCAAGGTCAAGAGGCAGAACTACATCTTCTTGGCCCCAGAGATGTTGTGGGAAATCTCTTTTGCCTTCTTCGCTGACAGTTGCTTCTTCCAGGGAAAGAGTAGCTCTGAACACCCAAATCTGGCTAGATTTTCCTCCTGCCTGACACTGGCATCCCAGTATGGAAAGGTATTTTGTTTTTATATCAGTAACTTTGCAGTTCCAAGCAACAGTAACAGCTCTGTCTGGCTCACTCAGAAAGGGATGTATTGGAAGGAGGTCTGGTAGTTGACAGAACTGATCAGAAGGCAGGAGGACTAGGCTATGAAAGTAGGAACCAACGGAGGCTGAGTAGCAAGAGCAGCTTAGGACTCCCAGTGTCATTACACCCCCCAGGCGCCTGATAGTTTCTCACCTGCATCTCTTTGTCACTCACACGAGAGTCCAGTCCTTGGCAGGAGCATCAGATTGTCAACCCCAAGTCTCAGGTCTGCACTGTGTCTGGCTGGCTTTTAAAATGGGAGGAGGGGCTCTGTCTCCCCGAGACCTATTTACTATGGGGATCCCCCAAAGAAGAAGGTGTTCAGATGTCCACAGCAATCCTCTTGAAGTAACAAGCAAAGTTTAGGAGAGGATCTACCAACAGCCTGAGCAGCACCCATGGGAGACCTCTGGTGTATAAGCCAATCCTCAGGGACAACACTGGGGCTGGGGGTTAGTTGAGATGATAGTCCACACAGGAGAAGCCCAAGTGAGGAATAATAATGCAAACTGATGCTGTTTATTGAAGGCCCGCTGTGAGCTGCCTCGGAATGTATGTGATGAAATCTCATTTAATCGTTATCTGGTAAATATGTAGTAGTTCCCCTTTTTTATAGATGATGAAATGGATTTCAGGAAGGCTGGGATATCTCCAGGGTCATACAGCTACTGCCATTCACACTCAGGTCTGAGAGGCTATGTAGTCACACTCTTTTTTCTCACTGCGATGGTCTTCCTGTACCTTAATTGGAGAATACCTCTTTCTCTCTGTTCCACAATGGGGAGTCTATGAATCCATCTGTGCCCCTTCCAGGCAATTGCAGTTAGTGCTATTTGCCCCAGAATTCCTTTAGTGTCACCTAATAAAAAGACGTAGTCTCCCTTCATCTTGCTAGATGATTTGCTAGGATGTCAAAAGAGCTGCCAACTGGACTGTGTGTGTGTGTGACATTCATTCCTAGCAGTGTCCTACAAAGGCCGGGACCATGATGGATGCCAGACATATTCACCCGCAGATTTTAGAGCTAAGTCTCCTTGATTTGAAAAACTGACCAGATATATCAGGTAAAACCAGCAGAATCGTCTAGGTGAATGTTAAGGACATGCATTATTGGCTTCCAGAGCCAATGACCAAAATTCACCCCACATGCATATGGCATGATATGACCCAATCCTGCACCAAGTCCACTACATGGCTTCTGTGTGCAGCCCTGGGCCCAGAGCTCTAGAATTGGATTGTTCCCTCATTGATAAGACTGATCAGGTGACTCTTTGGCAAGTAAGCAGAGAATTGGGAGATTTAGCCCAAATAGAAGAATAAGGAGAGATACTTTGATAGACCATCTCATCCCTTTGTTAGGGCCTTAAAGCAGGGGCAGTCTAACCCATTCCTGGGCTTGAGCCAGCTGTTGCCCTCTCTGGGAGATGCTGCTGGAGGTCTTGTTCACAGTTTGAGTTTATTTCTATTCTTGAGAACCAAAAGGACGTTTAGGTGACACTCTGTCTGGGTACCAGGAGAAGCAAACCAGAGGTGCAAATTGGAAAAGTTCACTTGACCACCACTTACCTGTCCTGCGTCCACAGGAGTAGGAAAATGAGGAGAGAGGCATATATCCACACCTCTCATTTAACCCCTCTTGTCCAAGGATGTGAGGGTCACAACTGAATGAGGAAAGACCAGCAGGATGGAATGGTCCCAGGCCTCTGACTTGGGACCAGGCTATAGGAGAAAAGCTAAGATATGGGCAAAGCAAAAGGAGACTGGGGTGTCACCCACAGTCTGTAGGGAAAGGATGGTGGTAAGTGTACTTGATAGGAATGTGACAGGCCAGCATTCCTTCCCAGGAACAGCTGATCTGAAAAGGAACTTTGGTTAATCCCTGGGACCACCAATTTCTACCCAACCTTGCCCGGAGAACTTGCCTGTCAGAAGCCCCCGCAGGAGAGGGTGAGCTCCATTCTCCCTGTACTTTCTTCCTGTGGCTGCCTTCTTATAAAGCCTTGTCTTTGAGTAAGTGTGGGGAGTATATTGCATAACTGAAAAGCAAACAAAATATGCTCCAAGGGAACATGTGCGATTTAAGTAGACATTTGTATAAGTACTGATTTATGCTTTGCTGGATTCCAAAAATAACATGATTTTGTTGAAAGATTTCTCGTCTCTAATGTATTTTAACCAATACATGACCATCTCTGAATTGAGACAGCTATGTAGCTGCTATCTAAAAGAAAGATACATCTTTTACTTCAACCATGGGTTATAGATTAACTGCTACCCCAAACGAAGTCAAAAGACACAGACTTGGAAAAATATTTGCCCCACAAAGAGAAAAAAAATTACCTCCCTTAATATATAAAGAGATCTTATAAAGCAATAAGAAAATGACGAATGGTCTAATAGATAAATGGGCAAAGGAAATGGACAGATCACAGAAATTAAGACAAATGGCTTTTAAATGCACAAAATGATGTGTAATTTCATTTATTTAAAAAATGTAAATTAAAACAATGAGATACTATTTTCACCTTTCAGATTTCAGACATAAAGTTTGACAGTGCACTGTTTTACTGAGGATGTAGAAAACTGGGTACTCATATATTTATGGGAATGTAAATTGGTACAACTTCTTTGTAAGAAATTTAACAAGATCAACCAAAATTAAAAATTTGCATACCCTGTCACAGTTATCTATTACTGTGTAACAGACTACCCCAAAACTTAGCGGCTTACACATTCACAATTATTTGGCTCACGGTTTTGAGGTTCAGAAATTGAGGAAGGCCTGGGTTGGGCAGTTCTCTGATCAATATGGTGTCAGCTGGGGTGACTGACACAGGAGGACCCACTTCCAATTCATCTTGTAGGCATTTATCATATAGACTTCCAAATGTGAGCAAAGATATATGATCAAGGCCATTTATTATAGAACTAGTAATAGCAAAAAACTGAATTAACCCAAATGTCCAATAGGGGATTAGGTTAAATAATCCAATTTATTTATGCCCATGCAATGGATTACTATGCTCCTGTTAGAATGAATGATACAGCTCTGTGTACTGACAGTCAATGAGCTCCAAGATAAAACATCAAATAAAAAATCAAGGTGTACCTTGAAAAGGTACCTATAGTAAGAAATGTTTTTATAAGCCATCTACAATAAAGCTCTGGAAACGATATATGAAATTTACCTCAGGCACATGTTGGACTGTTGGCACACAGAAGGAAGTCTTGATTGGGGTCTTGCTGCAGCTCATTTCTCATCTTCCCAACTCAATTTCTAGTCCTGTTCAAACTGAAGTCCAAATCCTACTTTCTCAGGAAGCCTGCATGGATGTCCACAAGTTGTAGCTGTTTTCACCTGTCATGTGAAAATAGCCTTTGGAACCAACCACCATGGGGTGAAATTTTGCCTCTACTGCTTATGAGCTGTTTGACCTTGACAGGATATTTAAATTCTCCATGTCTTAGTTTTGTCACTTGTAAAATGGGGTTACAATGATACCTATTTCTCAGGAATAACAAGGTTAAAAAGATATGTAGAGCACTTAGCCCAGTGCTCTAAACAAAGGTCGTCTTTAGTATTCAAACCATTGTTACATCAAATCACTGAAATCCACCAGAGAGAATGAGAATCAGAGCAAGAAACCACAGGGGTTAGTGAGGTGGGCAGTTGCTTTGGTACGGTTTCATTAGTTCAGATTATAAGTGCCAAACCATGTGGAGTGGGCTTTGAAACAAGTCTCCCAGGCCTGGGAAAGTACTGAACTACAGAGGGGCACGGGCATCTTTTTATGTAGCATGGAACATGACATATGTGCACGTCTCCACCCTCACCACAGCCTGTTCCCCACCACCACCACCACTAAAGGAGACTCCAAGTTTGCGGGAGTTCCTTACCCTTCCGTTCCTCCAAGAGTCTCTGGGCTTTTGTAATAAAGAGATACGGAATGCCAATGCCCTCCAGTCAAAGACCCCCAGGCACACACCTGTGGTTGAACAAACCGGGTGTTTGGCAGTCAGCGTGAACACACAGCATGGAGAACCATGGGGCATTTCAGGAAGAGGGCATTAGAAAGGACTTAGAAGATTTGGGCTTGTGTTAGTGACTTTGGAGAGAGTGAAAAGGACTTTTCTCGGTGTTTGATGCCATCGGGAAGCAAGTGTGATTCTATGATTGGTTATATTAATACATCTTATTTAGAAAGACAAAGTTAATGCTGCAATTGGTACAGAAACAGTAGTCTCTCATGTTAGCCAGGACAGCAAGATGTTTGGTCATTTCTGTGACTTGGACAATGTTCACGGTTTGTGTTCAAATATTGCGGGAGTCCAGCTCCAGCCTAGGGGTGGGATGCCCGAAGGCGCAGGACGGAGTCGGCGTATGGAGAGACAGGACATGGAGTCAGATGGAGGTGGTCTCTCGACAAAGTGCCTATGACAGCTTTATTTATACCATTTTTCACAAGGATATGATTATTTTTTATTGTTCTGTAGATTAATTGGTATAGGCAGTTGAATAGGTATAGGCAAGCTTTTTCCATTCTTTACCTTTCTAATCTATTCATGGTTGGTCAAGTGTTAGACAGGTGATTGTTTTTCTGTTCCTTGACCGAAACTTTTCCGATCAACATGGACTCTATTGTGTTTTAAGTTTCTATGCAATGCAGTTTCTAAGTAGTGCATGTGACCGTAGGAGCGTGCAGTATGTAGCAGCGACTATGGAGTCTATCAGCTTAGGGTGAAATACAGGTCACCTAGTGCCACAGTTAGCTAGGATTCTTTCCCACAAAAATATTCTTAGCAGCTTTAATAAATTTATAATCAATCTAAAATCATAAACTCCTATCTTCATTATACACCCCTTTACAGGGCACAGTAGGCAGCAAACTAAATTTCCCCTTCTTATCTACATTTCTTTTTCTTGTGTGTGGATACCAAAATCTCCCTGACATATGCTACACAGGTCTCCATGACTCCACTACTGCAGGGACTAAACAAGTTCTTACATGGTGAACAATGCAAGGGAATTCATATCATAGAAACTGTTTCTGTTATAACTACAAACCTTAAACCATAAACAATCACGTCAAATATAATGTACGATTATTCATTTGATTTTTACACTTGATATGTGATTCTAATAAAATGTTGATGTAGTAGGTAGATGCAAGATATAGATAGAAAGCATGATTTAGAACTGTAAGAAGGCAGGTGTAGATGATCAGGTTTGTGCCTACAGACCACGTATTAATCCAAGCTGAACAAAGGCAACAAAACATCCACGGGTGTAGACAATTTCTCTCAAAACTGGGGGGGTTAGGTTCTAAGCCTCACCTCTGTTGGCCCCCATTTTCTCACCTGATGGCCCCCCTGCGACTGTGCCTGTCTTAGGTTGTTCCTCCCTTGAGGAATCTTACCCGTCCGTCTCTGGCTAACCAGCCATCTTACGGGGCCATACAGGGAGATGTAAAGCTGGTGAGAGAGAAGTAATATTCTTTGAAAAGGTTAGTTTTTCACTTCTTTGCAGATTTATGCTCCGTGGCTTCTATGCCCAGCACTTGTCTTGAGGTATCTTTACTTCCTGGAAAATTATGGTATTTGGTAATCTCACATATAAGGCACAAAGTGTAGTAAATGGCTGTAATTAAGAAAGAAGAAAAAAAACTATGAGACATGAGAAGATTAAGAGTCAGACAGGGTTACTGTATTCAACATTCTCTCATAACTCTATTTCTAGAAAACTTTCCATCACTAGTTTCACTAGCATTGTAATAATAAAAAAGGGGGGTAATCTCAGTGGAAATGGGGTGGTCAATGTTTGACTAACAGTAGGTTTCGGTACTTTATGCCAAGATCGCCATTTGGCCCCTGCGTGTTCCATTCTTCAGGAGCACTGTCCTGAAAAGCTCCTGGGAAACGTATGTTCTCATCCTTTCCACACTGCTCAGCAAAGGTTAGTTAACCCTTAGCAAAAAATGCAGGTAAAAGCAAAGCCAATAGTATAATAGAAAAAGTAAAATCAGGGTGGGTAATAGGGGGAGCCAGCTGCAAAAGCCCCTGCTTTCTGGGGGTCTTCTTCCAGCTAGAGCTTCGCCACACAGCTTGAGTAGCATGGCTCCCAGCAAAATAAGATTACAGAATGGTCTTATTTTTGCAACCACGGTCCATCGTCCTTGCAGCTGCCCTTGTCTGACGGTAATGTCCCATGGAATTGTTTGTGTGCAACAGGAGAACTCCAAGGCCTTGGCTGTGGATGTCAGGTCAGCTCCTAGCAACACCAAGGTCTAGCTGATAGTATAGGCCAACTTCCAGATGTCAGGGGCTGCTTTTCTCTTTCTCAAAAGAGAGGAGGCAAGGAGAGATGAGGGTGGGCAGGATTTCAGTTTTCTGAAAATTAGGTAGAAAGTTTCTATAGTGTATGCAAAGGAAGTAACAGGGCAGGAAGGCAGAGTAGGTTAATATGAATTGATAAGACCCTGTGTATGCATCATGGTTTTCAAGAAATATTTTTTTTTAATATAAAAGTTTAAATATAAATTAAAAACTTGAGCAATTTTGAATTGGCTTCTTGGTTGCTGGGTTGTGTTCCTGCTATTGTGAGACCAATCATGTGGATCAGGATCTTAAAGGGTAGGCTTTGAAAGCCAGGAGATGCTGAGCTATTGTGTTTTAGAGTCCAGAGCCCCGGTTCCAGCTGAAGCTGATGCCTGGGTCCCCATGTGTTTGAAGAAGTAACAGAGCTAGTAGGGCAGCAATCAGAAGCCAGGCTCAGGTACCCACTGTCTCCATCCCCTGAAGATCCAAGGAGACAGAGTTTCCTAGGCTCTCAGTGTCCCCAGAAACTGGCAGCCCTGACACCCACCTCAGTTCTGGGTCCTGCTTATTGTCCCAGCAAACCTCATCAGCCAAGGATGCCAAGGTGGGGGACACGGTCCCTGCTCCCGGGCATGCTGATTCTACGGGAGAGTTGAGGGCATCCCACACCAACAGCAGAGAACTAGCCAGTACTCATAGGATAGAGTTTTGGGAAGTGGGGTCCGGGAAGGCTGAGGACACGGCAGAGAGGAAAGCACCGTCGTAGGTGAATTCAGAGCACTCTTTGAGGTCTGAAGATCCCCAAGGAAGACAGTGAGAGCCAAACTCTAAGGCAGAAGAGAACCCTCTCCAAGCCATAGGAGATACGCATTCGTCCAGCACACAAGAGCCTGTGAAAGCAGCTGGAATGAACACCTAACAGCGCCCTCCCCTTCCCACCCGGCTCCCTGGGTCAGGTGGCTGGTCCGAAGGGCCTAGACTATGCAGGGTATGGAGAGAGATGGAAAGAGAGGCCTCAGAAATGGGAGTGCAAGGGTTGGAAGAGTTTTGGAAACGGAGCAGCTGGAGGGAGAGCTGGTCAAGGGCTGCAGAGGTATCAGACGGGTCTGTTTCCTTGGCCAGTCTTGAAAAGAATGGGTTGGCCGTCTGGAGCCTGCGCTGGGGACTTGCGCGGCCGGCCGGCGCCGGAGGCGGGCGGGGGACCCGAGGCCGCCGTCCTCCCCATCCTCTCCCGCTCCCCCTGCCGGAAGCCACAGCTCTGTGCCGGCGGGGGAACCAGTGGCCACCTCTGGGCCCCACGTGGTCAGCGCCGCCGCCCCCGCCTCCGGGGCTGGACGTGGCGCCCCCCCTCCCGCGGCGGCCGGAGGCTGGGGGTGGGGTCTGGCGCCGGAGCCCGGGGCCCTGCTGTCACGGCTCGGCGCCGGGCTTTCCGCCGCGCGTCCCGGCCGGGAGCGCAGGTACGCGACGAGGCGGGGCGCCTGGCAGTGCGGGCCGGGCTGCGGGGTCCCGGGCGCCGCGCGGTCCCGAGGTGCTGGAAGGGGCGCCGGTGTCTGCGCTCCCAGAGGCCTCGGGGCCCTGCCGGACAGCCGGGCTGCGGGGGGCGCTCCGGGCGGCCTCCCAACTCGCCCGCCGGTCGCGCCCTTCGGCCCTCCCATCGCGCTGTCCCCTACTGTCACCTCTTTGCCCGACGGTGAACCCAGCCCGAAAGGCCGAGAAGTGCCCCGCGCCGCGGCCATCCGCCCTCCTGGCGGCTCCAGGCCCTGCTGTCCCGCCGCCCCGCGTGCCTCTGCCGCCCCCTGCGGTGGCCAGGCCGGAGCCCCTCCCCTCCCTCGACCGCCTTGCCTCTCAGAGCTTGAAGCCCCAGGTATGTGGTCCTCTTCACCCCGTACGTATGCGGCCAGCATCTCGAATTTTCTGCGCGCGGCACAGAGCGAGAGCCTCTGGACACTCTGCATGTGGGTTGGAGCGATGCTGCACGGGGTGCGGGACCGGTGGTGACAGGACGAGAGAACGGGGGGCCCGGAGGGGACTGGGAGAGCCGCGGGGCTTCCCCCAAATGCCGGTCTGGGTCCAGAAACTCTAGAGTGGCGGGGAGACTGCAGTGCAGGTAGCGTCCCCACAGTAAGCCTCCTACTTGAGGGAAGACCATCCGTGAGAGGTGGCAACCCCTCCACAGTTGTGATGTGGGGTGACGTGGGATGTGAGCTGGCTTTTGAAAGAGGTGTGATTTAATTTATGATTATTCCCGATCATTTGAGGCTGTCCACCTTTCTGGTCGCCTTACCTGGATATGCTCCCATTGCTTTGATGTAGTTTTACCCACTTGGTCCAACATCTTTGCTGAGGTCTAGAGCCACATGCCAAATTCCCAACTGCTGCCAGACTTGCCACAAGCAGTGCCAAGCCCACAGGCCCCAGACCAGTTGAGCAGTGGGCCCCTTGACCAGTCCCCATCTGAGCTCCCTCCTTCCTGAAACTGGCACCTCCAACTCCCTGGCCCCCAGCTCTGAACTCTGGAGTCATTTTTGTCTCCTTTTCTTCTCTTGCTGTTTCATTGAGGTGGCAAATATATCTCAGATGCCCCCCACCACACACACACACAGCACGACCCCAGTCATTTTCTAGCAGGGATTCCATGCTGTCTCCCTACTCTGGCGAGCTTTGGCAAAAGACCTGAAGAGCTCTTTGAGCTCCAGCTTCTGGACTTCTGTTGTGTGCAGAAACTGGCTCTGCAGCGCAGCTCACTCAGAGCCTAACCTTATGCTAAGACGCCTGGGTTTTGGCCACCACCAGCCACAGGTGTTGGCTGGACCGCATGATGCTCCCTGCAGCCACACAGTGTGAAAACTCCTTGATCTTTTTAAGCATTTTGATGTACCTCCATACTGCTTTCCACAATGGTTGAACTAACTTACATTCCCACCAGCAGTGTAGGAGGGTTCCCCTTTCTCCACAGCCTCGCCAACGTTTGTTGTTCTGTCTTTTGGATGGCAGCCATCATTACTGGTGTGAGGTGATATCTCATTGTAGTTTTAATTTGCATTTCTCTGATAAATAGCGATGTGGAGCATCTTTTCATGTGTCTGTTGTCCATCTGTATTTCTTTTTTGAAGAACTGTCTGTTCAGTTCCCCTGCCCATTTTTTAATTGGGTTATTTGTTTTTTGTTTGTTGAGGCGTGTGAGCTCTTTATATATTCTGGACGTCAAGCCTTTATCGGATGTGTCATTTTCAAATATATTCTCCCATACTGTAGGGTTCCTTTTTGTTCTATTGATGGTGGCTTTTGCTGTACAGAAGCTTTTCAGCTTAATATAGTCCCACTTATTCATTTTTGCTGTTGTTTTCCTTGCCCGGGGAGATATGTTCAAGAAGAGGTCACTCATGTTTATGTCTAAGAGGTTTTTGCCTATGTTTTCTTCCAAGAGTTTAATGGTTTCATGACTTACATTCAGGTCTTTGATACATTTTGAGTTTACTTTTGTATATGGGGTTAGACAATGGTCCAGTTTCATTCTCCTACATGCAGCTGTCCAGTTTTGCCAGCACCATCTGTTGAAGAGACTGTCATTTTGCCACTGTATGTTCATGGCTCCTTTATCAAATATTAATTGACCATATATGTCTGGGTTAATGTCTGGATTCTCTAGTCTGTTCCATTGGTCTGTGGCTCTGCTCTTGTGCCAGTACCAAATTGTCTTGATTACTATGGCTTTATAGTAGAGCTTGAAGTTGGGGAGTGAGATCCCCCCTACTTTATTCTTCTTTCTCAGGATTGCTTTGGCTATTCGTGGTCTTTGGTGTTTCCATATGAATTTTTGAATTATTTGTTCCATTTCATTGAAGAATGTTGCTGGTAGATTCATAGGGATTGCATCAAATCCATATATTGCTTTGGGCAGAATGGCCATTTTGACGATATTAATTCTTCCTAGCCACGAGCATGGGATGAGTTTCCATCTGTTCGTGTCCCCTTAATTTCTCTTAAGAGTGACTTGTAGTTCTCAGAGTATAAGTCTTTCACTTCTTTGGTTAGGTTTGTTCCTAGGTATTTTATTTTTTTTGATGCAATTGTGAATGGAGTTGTTTTCCTGATTTCTCTTTCTGTTGGTTCATTGTTAGTGTATAGGAAAGCCACATATTTCTGTGTGTTGATTTTGTATCCTGCAACTTTGCTGTATTCCGATATCAGTTCTAGTAGTTTTGGGGTGGAGTCTTTAGGGTTTTTTATGTACAGTATCATGTCATCTACAAATAGTGACAGTTTAACTTCTTCTTTACCGATCTGGATTCCTTGTATTTTTTTGTTTTGTCTGTTTGCCGTGGCTAGGACCTCCAGTACTATGTCAAATAACAGTGGGGAGGGTGGGCATCCCTGTCTAGTTCCCGATCTCAGAAGAAATGCTTTCAGCTTCTCGCTGTTCAATATAATGTTGGCTGTGGGTTTATCATAGATGGCCTTTATTATGTTGAGGTACTTGCCCTCTATTCCCATTTTGCTGAGAGTTTTTATCATGAATGGATGTTGAACTTTGTCAAATGCTTTTTCAGCATCTATGGAGATGATCATGTGGTTTTTGTCTTTGTTGATGTGGTGGATGATGTTGATGGAATTTCGAATGTTGTACCATCCTTGCATCCCTGGGATGAATCCCACTTGGTCATGGTGTATGATCCTTTTGATGTATTTTTGAATTCGGTTTGCTAATATTTTGTTGAGTATTTTTGCATCTACGTTCATCAGGGATATTGGTCTGTAGTTTTCTTTTTTGGTGGGGTGTTTGCCTGGTTTTGGCATTAGGGTGATGTTAGCTTCATAGAAGGAGTTTGGGAGTATCCCCGCCTCCTCTATTTTTTGGAAAACTTTCAGGAGAATGGGTATTAGGTCTTCCCTGTATGTCTGATAAAATTCCGAGGTAAATCCATCTGATCTGGGGGTTTTGTTCTTTGGTAGTTTTTTTATTACCACTTCAATTTCGTTGCTGGTAATTGGTCTGTTTAGATTTTCTGTTTCTTTCTGGATCAGTTTTGGAAGGTTGTATTTTTCTAGGAAGTTGTCCATTTCTCCTAGGTTTCCCAGCTTGTTAGCATATAGGTTTTCATAGTATTCTCTAATAATTCTTTGTATTTCTGTGGGGTCCATCGTGATTTTTCCTTTCTCGTTTCTGATACTGTTGATTTGTGTTGACTCTCTTTTTTTCTTAATAAGTTTGACTAGAGGCTTATCTATTTTGTTTATTCTCTCGAGGAACCAGCTCTTGGTTTCATTGATTTTTGCTATTGTTTTATTCTTCTCAATTTTATTTATTTCTTCTCTGATCTTTATTATGTCCCTCCTTCTGCTGACCTGAGTCCTCATTTGTTCTTCTTTTTCCAATTTCGATAATTGTGACTTTAGACTATTCATTTGGGATTGCTCTTCCTTTTTTAAATATGCTTGGATTGCTATATACTTTCCTCTTAAGACTGCTTTTGCTGTGTCCCACAGAAGTTGGGGCTTAGTGTTGTTGTTGTCATTTGTTTCCATATATTGCTGGATCTCCATTTTGATTTGGTCATTGATCCATTGATTATTTAGGAGCATGTTGTTAAGCCTCCATGTGTTTGTGAGCCTCTTTGCTTTCTTTGTACAGTTTATTTCTAGTTTTATGCCTTTGTGGTCTGAAAAGTTGGTTGGTAGGATTTCAATCTTTTGGAATTTTCTGAGGCTCTTTTTGTGGCGTAGTATGTGGTCTATTCTGGAGAATGTTCCATGTGTACTTGAGAAGAATGTATATCCTGTTGCTTTTGGATGTAGAGTTCTGTAGATGTCTATTAGGTCCATCTGCTCTACTGTGTTGTTCAGTGCTTCCGTGTCCTTACTTTTTTTCTGCTCGGTGGATCTATCCTTTTGGGTGAGTGGTGTGTTGAAGTCTCCTAGAATGAATGCATTTCAGTCTATTTCCCCCTTTAGTTCTGTTAGTATTTGTTTCACATATGCTGGTGCTCCTGTGTTGGGTGCATATATATTTAGAATGGTTATATCCTCTTGTTGGACTGAACCCTTTATCATTATGTAGTGTCCTTCTTTATCTCTTGTTACTTTCTTCGTTTTGATGTCTATTTTGTCTGATATTAGTACTGCAATCCCTGCTTTCTTCTTGCTGTTGTTTGCTTGAAATATGTTTTTCCATCCCTTGACTTTTAGTCTGTGCATGTCTTTGGGTTTGAGGTGAGTTTCTTGTAAGCAGCATATAGATGGGTCTTGGTTTTTTATCCATTCTATTACTCTGTGTCTTTTGATTGGTGCATTCAGCCCATTAACATTTAGGGTGACTATTGAAAGATATGTACTTATTGCCATTGCAGGCTTTAAATTCGTGGTTACCAAAGGTTCAAGGTTAGCCTCTTTAGTATCTTACTGCCTAACTTAGCTCGCTTATTGAGCTGCTATATACACTGTCTGGAGATTCTTTTCTTCTCTCCCTTCTTATTCCTCCTCCTTGATTCTTCATATGTTGGGTGTTTTGTGCTCTGCTCTTTCTAGGAGTGCTCCCATCTAGAGAAGTCCCTGTAAGATGTTCTGTAGAGGTGGTTTGTGGGAAGCAAATTCCCTCAGCTTTTGTTTGTCTGGGAATTATTTAATCCCACCATCATATTTGAATGATAGTCGTGCTGAATACAGTATCCTTGGTTCAAGGCCCTTCTGTTTCATTGTATTAAATATA
This sequence comes from Manis pentadactyla, assembly GCF_030020395.1. Lineage (NCBI taxonomy): Eukaryota > Metazoa > Chordata > Mammalia > Pholidota > Manidae > Manis > Manis pentadactyla. The sequence goes on from NC_080031.1 coordinate 86,106,033, forward strand.
TCATGCCAATCTCTTCTGGTCTGTAGGGTTTCTGTCGAGAAGTCTGATGTTAGCCTGATGGGTTTTCCTTTGTAGGTGACCTTTTTGTCTCTAGCCGCCTTTAAAACTCTTTCCTTGTCCTTGATCTTTGCCATTTTAACTATTGTGTGTCTTGGTGTTGTCCTCCTTGGATCCTTTCTGTTGGGGGTTCTGTGTATTTCCGTGGTCTGTTCGATTATTTCCTCCCCCAGTTTGGGGAAGTTTTCAGCAATTATTTCTTCCAAGATACTTTCCATCTCTTTTCCTCTCTCTTCTTCTTCTGGAACCCCTATAATACGGATATTGTTCCTTTTGGATTGGTCACACTGTTCTCTTAACATTGTTTAATTCCTGGAGATCCTTTTATCTCTCTCTATGTCAGCTTCTATGCGTTCCTGTTCTCTGGTTTCAATTCCATCAATGGCCTCTTGCATCCTATCCGTTCTGCTTATAAACCCTTCCAGAGTTTGTTTCATTTCTGTGATCTCCTTTCTGGCATCTGTGATCTCCCTCCGGACTTCATCCCATTTCTCTTGCATATTTCTCTGCATCTCTGTCAGCATGCTTATGATTCTTATTTTGAATTCTTTGTCAGGAAGACTGGTTAGGTCTGTCTCCTTCTCTGGTGTTGTCTCTGTGTTCTTTTTCTGCCTGTAGCTTTGCCTTTTCATCGTGATAGGAATAGTTTGCAGAGCTGGGACGAGTGATGGCTGGAAGAACTTCCCTTCTTGTTGGTTTGTGACCCTCCTCTCCCCCTTCGCGAGGCGCTGGGTTCTCTCAGGTGCGGATGCGGTCTGGATATTGTCCTGTGTCCTCTGGTCTTTATTCTAGGAAGAGTTGTCTTTGTTATATTTTCATAGGTATATGTGGTTTTGGGAGGAGATTTCCGCTGCTCTACTCACGCCGCCATCTTCCGATCCCTCTTCCGGGTTCCTTTTTCTCTACATCCTCACCAACACTTCTTAGTTCTGTCTTTTTGGTACTAATCATTCTGACTTTTGTGACGTAATAACTCATTGTAGTGTTGATTTGTGTTTTCCTAATGGTTAGTGATGTTGAGATCTTTTCATGTGTCTATTGGCCATTTTGATGTCCTCTTTGGAGAAATGTCTATTCAGTTCCTCTGCCTATTTTTAAATTAGATTATTTGATTTCTGTTATTGAGTTGTATGAGTTCTTCATATATTTTGGATATTAACCCCTTATCTAATATCTGATTTGCAAATGTTTTCTGTCATTCACTAGGTTACCTTTCATTTTGTTGATGTTTTCCTTCCTGTGCAGAAACTTTTTAGCTTTATGTAGTCCTGCTTGTTTATTTTAATTCTGTTGCCTTGCTTTTAGTGTCAACTCCAAAAAAAGCATTGCCAAGATCAATGTCAAAGAACTTGCTGCCTATGTTTTCTTCTAGTAGCTTTATGATTTCAGGCTTTACATCCAAGTCTTTAATCCACTTTAAGTTGATGTTTTTATATGCTGTAAGACAAGGTTCCAGTTTCATTCTTTTGCATGTGATTGTCCAGTTTTCCCAAAACCATTTACTGAAGAGACTATCATTTCTCTGTTGTATATTCCTGACTCCTTTTTCATAAATTAATTGACCATATATGCATGGGTTTATTTTGGGGATTCTTTTCTGCTTCATTGATCTATGTATCTGTTTTTATGCCAATTCCATAGTGTTTTGATTAATATGGCTTTGTAATATAGTTTGAAATCAGGAAGTGTAATGTCTCCAGATTCATGAATATTTTAGGTATGCCACATTTTCTGAGACTGTGTCTCTTTAACTTTGAGCCATACTTCAATTTTGAATCCGTAGACTGTAATTTCTCTATACAGGCATTGGTGTAGTTCTATCATCTGCCCAAAAGACTAGCAATGCTTTTCTCCTCAGTCTGCACCCCCAGTGTTCACAACATTGATTTTATTTTTTAAGTAAGCAGATTCTGCTGCTATGGTCACACACACACACACACACACACACACACACACACACGATAATATTGGCAAATTTAAAGCTAAAGGTAAAGCAGGGCTTTCTATCTAAGCTCATGTTTGATATGGTTTATTTTCTAAGGAAAGTTCAGTGTCCTGAATAATATTCTAGTTATTGTTAAATTGTGAAATAGAATTAAAGTACTCTAGCATGTTGTTTAGAATAATACCAAATAAAACTACAATAGAATCTAATTCTAACTTTACTGTTTAGAATAATTTCAATTTAAACTACAATAGACTCTAACTTTACTAATTAAAATTTTTTGATATTTAACTTATTTTTAAAAAATCAAAGTGGAAAATATTTAACCCATTTTAAAGAACTTTAATAATTGTTTCAAATAACTTTTTTTCTTATTATAAGGTAAAACATTGCCATTATAAAAAATAGAGAAAACACATAAAAGTACAAAGGAGAAAATGAATAAAAATCCTACATATGTGTCTGTGTGTGTGTGTATAAATAGTCATATCACTCAGAAATACCACTATTTACATTTTATAATATTTTCTTCCAGTTTCTGTACATAACTTTAATGCATTCTTTGGTTAGTATACTGTGATATACTATTAATGGGTAGCATTTACTGACCACTTACTATAAGCCAGCACCACACTAAGTACTTTACAAACATTAGCTCATTTAATCATCATCAGGACCTTTTGAAAGTAGACACTATTATTGTCTCTATTTTATAGATAAGGAAACTGAGGCTAAAAAAGTTTTTAACTTGTTCAAGGTCATACACATAGAAAGTGAGCCAACTCTAGAATGTAGGCTGATCTAACTACAAAACCTTTGCTCTCTACTATTACCCTGACTGCTTTTGTTATTTGCCATTAGATTGTGTGAATTTCCCTATGTCACTAAGTGTTCATAAAATAATTTAAGGGTTGTAAAGTGGTCTGCTTTGTCGAGCATATCACAATTACTTTTACCATGTCTCTTTGGACATTTAGGTTGTTTCCAGTTTCTAAGGCAAGGACCTTGTGTGAGACATCTCTGCAGCCCCAGCACCTGGCAACATGTCTGGCACTGTGTAGGCTCAAATGTCAGCTGAAGGACTAGTTGGAGAGAGGAAAAGGAACTTCATCTAAGGTATGTAACATAAAAGATGAAAGATAGGCAGAAATGAAAACAACATATTTCTGGGAAAATAAAGGAAAAATCATACTTGACAGAAACACAGACACATGTTCAATGGGTTGGTTTTCATTAGGCTCTGAGCTGTAAGGAGCAGAAACTTATTCAAGCCACATTTCTTAAGATGGTAATTATCCATAAGGAAAATAGGGATACCACAGAAATTCAAGTCTAGAACTACTTTGGGCTGCCTCTTAATATGCCTCTAATACTTTCTTTAAATCTGTTTCAGAGTCTATTTGCTTCTCCTCCAGTTACCGGCTGGTTCATGTATTCATTACTCTTTTATGCTTATATGTTTTCTTTACCCCACGAATGAGTTGAGATTGCTGCTCACTTATGGCTCATTATTGCCCACCTGCCCTCTTTCTACCCCTTGACCATTCTAATTTTGCTCCCAGAGCTAACTTGCCTAATGCAGGTGTCTTGCCAGTGGGTTTCAGCCCTGGACAAGTTCACTATGGATTCAATGAGACTGAAAAATAATGACAGTGGAACGTTCTTGGGGTGAAAGGGTTTATTACACCCAACTTTATTCCCTCGGTGGCAGGTCAATCACCAGAATCCCATTCACTCAGAGCAAGTCTGCATGCCGCATGCCAGTCTCTGCCTCTGGGCCTCTCTTTCCCCACAGCCATCTCAGTCTCTGTCCTCAGCCCTGCTGCCACTCCAGTCCGTGCTCTCTTGCAGCCATGCAGCCCTGCAGCCCAGAGCACTGGGCAGAGCTTTTTACATAGAGTCAATAACAATGTATTACCCACACATGTGTAGTGAGCAAGCTGACCAGGGCCAGGTGAGAATCTTGGCCACAGGAACCTTTACTTTCTCCAGAGCAAGCTTGAAAAGATAGTGTTGACATTAAAGCTTAATGTCACCAGGACAGTGGTTCTGGGAATAATGTTGGAAGGAGAGGGTTGGTGTGAATAGCCAGCATTAGCTCTTCAATTCAGCCGTAAAAGACAATGTACAATTCTCTGACCCTTTGAACATGCTGTTCCCTCTGCTTGAAATTCATAGCTTAAATGAAGTCTCTCTTCTGTTTCCCCACAGTACCCTGTATAGCTCTACTATAAAACCTAAAATTCCTTATCGTAACTATTTATTTACTTTGTCACGACTATATAATAAGCTTTCAACAACAAGGAGAATGAATGAATACACTGGTCAACATTTATTTATACTTATTTTACATTAGCATCCATTCATTCACTCATACCATTATTTACTGAGTACTTTTACCATTTTATAAGAGACACACAGCTAAACAGATTGTAAGAATGGACTGATCTGTCTCCTTTTCCCATGGGTAGATCCCACATGGTATATCACAAAGGCAGACCTGCTGGGGAGATTCAGATGGTGAACATTTTTGCCACCTGCTTCCTGAGTAAAACACTCCTTTAAGGACAAGGCAATGGTTTCTCAGTGTTCTACAAAATTGGCACAGTAATGAACACCTGGCATCTTATCTCCTTCCTTGCTGCTTTTCTGAGAGTAATGAAGCAGCCAGCTCTAACATTTTATTTTAAGTGTAGAATAGTCTTGAGACAGGACTATTTCCTAAATAACTTTACAGAGCAAAAAACAAGAAAAGCATGCAGGGCTCACCCAATCATTTTGTTACCTTCTTAACTTTGATATAATTTTTCAGATGTTTTTCACCTGTAAAAAAGAAGGCATGTGAGATATTACATGATGTTCAGCACATTACATGGCATACAGGAGATTACAACAAATGAAACAAAATATTCCAAGTGCATGACCCAGGCTGTACCTTCTGGGAATGTGCAATATGTTAACTGCAGTGATCATAACAGCTCAGGCTTTTCTGTTTTTCACTTTGTTATCTTTGGCCTGTTGATTCTTGCTCTGGGGCTTGTCCCCTTGTGACTACAAGATGATATAAGTTGACGTGTCATCTTGAAGAAGAGTTATTTTCTTTCATGGGCCCATTATTATCAGCTAGGAGAAACTTCTGCTGGACGCCGCCCTGCTCCCTCGTAGGCTTCCTGCTATGTCTCATTAGCCAAAATTTCTTCACATGCCTTTGCCTAAACCAGTCCTTGGCAAGGGGAATGGAATATAATGTGACACCAGTCAAGATCACTGGGGTTGGAAAGGGTCTAGTCTCCCTTAAATCAAAAGGCTATCCTAGACCTGAACAAGCCAGAGTTCTCTTCCAAGGACCAAATCTGGAGTGTGGGCCATAGGGAAGAATGGCCTAGGGAATCGATAGGGTCTGCTACACAAGTCTGCAGCAAAGCAAAACAAGACACACAAACTCCAAAGACACAGTGGTCTGGGCCATTTAATGAAAGGGCAAATAGCCCCACGTGCATTATTCATTTTGAGGTATTCATGTTGTGACTCTGGGGTGGCGAATAGGACATGGGCTTTGGAATTAGACAGGCCTGGTCACTTAGCAGTGACTTAACATTAGAGCAGTTAACTTCTTTGCAATTCGGCTTCCTCCTTTAGAAGGCTGAAGCAACAGTGCCTGCTTCTAAGAGCTATTAAGAGGGTTAAATGCTATGGTGGATGCACATTGCCTGGAACACTACGGGCATCAAGTATATATTCCTGTCCTCTTTACTGAAATTACAGTCATGCATAATGACGATTCCAAGTCATCAATAAAATGTCAGACTTCATTCTGCAGTTTCTGTTTACAAGCAGACATCTAATACATGTTGGAACTACTTTTGTCAAACCTGAGTAAAATCAGAGATTCTAGGCTCATAAACTAAAAAAACTCAGTTATTCCTAATAATAGTAACTACCAGTATTTGAAAACTTACTAGTGCTATTTACATTAGACACATTTTCTCAAGAATTTTTTTAAACTGGGGGTAGAAGCGCACTGTTGGTATCAGTGGACAAAGGTCAGCGATACTGCTGGACATCCTACAAAGTTCAGGACAGCCCCCCCCACAAAATATCTCAACTGTCACAGAATGCTGTGGGTTGGCTTATTACTACCTTATTTTACAAATACGCAAAGTCACCTTGCAAGAGGTTGAGAAGTTCAAGATCGCATAGCTGGGGAGCAGGGTGCCTGGTTTTATCTCATGCTAAAAATCATGCTCTTTCCACTATAAAGCGCTACTTAAAAAAGGGTAAGAATGTCAGTAAAAGTGTTGTTAAAGATTTGCAAGAGCCATTTACAATATCCGCAAAAGGTATAAAGTGCTTGGGAATAAATAATTTTATAATGTTGTAAAAGCCCTTTATACATGGTTACATTTATAAGATGGTTGCATGAGCGTACACATGTCAAAATTCATGAAGCTGTACACTATGATTTGTGCATTTTATTATAGGTACCTCCATTTTTTAAAAAAGAAAATGACAATTTTGTCTCCACAATATCCTCAAACCAGCCAGAACTTTCTCCTTTAAAATAAAAATATAATAAAATCAAAATGTCATATAAGCCCTTTTAGGAGAGAGGGAGAAGAAACACTATTGAAAGATATTCAAGGAGATTTAATTAATTAATTCAAATTAAATATACAATGGTCTTGCATAGTTAGTGTAATGTGCATTGTTCAAGAATATTCAATTCTGCTATAAAAGAAAACAAATGGTTTAAATGAAACTCTTTAGGTATGTTTAGATAAGCAGTTAGTATGTTCAACAAATGTGTGTTAAATAGGGATGAAAGAACAAGAGATACTAAATATTCATGAGGTGCTAAATACCTAAATATGATATACTAAATGCTAAAAGCACTTAATATTTAGGATATACTAAGCATACATAGTATATGAAAGCACTCAATATTCATGAGGTCTGACTTCAGCCACCCATTTCTTATACCAATTCTGATGCCTCGTGTCCTCTACCCAGTAAATGGAAATAAAACCCAAGACTGTTCAACAGGCTAATTGAAAAGCTCATTGAAAAGTGACCAAGTGTATTTGTCCCTGAGTCTCTCCAACAGGACAGTTACTTTTTGTTGGTCCAACACATCTTCTGTCTGGGCTGCTCTGCTCAGACCTCAGCTCGTTCTCATAAGCACATCATCAGTGGGGGAGGCTCAGGTGGTAGGGAAAGGGAACAGCCAGGCACTGTGGCCCTTCCACCCAGCTTGGACCCTATCCCAGTGTGTTAACTTACCCCTTTTTTCCCCGTTTCTCTCTGTGTTTTAAACTGATTTAATAAACAATGTGATTTGAGGATGTTAATTTAGCTTTGAGCCTTCCACTGTTCAGTGATGCCCAGGATAGCTTGCCTGGTAGTATTCTTGGAGGCTACCATTGCATCAAGGTAACTTACCACACAGTAGGAGAATTCAATATATGAAAAGTCAAAAGGTTAAATGGCATTTGAATCATAACCTCAACATAACCTTTTCCTTGAAGCTGACAAGCTGATCTTTAACAGACAAGCAAAGGTCTGAGATCAGTCAAGACATTCCTGAGAATGAAAGTAAAAAAAAGAGAAGTAGGTCGTAGTGGAAGCACTTGTCTTATCACTTAACAAAACTTATTATAAAGCTGTATTCACTAAGATCGTGTGGAGTTGGCATGACAAATAAATATATCAATGCAACTCAATAGCAACATGTGGGACCTATGTTGTAACTGCTTAATGGTGCAAAAAGGATGGATTCAGTATCTCCTAGTCACTATCCACTAACCACGCTGAGGGCAAGAGAGGCAGGAGCCTCAGTGGGAGCAGATACATGGTCTCAGTCAACTGAAGCAGTAGTACAGAAAAATGATGGGAACTATTGTACGTATGAAAGAGCAGTAGTTCACAGAGTGTAAAAGATGGCAAGTATAGTCTGGGAACACTTTGAAAATTTGTTAGAGCCCAAGTCAGAGAAATACTGGAGGCAGACTGACTCTGTTAGTTCCAGGCTGTTAGGATGAGATGGAATAGATGTAGGCTTCCAGGTTTTATGTCTTTAGAAGACCCTTTGATATAAAGAGGATGTTTTACATTATTTAACTCTTGCAATATGCTGCTATGGGTTCGACTGTGTGTCCTGCAAAAGATGTTGAAGTCAACCTCTAGTATCTGTAAAAGCAATCTTATATGGAAATACTGTCATTGCAGATGATGAAGTCAAGACGAGGTCTCTGGGGTGGACCCTGATCCACTATAACTAAGTCCTTGTAAAATAGGAAATTTGGACACAGAGACAGAGACACAGAGAGAATGCCCTGTGAAAACTGGAGTTATGCTGCTCACCCAAAGGAACATTGGCAGCCAGGAGAGAGGACTGAAGCGTATCTTTCTCTAGTGCTTTTGGAGGGAGCAGGACCCCGCTGACAGCTTGATCCCAAGCTTCTCACTCCAGAACAATGCACACTACATTTCTGTTGTTTGGGGCACTTGGTCTGTGGTCCTTTGTTATGACAGCCCCAGGAAGTGATACATTGCTGGGTTTAGGTCAGTTCTTTGGGAAATGGGTTCAGATGAAGATTGGAGTGTAAGAGGTCTGTCACAAACACTCTTGGAAACAACACTGATTAGAGTGAGGACAGCGGAGCTGGCCAGTGAGGAAAGATGAACTTTGATATAGCTGCAACGGAAGCCTCCTGCAGAGAGGGAAACAGTCTGGGATGGTTCTTCTGAGTTGCACTAAATCGAGGTTGGGGGCTGGGCCTTTGTTTCCCCACATGGACAGGTCACTGAAGCTGTTCATTCCTGGGCAAGGGAGATCTCTTCAGCTGAGGACAATACCTAATGAGGGACTCAGCTGTGAGCCATCAGTAGCTCAGTACTCATACTTGGTACCATCCCACTTGGTACTCGGGGTCATGGGTGCCCTTCTCCTGAAGGGAAGATCTGGGTGATACACCAAAGCGTCTACTGCATTGTTCGATCATGTTTTTCAAAGCAAAGGTGCAAAATCTCAAACTGTATATGCATAATCATAAATTAATATTATTAAGTTCACCTTAAATACTTAAACAATCAATTGAGGAAGTGAACCACTCTTAGAATAAATCAGTGAGGTATTTATAAAGCTTTGCATATCTTGTCATATGCTCCAAAGGAAATAGTTTTTCAGTTCTTGTACAAAAAGGGGAAGTCGTTTAAGGGAAAGTAGTGTAAATTAAGGCAAAGGTATCACAGGTGTTGGCCAGTTGAAGTCATTGTGGAAGTGGGCAGTGGGCTGGTGCACAGAAATGGTTAAGAGCAATCTGAGTAGATCTGGGCAGAGCACCATTAAAAAAAAGGAAGTTAATTTTGTTTGTTTTCAGATATAATTTATGGTTTGGAAATAGTCTTTGGCCTAAAACTGGTATAGACAGTATTAACTGGAGATGTTTGGAAGAGGGAAGAGGGCTTTGGGAATGGTTGAGAGTTTTTACAGAGGAGGTTGAACTTCAAGTGAACTTTGAAGAATGGCCAGGATTCCACAGGCAAAAGGAATTTGTTTTAGATTTTTTCAGAGCACTGGGATGCATTTTGAGAATCAGTCTAAACATAGGTGAAAATGTTGTAACAATCTAGGTGCACTTGATAGCATTTTTGTTTGTTTGCTTTAAAGTCTATCCTGTCTGATATTAGTATAGGCACTCCAGGTCTCTTGGTACTGTTCATGATACAGCTTTTTCTATCCTTTTGCTTTTAAGCTTCTCTGTGTATTTAAATCTAAGTGTGTCTCCTATAGTCACCATATAATTGGATCTTGTTTTGTTTTTGTTTTTTTTAACCCAGTTTGACAATCTCTGCTTTTGGTTAGATTGTTTAATCCATTCACATTTAATATCATTATTGATATAGTTGGGTTTACATCTGCCATTTTACTTTTTGTTTTCTATATATCTCATGATTTTTTGTTCCTTTATTGTTCCTTAACTGCTTTCATTTCCTTAAGTGAATATTTTCTAATGTAACACTTTAATTTCATTGACATTTTCCTACTGTTTTTGTTATTTCCTTAGTGGTCACGCCAGGGCTTAGCATATACATCTTAATTTATCAGCATCAACTTCATATTTATACTAACTTAATCTCAGTGAGATATAGAAACATTTCTCCTATATAGATCTTTCCATTTCTTTCCTTTTGTGGTATTACTGTTATAGATACCATATCTATAACATCTATAAATGTCAAAAATCCAACAATACATTGCTATGATTATTACTTTATATAATTTCATGTCTTTTAAAGAAGTTAAGAGGAGATAGGAGAACACATATATATGAATATAAATATATTCAGACTCTCAGCCCTCTCAACCACCTGTTTAGGGACCAAAAACATACCCAAAACAGAAGTATTCCCAAGTTTCAGGTTCATTTTCTGGAGTTGCATCTTGGTGCATCTTGACCTAGGACTTTATCATTTGCTTGTCAGTGTGCTGCTGCTCAGGGTGTAGAGGTGTAGTCATGCTTGGTGAACAGGCCCATACCAGTCAACTTATCTGCCATTTAATAAATCAGATGACCTCACTCTGTGTTTTAAAAAAAAGGGCCAAGTATTTTATTGAGTGCTGTTCCTCTTTCTCCTCCAAACTTCTTATCAATGAAATATTGAGTTTGTGTAATTAGTCCTTTATGTTTATATTATAAAAATGAAGAGAAGCTTCTCTTATAACAAATGCTGTCTTGCTTTCTTGAACTAAGGGAAAAGTGACTTCTCAGGCAACCTCATTATTAAATAGAAATGGAAGCTACGTCCAGTTTAGAGCAGAGAAGAACTCTGAAAGGACATTGTCTGAAAGGGGAGAGAAAACTGTTTCCCTGTGGATTTTCCCTTTGGGAACTTCTCACATTGTTTCAGGATAGCACTAGCTGTCTTAGCTCCCTCAGATATAATCTCTTTCCTTTAAAATGTCCTGTCCACCAAATGTAGACAAAACCTCCATCTCCTACTAGCTGTGTTATCACTCTGTGTGTTTATGTACATACACACACGTATATGTATACACACATACACATATGCTTTTTAAATATTATGAGTTCATATTAATAGTGACAGTTCCAATCAGATGTTCCAGGCTCTTTCTTATCTTTCCTCATTCCATATTTCTATCTCCCTTCTCCCTCAGAGCAAGCCCTGGCTCTTACCAGTGGGATGACTCAAAGGCACTTCTACTTATCTGCCTGAGTTATCCACTGGGAAGGAGGTGCAGTTGCCTGCAGCTATAATAGACTTAATAATAGTTAACTTTATTGCCTTTCTTTTTTCCCTTCCTTGTCTCTCTTCCCCATTCCTCTTACTGGTGTTTCTGAGATTCACCTGCCTAGTATACTACCTGCACTGAGATCCTTGTCTCAGGATATGCTTCCGGGGAGACCCAATCTAAGACACACTCCACCCGCCTACCACTGATCCCACATAGCCAGCAATGGTCTTTAAAACATGAACAATTATACAGGTTCAAAGCACAACATTACATAAACCATACAGCAAGCTATATATTGAAAGTAAAATATAGTACAAATTCAGTAGGAAAACTTACTTTTTCATGTTGACATTTGTATTCTAACACTCAGTTCTTCCATATTTATTATAAAATAGAACTTTTGTATTCGTATTAGGATTACTTGTGAGTTAAGTTATAGGCTTGTATAAGTTTAGTTATACAACTAAGGGAAAAGTTAAAAAGAGAAGGAAGCAGAGAAGGAGGAAGGGAAAGAAAAAGCAAATCTATCTACAGGGTGAATGTTCCAGCTTTAAATGACCTTTGTGAATCACATTAGCAATGCGTCATTCAACCACAGATCCATGACTCCAAGGATCAAATGTAGGAATAAAACAACACTGAAGTCCTGATTTTGATCACAGGCAAAAAGGAGGTAATTTCACTTCATCAAATGAGCTATTTGTGAAAAAGAATGTTTGATTTTTAAAAAAGCCTCTTATTTCGGGTCTGTTATCTCTGCTTCAGTTTTAGCATAAAAAAGAATAAAAACAGGAGCATTCTCAGATCAGTACCAGTTTAATGAGAATGGCTCTTCAACATGATAAAACAAAACACTCCTCAACTCTTTAGGGGATAAAGAAAAATACAAGTCTTTGCTCTAAATCTACAGAGATGAAATGAAAACACAATCAAGAAAATGTAAACTCAGTATAAAGAAGTCTATATTTAAAAATGAATTATAGAAAAACTAATTAGGAAATTTTAAAAAATCATGGGATGGTTATTTCCCAAAGTATTTACAATAGGACTCCTTACCACAGTCCACTTCATTTTACAAACAAAAATGATATTATAAATTAGTGGGAAAGATTGAGACCTCTTAAAGCAGGAATGCCCTTTGATCTTCTCCATTTGTTTGTACAGAAAATTTCTTCATAAGGCGCCTTTTTGGTGAACAGAGAGTACATTTACTTATGAACCTGTCCTTTAATTCAACCAATCAGTTTAATGGAAAAGGTTTCTATGACTTTCTTTGTAAATCTCAGAGGGACCCTTTCTTTTCCAGTTGGAGATGTCTTCCTCCTCAGCTCCTTAGTTGTGTCTGGGTTGTCATGAGTGGATCTATCACTTGGAACCAAGATGCTGGCATTTACCTACTTGACTATCACCTGCCATTTAAACACCTGAAATTCCTAATAAATCATGTGAAACACCCCTGAGTTTGTCACAGCCATTGAATTTGGCTATCGCCTTCCCTCAAACAAGGGCTAGTTTTTCAACTCCTACCCTGGGTTCTGAAATCAAAAGACCTGGATTCAAGTCTTAACTCTGCTATTATTTTTGGTGAGTAAAGGGAAACTGGATTGTCCTATAAATGATCCTATAAGTTCTCTCTGGGTTGTGTGGGTGAACTTGCTGGGGCAAGGGACCCCTCTCCCCTCACTGGCAGAATGGGCTATATTTGAAACAACTTCCTGTGACACCAGTGGTTTCCTTTCTCCACAGTGGGAAGAGCTGTGCCCCAAACCAGCTGCCCACAGGAGCTAACAGCTAGTGTACACAGACAGCTGGCCCCTGAACTCAGACCACTTAGTGTCCAAGCCCAGGCTTTATGTCCCTTGCTTCTAAGTCCACCCTCATCACACCCCATAGAAGGGAGAGCAACAGCAAATGGGATCCCTCTTTGAAATGCAGACCCACTGTGCATCCAGCTGTACTCTCGCCCTACTTTGCTCATCATTTTGCAAGATGACCAGAGAACGAGGGACCTTTCTGCTGGTGGCTTACGCTGAATGATACTGCAGATGTTTGCAAATACCTTTGGCTTTCAGCATGATATTTAACTTCTTTGACCCTTAGTTTCCTTATCTGCAACAAAGGAAAAAACAATGCTATCTCACAGGATGTTTTGAAAGTTAAATTTAGCTATGTGTTCAACCCATGCATGAAACCTATTGAGTTAGCTCTCTTGAAGAAACACCATTGAGTTAGCTCTCATGTGTATGTTTGCATCACAGGGTAAGATAAACCGCCTTGAGGAGTTGTGGTGTCTTGAGAAGGGTATGGACTTCTGAGTCACAGATCTGGCTTTCATTCTGACTTTGTTGACTTATGTCTCTGTCACCTGGAGTAAATCCTTAGCTCTCTGAACTTAAGGGAGGGTGTGAGTATTAAATGAGATGATGTCTATAAAAAGACTGAGTATGTATTTGGTATTTGCTCAATTGTTAATTTGCCTTTCTGCTTCCCTGCCTCCTTCCACCCTACTTCCACTCATGTTTGCTTGCTTGCTTCCTATGCCATTCTGACATCTTTGTTCCCCTTACCCTGACTCTTCCTCCAAAATTTCCCCAAACTGATATGAAGTGCTTTCCCACATGCCACATATACTTAATATGCTGCATGGAGTGCAAGAATGAATCCTTAGTTTCACTTAAGTGAATCCTTAGCAGAGGACTTGTGCACTTCTGGAAGGCCTCCTGACCTACTACGACACAGGGAGAGGTTGGACAATGACACTCATCTTTGTGATAGTTGTTTTTAATTTATAAAAAAGTGCAGTTAACTCTCACATCAGGAGTCATCAAATCTTCATCCTCATGCATATCTGGGCTGTTCTTTGCTTCCCTCTTCTGGTGAATTTCTTCATAGATTTCTTCAGAGTGCCGCTGTAATTTGGAGGGATGTGGTAAACAAGTCAATAATTCTAGGGGAGCACCCAAATATCGCTCCCGTTTTTATGGCATCTGAGATGGTGTAGTCATTTCACTCAATGGGCTTGCTGACATCAATGGAGCCAGAAAGACTAGAAGAAATGGACTTGGAATAGGTACTCTGCTGAACAGGTACTGGGTGAATATTGCCCTGCTGAGGATGATGAGGACTCTATTAGGATAGAGGAGGAGCTCTCTGCCTAGGGGTCTAACTCAAATGGCTTCAAGTCCCAGCCAGATACACAAGTTAATGAAGTGGCAGGAATAAACAATAGGGGGTGCTGGTGACTGCAGCAAACTGGAGAACATATTTTTGGCCTACAGAGATTCATTTGTATTTTAAAATCGCAAATATCAAGTACTCTAAATCACCTATGTTACTGGACCATTTTTACATTTTGGGCCAGCAGTTTGTAACCTCCCTAAGACTTACAGAACTTGGTCCCTAAGGAATATAGCAAGAGATAATAGTGGTGAACCAGAAAAAATGGTCACCATCAAGAAGGCTCAACCAAATGTGAAGGAGGTGACCTGAGAGTGAATGGTGGCATGGCATGCAGTACGAGGGAAGCAAGCTAGCAGTGAACAGGGTCAGAATTCCAGGGATGAGAGTGGCAAGAGGCAGGCTCAGTGGAGGGCCCCAAGCCCTCTGTGACAGTAAAGGGAACAAGACAGAGTTCCCAGCCAGGAAGGTATGAGGGTGGGGATCATTACTGGGAAACAGAACTAGGATGCAACAAATGGGAAGACCAGGTATCACCTATTACTGATCACTTGCATGTTGATCCACTGATGCTTCAATCTCTTAAAAATATTTGTATTGATTCTTAAAAACTGATTTTTAATTGCTTAAAACAGAGAATTTAGAAAATATAGGAAAGCATAATTTTGAACTTTCCTACTGAAGGGAAGACAGCTCTGTTTCTAAAGCTGGGCCCAAGCAGTAGATCAAGAGCTTTGGTCTGTGGGATGAGGACTTGGGATGTGGGCAGGAAAGTGGGGTAAAAGCTAGAAGAGGGCTAGACAGGCTTCATGAATTATCTAGAGCAGGATTGGTTTCAGAGTAGTTCAGATTATTTATCATGATTTGTGGTTTGAAAATATTACAGTTAGGAATCAGAATATAAAGCCTAGCCCTTGTCTAGTTAGATCTTCAGTATTCATAATATAAATTAATCTTTTTCAGGGGTTGGGAACTGTCAGGATATAAAATATTCATATCTTACTAAAGTGCATGTCCTAAATCCTTTTTGGAGGTTATAAATTACTTTGCATTATATTCACCACTGATCTTTCACATCATGGATGATATTGTCTTAGAATAATTCTGGTTTGGCTAAGTATATATACAGAAGAGAATGAATCCTTTTGGTCTTCAGCTGTTGGTCTGTTTAATGTAATAGTTTGGGCCACTGTATAGAAAGTGGCCAAACTATTACATCATACTTCCACTGTAGAGGAAGTATAGGAGTACTTCCAGGTAAGTAACAAGCAATTGAGACTATAACTATGTGCCTCAGGCCAAAATGAATTGTTCAATTCTAATTCTGCAGCTTGTATTCAAAAGCTATTATTTGAATGCAAGAATGAATGCTTTTTTTTACAGAAGAAAACAATATATATTTTAGAAGAGAAACATGATCCTCAGAGGAGAAAATTTCAACTCGAGATTCTCTGGACAAGCCTTCAACAGCACTCACACCTCTTCTAAAATAAACAGAAGAAATCATCCATCACATGCCTGTATAACGGCATTTTCACTGAATAGGGGCTCTGTGTATAACACGTCTCCAAGATGTAAAATGTAAAATTTCCTGTGTGTGACTGCCACAATAAGCCCTCTCAAACGTTCTAACATCTGATATTGTAACATTATTTATATATTTAGTTGTTTCTTTAAACTTCTTCTCTTTTTTTTTGGCAATAGCCACATCTGTTTCAGCAATTTTGTGATTTTTAAACTTCCTTCTGCGATAGGCTTTTAAAACCGTGCATGTTGCTTATATAATTATTACCTCTTTGGAAACTTGAAAAAAAATGTAGTTCAAGAGGTCAGAAATTGAATTATAAGCATTCTTAAGAGAATTTATGCCAGGCATATTTTGCTGATAGATTTTAGCTCAAGGTGTTTATGTAGTAGAAACAATGATTTATAATGGTAAACATCTCTGGCTGAATCATCAGTGTATCTTTAATGGATTAGTTAAGAAATAGCAACTCAGGAAATACAAATTCTAATCTTAGTTCTTTCTGATATATATCAGGATATCAGACACTCATTTCACTTTATCTCAATTTTGTATATTATTAAATTGGGGAAACTGTTAAAAACATCCACTCAATAGTGGGGAAAGAATGAAAGAGGCTTTATGGTATCACAGAAAGACAAAGAATCCCAGTTAGAAGATCTGGCTTTAAGCTTGACCTTGTCACTTAAAATAGCCATGTTAATTTATACAAGCCACTTCATTCTCACAGGGTGTCATTTTTCCTTATCTGTCAAAGAGAGATAATAATATATCTTATTTATCTTGTAAGGCTGTAGGGATGAACAAAATGAAGTATTATTGGTAAAAGGGCTTCATCAATTGTCAAGAGATATATAAATGTAAATTAGAATATCACAAATAACATCAGAGCTTTGCTATAGTACCATCTGCTTCAGCAAGGAATTCATGTAAGGCTGCTCTGTTTCAGCCGGTTCCAAGGGGTGTGGCAGTGGCAAGGCTCCATCATGTTCATCTTTGCAGGGATTTTGAAGTTGCTGATACACTGAAAGTCAACAGATATTTATTTTAGAATTCTAGTTCTGTGAAGTCACACATATGCTGTTTCAATGATTTATATTTGTTTTGAGAAATAGCAGATTTTCCCTGTTCATATGTTCTCCATTTCTAGCCCCATGAATAATAAACTGAAAACAGATATAGAAGCAACAATGGCCATCTTCTTATTACAGAGCTCAGCTCTTGGAAGGCTGCAGAACAGTCATCAGGGTTTGAGAAGACCTCAGGGAGCTAGCTGTAGTAAAGGCAACCAGAGTGATGGTTCATTTTATCTGCTGCCCCTTCTGAAATCAGGTAGTTGTAGGGTACAGTTGAATCTCTGTTTTTTTCTTTTAAATCAAAAGCACATTAATAAAATAAGCCAGGCGGAGAAAGACAAGTATCAAATGATTTCAATCATCTGTGGAGTATATGAACAAAGAAAAAACTGAAAGAACAAACCAGCAGCAGACTCACAGAACCCAAGAATGGATGAACAGATACCAAAGGGAAAGGGACTGGGGAGGATGGGTGGGAAGGGAGGGATAAGGGGAAAAAGGGGCATTACAATTAGCACACATAATGTAGGTGGGGGCACGGAGAAGGCAGTATAGCACAGAGAAGACAAGTAGTGACTCTATAGCATCTTACTACACTGATGGACAGTGACTGTAATGGGGTATGTGGTGGGGACTTGATAATGGGGGGAATCTAGTAACCACAATGTTGCTCATGTAATTGTATATTAATGATACCAAAAGAAAAAGAAAAAGGATAAAAGAAGCACATTAATAATATCAGCATTAATTTCAAATCTGTATTTCTATCCTGTTTTCTCCATAATATTTCCAGATTCTCACATCCATCTGTGTATTTGATACCTCTTCATCATTTCAGTGTTGGGACATGAAATGTGACATGGACAAAACAAAATCTTTGGCACCCTATTTTGGCACCAAAGATATTCATTACCCCTCTCTTCCCTATCTCGATTGATGACACCATTATCAGTTACTCTAAACAAAATCTGTGAGTTTCCCATGATTCCTTCTCCCCCTTAGTTTATGTATCCGAACCTCAGCCAATCTTTTGACTAGACTTTTAAAACACATTCCTAATATGTGCATCTTTTTATCTCTCTGTTATCATTCTAGTCCCAGCTATCTATATATCTCTCTCTCCTTCTTTCTTTCTCTCTCTCTCTCTCCAGATACACACAATTTTTGAACTATATAAGAGTAGGTTGCAGACATGATGCCTCATTACCCCTAAATACTTCTGTGTATAATTCCCCAATAGAAGGATATTCTCTTATACAACGACATACAATTTTTACAACAGGGAAATTAACCATTGATTTAATTCTGTTATCTAATCTACAGACCTTATTCAGATTTCCTCAACTGTCTAAATAAAAGATACTCACTTTAAATCACCCAAAATCTACAGAAGTGTAAGAACTGTGTTCTGCCTAGCGCAAAATGATTGGTTCACATAAATAGAACTATTATAGTCTTACTTCTTCTAATTATTTATATGGTACCTTTGAGAGGAAGTGGTGAGTTAACTCTATCTAGCACTGCCTTGCTGTCAAATCTTTCAGCAGTAACTTAAATGTCTGGCTCTCATTTTCATAATAAAATGAGTAGGTTGTAGTTATCTCTGAGGAGCCCAGTGGCTCTAGAATTCCATAATTATATGATGATGGTTTCTGTTTCCATATTTTCATGTCAGGCTGCATTCTGGCACCACTTTGAAACTCCTCGTTAATAACTAGGTTCTCCCCACCAAGGACAGGGCACAGTTCTTGGGCTCAAGGTCCTTACAGCTTCTTTAAAAGACAATATCATACAGGGTTGTTGCTTTGAAGGAAGTAGATGGGCAAAACCTGTCCTCTCTTTCTGCTCTAGGATTTTGACTCTGTTGATTGTCAACTTCAACTTTAAAAACCAGGAGTTACTTAATAATTACTTGTGCAACATTTCCCCTAAAGGATATTTAAGGATATCACATGTTAGGTTCTTCTGTATACTGTAAGAATTATGAGTTCAAGAATTACCTATTTTGTTCTAGTGATTGGTCTTAAATATCAAAGCTTTATATGCATTACTGTGTAGAAGCAGAAAAAAATGCCTCCTGGAATTGTACAGCACGGCAGCCATGTCCAGAAGGGACTGAAGTGTTGCATTTCACTTGAGTCTGTGCTCCTGGAAAAGAGCAAAGGTTAAGAAATCCTCCCCACCTTTGGTGTTCTAGAAATGGCTTGCTTCAAAGAAGCACCTTTCCCACATGCCTTAGTTAAGACTCACAGATGCCTCCCCTGTTTACCTATGACAAGACCACACACAGACCCCCCAAATTCTCATTCATAAATGATTAACTGAATGTTTTCTTCAGCTGATCAATGGGAACAAAAGGCTTGTTAATCAAAATTTGGTTAAGATCCTTTTCCTTCCTCCAGGCCCTTGAACCTTGACCAGTCCTCAGCCCGAGCCAGTGCACAACATTTCCTAACAGCCCCTCCAGAGGACAGGCTGGCCTTGGAGTAAAAACATTCTCTAATTCACTCCCTTTTTCCAATACCCCACATTGGGTTCTTTCTAGCTGTGTTTATCCCTCCTATAAAAGAATTACTCTTTTTATTACTGAGAAGCTTGCAGAGCTTGGGGTAAGGGAGTTCTTATGTTTGCAGAAGGCTCTTTTGCTCCTTGCAACAGTTCTTTTGATAAAATCTCTCTTTACTAAGTCTGGATTTGTTTTTTATTTGAAAGGACCCACTCAATACCTTTACTTTGAAATTTTTCCTCCTATTCTCATATATTCATAAGAAAAAATTTTTTTGCTAAATCTGGCTCCTACTTGATTTAGACTTTTAAAAAACTTTATGAGGCATAATTTATATGCAATTACCACAACCATGTAATGGAACAATTTGATGAGATTTGACATATGTAAAACTCCTGTGAAACTACCATTACATTGAACACATGGAACATTTCTATCACCCCTAAAACTTTCCTTGAACCATACAACCCTTCTTTTGTCCTTGGCCACATGCAAACACTGGTCTGTGTTCTGTCACGGTAGAATGGTTTGCATTTTCTAGAATTTTATATATGCAGACTCACTCAGTATCTGGCTGCTTTTACTCGACATAATGATTTTTATATTAAACTACCTTGTTGCATGAATTATTCGTATTCTTTTTTTGTTGTTTTGTATTATTTCATTAGCATGGATATACCACGTTTTGTTTATCCCTTTGTTTATTGATGAATATCCATGTGTGCTCCCCGCTCACCCAGTTTTTTATATTGCAAGTGAGAAAATTAATTAAGGGAAACCCTCACTGACACAGCATGGAGAGGCCTGCAGGGGAAGCTCTCATGCCCACCACTCCTTGTAAATCTCACACACCCCCAGATCAGACAGATTCCATATGGTTTTAGCTGCTTTACTACCCATCAGGAAGAAGGAAGGTTGTTGCCTTCAGTTTCCCACAGTGGCTCAGCCAATGAGAGACTGTCACAACTCAGTAATTAGAGGCCACGATACTTGGGACTCCCAGTTTCTTCCAGTGGACTTTTTGCTTAGAACAGCCATCCCAACTTCCTCCTTTCCTCTATAAAAGAGCATTCCTTTCTTTTGTTTTCTGTACTTAGTGTGGTTTTGCCATAGCTTGCTTGTCCTGGATGGTAATTCTTTGCTACTCTTGAATAAACCCATTTTTGCTAGTAAATTAATTATTTTAAGGTCAACACAAGTAAAACTACTGTAGGGGCCAAGGCCAGACTGCCCCAAGATGTGCCATTGTGCCATGCAGATTATGTAAGAGCTGAAAACAATCAAGTCCCAAAAGACTCAGAAGAAATTTTGATGTTCCCTCCTTAAGCACATAAAAGGACTTGAGGTGAAGGAAGGGCTCCTACAGGAGCACTCCATAACGACATTACAATGTGAAGTAAGTGTGGTAGGTGGACTGTGACAAAGTCTGCTAAAATTCCTTTCTGTGTCACATTGTTTCTCTGCGTCCCAGGAAACATTTGTTTACCAAATATTTACTCTTTCATATTCATTTGCATTGTCCCCTTTTTCCTTTGAAGTCTCAGACCCACTTCTCCTTGGTGCAGGATGACATATATACCTCATTTGCCTGACTGTCTTTTGGATCCATGTCTATGGATTCCCCATAAGTATGCAATTAAGCTTTGTCTTTTTTCTCGTATTAATCTGTCTCATGTCAATTTTATTCTTAGACCAGCTGGAAGAATCTTGAAGGGTAGAGGAAAATTGTTCCTCCCCAACATTACTATGAACGTTCAAATATAAATCTTTGTGTGAATATATGTTTTTGTTGTTGTTTTGGGGAGGAGTCAAAGGGCTAGATTCGCAGGTAGGTTTATATTTAATTTTTAAGAAACTGCCATAGTAGTTCTACCATTTAACTTTTTTATCAGCAGTGAATAAACCCCATTTAGGTTTGTACTAGCATTTAGGTTTAAACTAACTCCCATAGTTTGGGAAGGAATGGTGTGTTTACCATAATCAGGTTTTCTACATAGACAAGTACTATACATCTTCAGTTATCAAAATTGTTACATGTTACCCAGTGAAGTTTTCTTTTCCTCAGGTAGGACTTGCTCACTTCTCATTAGGGTTAGTCCTAGGTATGTAGTGTTTCTGTTATGAAGGGGAACTTTTTTTAGTTTATGTTTTAACTGCCTACGGTTGTATTTTTTTAAAAATCAACTTTATTTTTCAAAAGGGTTTTTCAATTTATAGAAAAATTGTGAAGATAGTATAGAAAGTTCCCATATATTCGGCACCCAGCATCCCCTATTATTAACATCTTACATTATTATGATATAGTTGTTACAATTAATCAACCAATATTAACTACAGTTAACTGAAGTCCATATTTAATTCAAATTTCCTTTGTTTTTATCTAATGTCTTTTTTCTGTCTGGGATCCCATCCAGTACATCACAGTACTTTTTGTAATCATGTGTCCTTTGGGTTCCTCTGGACTGTGAGTTTCTCAGAGTTTTATTTTTTTAATGGCCTTGACAGTTTTGAGGAATACCAGTCAGGTATTCCATAGGATGTCCTTCAACTAGAATCAATTTGATATTTTTCTCATGATTAGGTAGGAGTTATGGGCTTTTGCAAGAAAGAGCAGAGATCAATTACTATTTTCATCACAACATCTCAAGTTACAAACTACCATCCTGACCGACTTTCAATTTGACCTTGGCCATCTGGCTGAGATAGCATTTGTCAGATTTCTCCAGTGAGAAGTTGCCTTCCCCCTCCACTCCCTTTCTGTACTGTACTCTTTGGAAGGAAGTCACTATGCATAGGCTATACTTAAGGACTGAGCGGTTCGTTCCCCTACTACATAATGTATTTGGGATTCTTCCACATGGGAGAGTTGTCTCTTCTCCCCCATTTATTTATTCCATTATTTATTTATATCGATACAAATCATTGATTTTTATATATGCTGGATTATTTAGGGGGTTCAAATTTTTCTAGCTTGGGCCATTGGAATTTCTTTCAGTTGGCTCTTGTGTCCCTTTGACATACCCCATCATTTTGTTTGTTTTAAAATTATTTTTATTTTCATCACTTCCTTACTTTTTCATACTACAAAATGCTCCAGGTTAATCATATATTTCCTGTCAAGCCTGGTTCCTTTTATTAGAGAACAGTATTAGAAAGCAAGATTTGGGTGCTAGGTGTGCTTATTGCTATAGGATGTTGCTCTTGGGCCCCATTGGCTTACAGAACAAGGAAACAGATGTGTTATACTAACTTGTATGTAGATGCACATGCCTAGACATACTTCTCTATGTAACCATCTGCAAGCATTGTTAAATTGTCTTAAGATAAAGAAGAGAGAGAACATTTATTTTCTAGTTGCCACGGAGGCACGAAGAACAAATGGTTTTGTTGGAGACTATCTTGGAGATTTTCTCTTACTTAAATATATGTTCCTTTACTTGATATCATACTTCTTTTATCTGTAAAGTTTATTTAAATTGTTTATTTAAATTCAGTGATAATCTACATTGTTCAACAACAATGTCTTAAAGTTAATCTCCCAGGAATGTAATATTTAGCTGGAAAGCTTGTGTAACTTGAAACATGTATGTGGAAGAAAATTGTGTTTTTTCACTTGTTGTAAAGTAGTAATGAAAATGAATGTGCTCACCCAAACTGTCAAAAAATTTACTTGTCTCATGGAAATGATTCTAAAATCATATACAAAGTGTAGGTTCTCTTATTAGAAATGCTAGTTTTTGTTTCTTTGATACTTAATTGCATTTGCTAGAAAAATGAGGGGATGGTGTTAAATAATAGTGACAGCTATTTGGCTCTAGTATTATGTCAATGAGCTATGTTTTGCTTTGAATTTTGTATTGTTTGTTGTTTTGTTTCCTTTATCTTTTAAATGTAAGATAGGTAGATGCTAGCTGTATTCTTTTATCTCTAGTACTCTAAGACTTCTTAAAAAAAGAGAACTGAAATGTTGTTGTTTTTAAGCTTTCAAAAGTATAGAATTTTCCTATTGGACCTCCTAAACAATTTTATATAGAGATTTCCTAACACAAAACAATTCTCTTATTTCACTGATAAACCTTGCTTGATCATAATTTATGATTCAATTAATTTTTTACTAAAGACAGTTTGCTAAGGTTTTACCTAGATTTTTCATATTCATACATGTAAATGGTCCTTTGTGTACTCTAGTGTTTTTTGCAGCATCAGGAATTTATTAACTTTATAAAATAAAATGAATAACTTTTCATGTTTTCCTGTTTTCTCTAACACTTTTAATTATGGAAATAATCCATTCTTTAAATGGTTGCAGTTACATATTTGTAGAGTCATTTGAGCCTAGAGTGTCTTGGAGGCAATTCCTTGGTATCTTTTCCATGATTTTGGTTTATTCTGGTCATCTGCTTTTTTTTTCTGTCAAATTTTGAAATTAAAATTTCAGAAAATCACCAAGACAAGCCAGCAGTCTTGATAGATTTAGTTAACACAAAGTACAAGATTTTAAAGTAGACCAGTACTTTCTCAGTTGGTCTTCTTTGTACACCATTATCTTTGACTTCTAATACTTTTTGTGCATGAAGTGCTTTGTATAAGGAGACAGACAAATACCTTGGCACTGGACATCTTTATTAATCATTCTGATTTATAAATTCTCGAACAGTTACTATGTGATGTTGGTCAATTTACTTAATCTGTGCCTCAGTCTTTTTCTTTGTAATGTGAAAACTAATCTAGGGAAACCTCACTAAAATGAAGTTGGGAGATGGGGAGCAGGAGCTCTCACTCTGTACCATTCCTGGTCCATTGCAGACCCAACTGGAAGAGACAAACCCTGCAAGTGGATACTTCTTTAGCTACTATACTACCCCAACAGGGGGCAGAAAGGTGTGTCTCCTGTTGGAGAGGAGAAACAGGGGGCAGAAAGGGCAACAGCCCAGCCAGTGAGAGACTTTCACAACTCAGCCAATGAAGCCACTACGGTTCTAGCTCCCAGTTGCTTCCGATGGACTTTTGTTTGTAACAGCTCCTCCCAGCTTCCCCCTTTTCTCTGTAATAGTGGTCCTCTCCTGGCTTCTCCAGACCTGACTATGGCTTTGCCATAGTTTGCATATTCTGAATTGGCAATTCTCTGATATTCTTGAGTAAATTCAATTTTATTGGTAAAATAACTGACAGTTTCATTATTAAGGTTAACAGTAAAGTGGAAATGTAAACATTTACAGTACCCTTAGGCAGGATACCCCTAGAGATGGTGGGGAGATACCCCAAAATCCCCCTTTGGATGGTGGATGATGGGGAGGCCCCAGTGGCTGCAGCGGTAGAGGGTTTGGCTCCTCCAGGGCGCCCCCTATCCATGGGGCTTCCAATTAGGAAGCCCCTAGTGGGGAATTGGTCTAGGGTAAAGCACCTCCTAGAGGGGTGGGGCCTTCCCCAGAATTGGGGAAGGGTTGAGACACTGGAAGCTGTGGAATTAGCCCTCCATGAGACAGAAGACTGCTTAGAGGCCCCGAATGGCCATGCAGCAGCTGGGATTATGGGATGTCTGTTTCTCAGGATAGTGCAAAGGTTTATGGAGGATAGAGAGAGAGACTTCAGCAGGACATAGACACACTTCAGCATCACTTGGAGGAGCTGGGTGATGAACTATGGGATGCCCTTTAAGAATGAGAGACCGTTATTGAGAAGACAAGTTGTGCTCCTCCAAGATTCCTGAGCAGTAGCGAGGGAGGAGGCAGCAGGAGAACCTGCACTGCAGGAGGCCGTGGGGGAGCGGGAGGAAAGAGCAGGGCCTTCAGCTCCTGAGATGGTAGAGGACATGTCAGGGGAAGATGAGGGGGTGGGGCCAAGGGCCGATCTGTTGCCAAGGCCACTGCTCGAGGCACCAGCCTCTCTTTATTAAAGGCCCACCTGGTTGTAATTAAGAAAATAAAAACGCAACAACCACAGGCTCCTCATGGGGAGGAGCTGCCCCCTCCCCAGGTTGTGGAGCACTCCATGCCTCATCCCTATACACAGGATGAGCTGGTGGACATGAGCATCTAGTTTTGGCAAAAGCCATAGGAAGTTCTGCCTACATGGTTTTTGTGTCTTTAGGATATGGGGGTGGAAAACATTGTTATGTCAGGTCCTGAAATGGGTAGACTGGCTTCCCTGAAGACTCACCCTTCCCTCTGGCAGCAGTTGCAAAGTGCTCATCATACCTTAGGGAATCACTTCTGGTTTGGCTGACAGCAGTCATCAGGGCAGTTTGGCCTAATCAGGGTGAGTTACCATACATACCCACTAGCTGGAAAACATGCAGATCTCCGGCAGGTGTTACGGGAGCTGGGCATGAAAAATATCATCTATAATATGAACACCCAGGACCTTGATGAGGAGTTGTCATTGTAGTAATGAGAAATCTGGTGCTCCATATAGCTCTCCCATCTCTCTTAGGGTCCCTAGTGACAATTCTTGCCCCTGACATAGGGCAATCCATAAGTGAGGGTCTTTGTACTTTACCAGATCTGGGGAAGGTTGAAACAGTGAGAGCATGGAAGGAAGCATGGGCTACAACTGAAAGGAGAGGTGCAAAGGGTCCCATGAAGGTCTTGAGGACCCAGATGTGGGTTGATTTGATAAAGGTGGGGTAGTGAAAGAAAAGCTTGATGGGCAGCCCAATGGGATCTTGTTAGACCTGTGGCACCAAGTAG
Source organism: Manis pentadactyla (assembly GCF_030020395.1). Classification (NCBI taxonomy): domain Eukaryota; kingdom Metazoa; phylum Chordata; class Mammalia; order Pholidota; family Manidae; genus Manis; species Manis pentadactyla. The sequence continues at coordinate 86,132,264 of NC_080031.1, forward strand.
ACCCAGAGCAGCAGTTCCAGCTGCTGAGATGCAGGACATGGAAAGTAGAGGCAAAGCCCATGTCTGGCCTGTGTCCCAGCAAGACTTCCTGGGGGACAGTACTCAGGCTCTGCCTGGTCCCTCACCCCTAGAGGAAGGTGATTGGGCATCATGGTTTGACTGATGGTGGTGGCAAGGCACCCACCCTGATGGACATGGTGGGGACCAGAGGCCACATGTAGAATTAGCAACTCATTGGTCCCCTATGAATGTAAAATATGTCCTGGGGCTGGTGGACACGAGCTGAATGTTCTCTGATTTATGGCAACCCTGAGTGTGTTTCTGGGACCCTTGCTGTGGTAGATGGCTATGGGGGTAAGCCAATCAGAGTGAAGAAAGCCCAAATCCCATTGGGGATAGGGTGTTTACCCCCAAAGGAGTATACTGTGTACATCTCTCCCATTCCTGAAGATATCTTGGGAGTCGATATCCTGCAGGGCCTGTGGTTATAGACCACTGCAGGTGACTTCAGACTGAAGGTAGGTGTGGTAAAAGCAGTTCTGAGGGTACATGCTAAGCACCCACCTGTAACTCTGCATGTACCTCTGCAGGTGACAATGCTAAGAGGTATAAATTGTCTTGGGGACACAAGGAAATTAGAGAAATTTTACAGAAGTTAGAGAAGGTGGGTATCATAAAGCCCACTCATAGACCTTTTAATTTCGTGGTGTGGCCAGTGAAAAAGCCAGATGGCCTCTTGTATATGACTGTGGACTATAGGGAAGTGAAAAAAGTCACACCCCCTTTGCAAGCTGCCGTCCCCTCTATAGCAGCCATTCTGGACACCCTCAGCCATGAGCTGGGAGCATATCATTACATTGTAGACCTTGCTAATGCTTTCTTCTCTATTGACATAGTGCAGAAAAGTCAGGAATAGTTTGCCTTCACATGGGAAGGCCAGCAGTGGACATTCACTGTCCTTCCACAGGGATACCACCACAGTCCCACCGTCTGTCACGGACTTGTAGCCCAGACCTTGGCCACATGGAGGAAACTGCAAATGGTGTGGTTGTTGTCACTACATTGGTGATGTCATGCTCACATGTGATTCTCTTGCAGATTTAGAAGGGGCAGTTCCTAGACTGGTGCAACATCTACAGGAGAAAGGATGGGCTGTGAACAGCACCACAGTTCAGGGACCTGGTTTGTCTGTAAAATTCTTGGGGGTTGTCTGGTTGGGTAAAACTGAAGTTATTCCTGAAGCAGTCATAGATAAGGTCCAGACTTTCCCTACTGCTACCACTGTGGCAGTCTTACAAGAGTTTTGGGGTCTTTTGGGCTATTGGAGAGTGTTTATCCTGTACTTGGCACAAATTGTGAAGTCCTTATACTGGTTGGTACAAAAGGGCATCAGGTGGATTGGGATGAAACATGTGCAGCTGCTTTTACTGCTGCTAAGCAAGCAGTCAAGGCTGCATAGGCCTTGAGTGTAATGAACTCATCAAGGCCCTGTGAGATAAATGTTCATGTAACTGAAGATGCTTATGGATGGAGCCTTTGGCAGCAGCTTTAATGGACATGCCAACCTATTGGATTCTGGTCACACCTCTGGAAAGGAGCAAAGTCTGTTACACCTTGATAAAGAAGCAACTGGCTGCTGAGTATCACACCTTGCTGACTATGGAGCCAATCACCAGAACAGCTCTGACCAAGGTAGTAATCCCCTATTCCATCGCGGGGTGGGTGCAAGACTGGAGCCAAGGGCCATGGAGTGGTGTGGTACAGACACGTATGCTGGCCAAATGGGGTGCATATTTGCAGCAGCATAGCACCCTCTCCAGTAGCCCCATAAGTGGAGAACTCCAATGCTTATTAGGGCCAGTGACATATATGAGTGGAAAGCAGGAAGAATTTGCTTTTGAGCCATTGGTAGCCGAGACTCCTTATCAGGAGGGAAAAGCCCCTATACCTGAAGATGCTTGGTATACAGATGGCTTCAGTTATGGGCAGCCCCTGAAGTGGAGAGCTGTGGCTTTTCATCCTAAGACTGAGACAATATGGATGGAGGATGGAGAGGGAAGAGCAGCCAGTTGGTTGAGTTGCAGGCAGTATGGCTTGTAATCACCCAGGAGTCTTCCCCTATAGTTGTCTGCACTGACAGCTGAGCCATCTATCAGGGATTTACCCTGTGGCTACTGACATTGTATCATGTCAACTAGATGGTTGGTCACTGCCACTGGGGGCAAGAGTTATCGCAAGACCTATGGGCCTCTGGTCAGACTAAGACTGTTACTGTATATCATGTGACTAGCCATTTGCCCTTGGCATCCCCAGGGAATGTTGAAGCAGACACATAGGCCCAGGTGTGTTGGCTAGAAGGCAAGCCTACCTCTGATGTGGCCTAATGGTTATATCAGCATTTGTTGCATGTGGGGCCAAAGACAATGTGGGCCGTAGCCTGTCAGTGGGGCTTGCCGTTGACCTTTGAAGAAGTCAGCAGAGCCTGGAAGGAGTGCCTTGTGTGATCTAAGAGTGACTTACAATGAGTTCTGCAGCAACATGGGACAATAGCAGAGGGGCCAATACCCCTAATCAGGTGGAGACTGTATTGGGCCTCTGCCCATTTCAGAAGGATATCAGTATGCTATGACCTGTGTGGACACAGCTATTGGACTATTTGGTTGCTTTTCTTACCCATCATGCAGATCAGCAAACCACCAAAAGGGGCCTAAATCATCTCTTTGCAACCTATGGCCAGCTGCAGGTGATTGAGAGTGATCACGGCACCCACTTTACTGGACATGTGTTACAAGAACGGGTGCAGCGATTAGGAATAAAGTGGAAGTTCACGTACCATGTAACCCAACTGGGGCAGGCGTGATAGAGAGGTATATTGGTTTGTAGAAGTCTGCCTCAAGTCGGACAGCAAGTCTACGGGGCTGGTCAGTTTGTTTATGGACAGTGCTATGGGATTTGAATAAGCCCCTAAAAGGAGCCTTGAGCCCTGTGGATATGCTAACACACATTTGCTACCTCTCCTATACAACTGTGTGTGCAAAACAAAGAGGGTATGGAAGCCAGGACATGGCCAGCAGAGCACAATCCTGTTGCTAACCCCAACTGCATTAAAGCCTGAATACTCTGTTGAGTGGATGTGGCCCTGGACATTTTGACACATGGACCAGTGATGGCTGGCCCATCTGGCACCTTGGGGAAAAGGCGTGGAAGCTGGCCTCCTGTGTGTTCCTGGAGTGACAGCAGAGTGGTCCCAAATATCACTTAAGTGTACCCAAAATATTTGGGAGGTAAGAGCATCTTACAGGGTAAGTTTTGTTTTATTTTATGGCCAGTGCATGTACCTCCTGTAGCCCTATATACTAAGCCATCTATAGCTCCCACAGGGAGGGGGGTGAAAGTCTGCTATACTAGATTAGGATGAGATCCCATTCCTGCCACTGCCCTATCACAGGACCAGTCTCTTGCATGCATCATACCTGATGGGCAAGATTTGCCTGTACTGGTGTCATTACAACATGTATCTTTTCGCCCTTAAGGTTATTTTCTTCTACAGTCCCAGTGGCCTGGACACCTGGTTGTAACTGCTGCATGATGACTGCTCTGAACCTCCTACCTGTTCAGCTAATGGTGCCTGTGCAATGGGTGAGCTATGGTCTTAATCTGCATACAAGTTTGAACCTAGCTGAATCCTCCAGCTTGAGAATTATCATGATTTTATTGTTGTTGTTATTGTATGTTATTAGTCTGGTTACAGTGCTCCAGTTTTCTCACACAGGGGCCATCGCGGACAATGGGGAGCAAGTAGATTGTGAGGTGAGGTTTCTGGAGGGGTGGGCTGTGGGTAAAATTGCAATTTTTCCAGAATCTCTTTCCTGGCCTTAGTGCATTTTCATGTCAATAGGTGTTTCCCAGGGGAGAGTAGTTCATCCCCATATCAATATATGTTTACAAGGGGGACAGAAGGCATATCTGGACTGGAGAGGTTGGGTGAGGCCCCCCTTTTTGCAGCCTGTTTGTGAGAGACACTGGTGAGCCTAAGTGGATGATTGCTTATAAGCAATAAATGGGTTTCTCCCACTTTATTTCTCCCTTTGACTGATTTCAGTTGCAAAGGTAATTTGCCCCAGGCTGGAAAATATTTTCCCCCCAGAGTTACAGTGGTAGGTCTCCTTTGTTTTATAATTCATCCATCATAGCTCTAGAATCAATCAAGATAGCAAAACTTAGATGACTCATAAAAACTGTTTAATTTTTTGTTTAAATGTTGAGTATTGGAAGAATAAAAAAATGTTAATAAATGGAAAGAATCAGGAACCATTTAGTCAGGTAGTATTCCTGCTTTCATTCGAAGGTGGACTTCATTTTGAGGTTTGAAAAACTGCAGGCTATACTGCTATTATGTAAGGGCTTGTAAAGTTGGTCAAAGTAGTTACCTTTCTATGGCTTTTTTTTCTTTTCTTAATCATACAAATCTCAGCCCTCCTATTGCCTCCTGACCTAAGGGGACTTGGACAACTTAAAAACCTCATTTAACAAATATTTGGAGTTTAGTGTAAAATAGTACGCTTTGTGCCCTGGTGAAATACCAAGAAGCAGAAGACAAAGGACACAAGTCCCTCGTCTCCTAGATCAAGAAGCTCACGTGAAACGGACCGGCTGTGAGTCGTTTACAGTCCGCACAACCTCTCCTTCGTTGGCCGTCAGCTATCACGTACATCAGTTGCGCAACTGCTCTGTATACTCACCTAATTCTTAAACTGCCACCCTGAGGCGGAAAACGCTGAACAACATTTTGTTTTCAGTTTTAAATGGGTGGAAGTCAGTAAGATACATTGCGGTTGCTCTCCGAGATGTTTTCAGAGAGCTTTCCTTCTGTCTCATCGTCCCTTAACCTCACCGGCTCCCGAGGACAATCCACATCCAGTTTCCGGCTTCTGCGTGAAACACCTCTCTGGGCTCCGACCAATGGGCTCGTCTCTTCCGCGCGGTGGGCGGGACCTTGAGCCTGGATTGTGGAGACCCGCCTCCCGTAGACGCAGGCGTGCGTGGCGCCGCGAGGCGCGGGCTGGTTACTCAGTGTGTGGCGCCCCCCGGCGGCAGCGGAGCCTCAATGTGATAGCCGCACCGGGCGCGCACCATGGAGCCGCAGAAAGGGGCGCGAACAACCGGAGGCCCCGGTGCGCGGCCGCCGGGGGCCTTGTCTCAGACGCCTAACGAGGAGGAGCGGCGGGAGGGCGGCGCAGAGCCGGCGGTTGCCACCCCAGGCGCGGGCGCGGAGGCGGGCGGCGTCAGTGCGGACGGGCTGTGGGAGCTGCCGGTGGAGCCGGCCCAGCGGAGGCCCGAGTGAAGCCGCCGCAGGTGATGGGGGGGCGGGGGGGCGGGGCAGGAATTGAGGCGGCGGAGACGTGCGGAGAGGCTGCAGCGCCCCCTGCCGCGGAGGCGGCTGCTTGGCTTCCCTTTTGGTTTCTGTAGGTCTCCACCTATCACTTGTCTCCCTGGTGCCCTTCGCAGTTTCACCTGTTAGTGCTTCTACTTCCCCACCTCGGAACCACTCTGCGGCTTGTCGTCAGATCCTACACTGCCCTGGAATGGTTCTCACTAAAGTGGCAGGGACCTCCAGGAGGGAACATCCAGGGCGTCCTTGTCTGTTCATATTTTACCCTCTTGGCAGCATTCCGCCATGGAATACTCACTTCTTGCAGCACTTTTTCTTTGGCTTCTCTTCTCTTGTCTGACTTCTCAGTCCTCGTCGTCTTTGCCTGGTCCTACTCAAACACTAGTTGTTAGGCTTTCCTCAGGTCTTGGTTCTCCATTCTCTTCTCTTCTCACCCCATACACTTCGCACAAAGTGAACTCCCCAATATCTCCAGCCAAAAACTTTCTCCTGAGCCCCATACCTGAGCGTTCATTTGACCAGTGTTTGTTGAGTGCTTGATCGATCACAGGTAATGCAGTGGAGTCTGTGTCCGCATGGGGTGTTGAGTCGGCTAACTGGCTACACATAATAAACCAGTAAACAAGCAATCAAATATGAAATTACAGGTTGGAAAACAAAACCCAGCAGTGAAGGAAAGGAATGGGATGCTATGATAGGAACTTCCAGGATGTTATAAAGATTTCTGAGGAGATAGCATTTATATTGGGAGTTGAAAGATGAGAAGGATCCGTCCCCGAGACAAGCATTCCAAGAAGGGGAGCCGGACAGACTGGTTGAATGTCTTCACCACTTGAGTACTTGGAATATCGTCCTTTGGACATTCGACCTTTTCCCAGGGCTGGATTGCAAGGCTTCAGAGGAAGCAATCTTAAGTGTAACGATCTTTTTATATTTTCTGAAGCTACTATGTATAATAGACATTCGTAGCCCTTTGGAAGATAAATCATTTGTGTCTAGAAAGGACTGTGTTTGAACAGAAGTGGTGTGCGAATGCAATTTATTTAAATAAATTGTCTGAAGATGTTAGGAGACAAACTTAAAAATGCTGTGAAGGATTTGGATGTTGAAAGAAAAGTGTTTCAGATACAAATTCAGGGCTAAATTATGCTAGCTTTATCCGTAGTTTTTAGTCTGTTCAGAACTGCTCATTGTAAATGCTAATATATATATTTTAAAAATGAGTCTCATGTTTAGCAAAGATTTATAATTTTACTGATATGCTTCCCACCTCAATAAACTTTATTTTTTAGGACAGTTTTAGATAAACAGTAATAATGAGTGGCACTTTCTCATATGCCCCCTGTATTATCAATATCCCCCACCAGAGTGGTACATTTGTTACAAGTGATGACTATATTGACACATCATTATCATTCAAAAATGTCTTTTATTATTTATGTCTTTTATAATTGTCACTCAAAACAGCCATAGTTTACAGTTGGGTTCATTCTTGATGTTTTACATATTTTAACTTTGTATAAATTTATTATAGCTACCATTATAGTAACATACAGAATATTTTCACTGTCCTAAAAATCCTCCTTGCTGTGCTTTTTCAGCCCTCCCTACCCCTTAACCTGACTTGCTTTTTAAAAAATAAAAATGACTTGCTGGATATAAGATTGTTTTTCAGTTATATTTAGTTAATACTTAGAATTGTATGATTCATTCCAACATTTCTGCACTTCGATTTTCTAATGAAATCTTTGACCTTTTAAAAGCTCTTCTTTCTCTTGGCATAGACTTAGAATACAGTTTTAGAAATATGGAGAATATTTAGGTGTTTTCAATAAAATATTAACTAATTGATGGCTCTTTAAATTTTATTTCATTAGGCTGTTAGGGTTTTACTAGTTGCCTGGGTGAACTTCTTTATGAATGTGCTTATAATAGGTTTTAAAACTAAAACTCCTTCTTAGATTTGAGTGATCAGTAAGTCATGATTACTTGGCCATTTACTTATAAACAGTATTAATTTCTTTGAACACATTATTATAATTGTCACAGTCCAGGGAGTCCCAGAAACTGGTTTTGTTGAGAAAGCGTAATCTCTATTTAACTTCTCAGCAGAATCTTGCTCAGTAGAAATACCACATATCTTAAACATGAGTGGAATAGTGTTTAAAAGATCCCATATTAACTTGTTGTTGCAAGCTACAGATTGTGTAAAGGTGTGTTCCTTTTTTAAGGGGACCAGCATGTACAGAAGTAGTGTACACAGTGCAGTGTATGCGGAGAGCTTGCTGGAAAGGAAGGAGTGGAGAGAGATGAGGGTGCAGAGATTAGTGGTAATTGCACTGGGAAGGGCAGATAAACTATGTCAGGGAGTTTGTGCCTAATGCACTAGAATCCAATAAACCAGCCACCGAAGCATGTTTGTATTTGAATGGTGGTGACAAGTTTGACTTCTGTAAGGGTCTTTAGCTGTCATGATTTCTACTCTGTTTATTAAAAAAAAAAAAATGCTTGACTCAATAAAAGGCTTGACTGGAAAGAATTAGGGCCTTGTTCTGGTGTAGATGCTAGGCATCTTAATTATGCCTTCATATCTTTTGTGGATATTGCTTTGAGCCTGAGGACAAGAGTTAGAAATCACTTGCAAATTATTGGTCTTAAGAATGTTGGAATAATGTCTCAATACAGACATTTAAAAAATTTTTTTAATTTTTAAAAATGTGTCCAAAGGAGGGAAACAGCAGGTGGAGCATGCATACAAACTGATGCAGATAGACCCCAAGGTGGAAATTATTCTCTCTCCACTGCTTTCTTCCCCAAAAGGTACAAAGTTGTAGTGAGGAATGTAATAAACCACACCAATAGATTTAGCACACAATTATTAAGCACTGAGCATCTGCAGGTTACCTAGCAGGCCTAGGTATTTTATAGACGATACTTTGTTTCTCCTAACAACATTCTGAAGTTGATGATATTGTTAGCTTTTAAATGATGAGGAGGTAGAGGTAACAAGCAAGTAGCGGAGCTGGGTCTCCAGCTGCAGTCCACTTGGCTCCCAACTCTTACAAGCACTTGACCTTGCTCCACGCTTGCTGGAAGAGCCTTATGATTCTGTGTGCAGAGTAGATGTAGGCACCAATTGAAGTGGAGCCACTTAGGCTGCAAGAGTGGCTCTGATTTTCACGCTCTTTAAGCTGAAGTATGTTTACTTCAAGCTTAGTAACAAGAAGCCTGTGCTTTAGTATTCCCTTTTTTAAAAAAAATTGAGATATAATTGACACGTAACATTATGTAAGTTTAAGGTGTACAGTGTGTTGGTTTCATACATTTATTGCAATGCAGTTACCACTGGTAGTGTTCATTATCATCACATAATTATCATTTCTTTTTCTGTGGTGAAATGGTTTTGGATCTAGTCTCCACAGTTTTGAAGTACGTATATAGTACGGTATTGTTAACTATAGCCACTATGCTGCACATTAGATCTGCAGAAGTTATTCATCTCCTGGTTTCCAGATTGTAACCTTAACAACATCTAGCTCCTTACTCCATGTCTTAACCTTTCATTATTCTTCAGGAGTGGATATTCTGGAGGAAAAAGTGGTGGGGATGAAACCATGAGAGAGGCAAGGAGGAAAGACTGCCGGTGATTAAGCATGTGGGAGCTGCACTCTGGCAGCTCACAGATGTTTTGTTTCGAACTGTATTTTAAAGTTCTTAAGTTAATTGCTAACAGTTAAAAATCAAGATGTTTTTATATAAAAATCCAGATTTCTGGCTTCTGTGAGAATGTGAACATCTTGCATCTTGGGGCCCACCTTCCTGGCTGTTGGCTGTGCTGAGAATTGGCTGTGCCTGGAAATTAGACATGATCTGCCCAGGTCACCACAGCTCCCAGTCAGTACTGCTGAATTGGCGTGTTGATTATTAACTCCCCGGGCCTCGTTAGCATTTGCTTTTTGATTCTGGGTCTTTTGTACATCATTGTGGTTGGTCTGCCTGAGCAGCCAAGTAAAATCAGTCTGCAAGTTTGGTAGATGACAGTGAAAAATGGTAATTCTCAAGACAGTTAGTTCAGAATAACTGAGATTGTTGAATTGATGTCAACACTTAGGATAAAAAAACAAGCTGTTTTGGTAAATTTAAAATTAACTTGGTTATCGATAATTTTTAAGGTAAAAACTTAGGTAATCTGCAAATTTAATTATTTGTGCTTATCAGAAGTTTCATATTTCCAAGAGAAGGTTATCAAGTTAATTTGTTCTTTCCTGTTAGTGCAGAAATGTGTTTGTTTTTTGAAGTAGTTCATTTGCAATATGAGTGGAAAACTGACTTACAAATTACTGTGCAAGCTAATTGTATATTCAAAGTTGAGCAAAGATGGTATATGTCAAGAGGGAATTTTTTCTTCAGTCTTAATTAAGTCTCCAAAGAGGAGTGACCAATTGAAAAAACCACATTAGAGCTTCCTAAATGTTTATTTTCTCTAAGAAAAATAAGAATTATATCATTACCCTCTGATAGAAGTTTTCTTCAAAGAACATCAAAGTACATTAATTCTTAGTATGTTTGCTCAAAATTAATAATTCATGGTTCTGTTAGTGCTTATGCAGTGAGGGAATATATTCAGTAATGGTCTAATCTAAACTTTGCTATTTAAAAAGAGTTCAGAGATTGCAGGGTGTACATTTTATTTATTTTATGGTATACAATATTATATTAGTTTCAAGTAAACAACATACTGATTAGACAGTTATTTACACTATTAAATGCCCACCCCAATAAGTGTAGTTCCTATCTGCCAACTTAGAAAGATATTACAATATTGTTGTACATGTCCATATTTATTTAATATGTCAGACAACTTTGTGGGTTAAATTGTTATTCCCTTTTATAGACTCAAGGTCTGGTGACCAGTAAGCTGCTTTAGCTCTCATATTTTTATTACTATACCACATAATAATGAATTACACTGAAATGAACAGTTTGACTACCTTTGTTTTTTCTTTGTATATAATTTAAACACTTCCAGTGAAGTATTTCTTTGCCTTCTTCTCATCCATGGATTCTTTTCCTTTTCCTTTGTCCATGGCCATTTTTAATTATTTTGGGATCAGCAATTTTAATTATTATCTTTTTAGGGTTGTGCTTTTTTGTCTCCTGAATCCTTTACCTGTCTATGGTCAGCTTCTCATTTCTATTGATACCTCTTCACTTTTCAGTCAGAAAGGCAAATTTGAAGATATTACTGATAGGAATTTATTGTTCTTTCTTTGCCTAGTTTTTTGTTTGTTTGTTTTTGTTTTTCTCTGTTGGAAGACCAGTGGAAAGATTGTGGGGAAGGAGGGAGCAGTGAAGTGAAGTGAGTAGAAGAAATATTGCAGTATTGCTCAGGGAAGAAAAACGAAAAGGTATGGAATGAGTCTCCTGACCTTGCAAAGGGTTAGAGAGATTGCTCTAAGGAAAATGTGATCTATTTATGTAGATGTGCTAGTTGACAGGCTAATCTTTTTTAAAAAATTGTATTATATACATAACATAATGTTTATCACTTAACTATTTATACGTGTACAAGTCATTGGCATTAGATATATTCAAAATGTTGTGTAACCATCACCACTATCTATACCCAAAACTTTTTCATCATCCCTAACATAAAATCTGCACACATTAGGTAATAACTTTCCATCTCTGTCTTCACAGCCCTTGGTAACCTCTATTCTACTTTCTGTTTCTATGAATTTGCCTATTCTAGATTCTTCATATAATCATACAATATTTGTCATTTTGTGTCCAACATTTCACAATGTTTTCACAGTCTGTCCGTGTTGTAGCATATATCAACATTTCATTCCTTTTTATGGCTGAATTGTATGTATATACCACTTTTGTTTACCATTATCCATTCATTTGTTGATGGGTACTTGACTAGTGTGAATAGTGCTGCTATGAACGTTGGTATACAAATTTTCTATTGTAGTTCCTGCTTTTCTTTTGGGAACATATAGGAGTGGAATTGCTGGGTCATATAATAGGTCTGCAGTTAACTTTTTGGGGACTTGTCAAACTGTTTTCCATAGCAGCTATAACCATTTTACATGCCCACCAGCAATGTATAAGGATCCCACACAAACCCTGTGCTACAAATTTAATGGTACACAGTTTCCTAAGTAGTTAACAAGCAAAACATATATATACTCTTTCATGTACTTGAAATTGAATCTTTAATGCAAACTCCCAAGCAGAAGAAATCACTGAAAAAGATGCAGTGATTAACATTGTTCTAGCAAGTCACGAGTTCTTTTTTTTTTCTTTAAAGTAAGGTATAAGTGACATATAACCGTATATTAGTTTCAGGGCTATAAAGTAATTATTTGATGTTTGTATATATTACACAGTAAGTATAGTTAGTATCTATCACCTTACATTCTTATAAAAAAATTTCTTATGTTGAGAATTTTTAAGAATTTTTTTATGTTGACAATTTAAAAATATCACTGCAACTACAGAGTGATACAGTTTTCTTAGCACAGATGTACATGATGTCAGTATGCCTTATTTCTGGTGGGATTAACCCTAATCACTTGGCAAGGTGAAGTCTGCTGGGTTTTTCTACTGGTTACTCTTTTCTGCTTTGAAATTAATAACCATCTTTAGGGGAGTGTACTTTGAGACTATGCAAGTACCTGTTTTTCCTTGAATTTTTGTTCACAAATGTTTGCATCCATTAGTGGATCTTATTGTGACAGTTATTGCTATGGTGTTCTAATGGTGATTTTCTGTTTACTACATTCTTTCTGTGCTTATTAATTAGAGTTTTTCTATATGCAAGAGCTATCTCTTTTTACTATTTATTCAATTTACTTATATCTCTATGGGATCATCGTTATTTATTTTATTCCCTGGGCTATAATCCAAAATTATTATTGTTTATTTGGCTGCTCAAATTGTTCCTCTTGGTCTATTGGGAACTCTTTCAGGTTGGCTCCGAGGCTCTTTTGCCACACTTACTCTTTTTGAGAACTTATGTTCTGGCAGTGTAAGATGGTCCGGGCTTGTGTTTTCCATGTCCCAGACATAGAATCAACCACTTCTCCAAGAAGCCCTGAGTTACTGGAGAATAATATTAGAAACTATGATCTGGGCACTAGGTGTGTTCATTGTTACTGGATTGTTCATCTTATTAGTGGGCAGAGGTAGAATATTTATGTATATGTACTGACTCATGCCTAAATCTACATTTATATTTTTTAATCTGTGTGTGTGTATGTGTATGGCCATGTGTGCATATATGTGTGTGTATATATATATATATAGCCATGAGCTCTGTCCAATACCACCAGGCTCATTCTAGCCTGCCTTCTTTCTTTGCAACTTCTTTCTTTGAGAGTGAGAAACCTGGCTCTCATCTATAGCGTTATCTTTAACACATAGCATATTGTGTTATCTGTGGCCTATATAGGGTATCTATACCATAATATAGCATATTGTTTGTCCAATCCTACAGTTGTTTCAATATTGTTAACCCATACCCATACTAACTGACGTTTGGTTTGTAGTTCTGGGGAGCTATTAGGGAAAGCTGTATATGATGAGATAGAATGGCGACTAATTTTATTAGTTTAATTGATTTCAGTATAGCTCCTGATCTTTTCCTCCTATAATTTTTTTTGACTTTGTCTTATAGATGTAGTAAAGATATAAGACTGGCATTGTTGCATATTATCCTCTAATTTGTGTGAGTGTAGTCAAAAGAAAATGTTAAACATCTTTTCTGGTAAAAAGATCTGAAAGCCACAGATTATTAAAGAAACCTTAATGTGGCATCTATTCAGTGTTTCTTTTGAAAACATTTTTTTTTCTGAGTATGAAAGTGATGTATGATCAGTAAAAAACATTACACATTATGGAAATATATAATGGAGCATATGGAAATTCCTCATAACCCCTTATAACAACCACTACCCACCCACATATACCAAATAACTGCCCAATGCTTATTAAACTTGAACATTTTATAGCCTTCTTTTGAGGTTTACTCTTGTAAATCTGCCAGAGTGATAGAGAAATAGCCCAATCTAGCTGTATGTCTAGGAAACTGATAAAGATATTAGGAGTCATTGTAGGATTTTTATAGTATTAAGATAGCTTTAGGTACCAAGGAATGCTAGTGACTAGTCCCAGACTATAGCTTTTCACCAAGTTAGGTACTGGGGTTTTAAAATGAATAAAAGTTGGCTGTTACCATCAAGGAACTTAAAGAGGAGAAACACACCTAAGCCAATTGTAATTATCACACGAATAGTGTGTTTTAGGAAAACAGAGGTGGGAGGGACCCACTACCTGGAGCTTCATAGTGGAGGTGGTGTTTTAACTGCTTCTTGTGTCTGGCTTTTCTCACCATGACTCTGCTTTGATTTTTAGCAGTCCTGTATTAATTGAGGTAGTTTTCCAAGCTCCATTTTGTCATCTAACCAATTCCCTTTCAACAAAGCTCATTAGATTTTTTAACATCTTTGTCTGCCATTTTACTCCTTTCCTGGAGACCTTCCATGCTTATTTTAGGTAAAGAGTGGAATTAAGACTCTAGCGTGGTGTCCAAAGCTCTGCAGGTTCCCCCTCAGCCTGTCCTGCTCACCGCCTCCTCCATCATACCCTTCACATACCCCTGTCTCCAGCTACCCTGAAATGCCCCTAGCATAGGTGTTCTTTATGCCTTTGTTCTATTATTCTCTATCAAATGCTCTTCTTCTTCCATTCTTGTTTTCTTTCTCCTTTCCTTCTTCCCATCTTTTTCCTATTTTCTCCCTCTTTCTTTTCCTCCTCAATGAAATGTCATTATTATTACTTACGAAATTGGTATATTTTGATGTTAGTCAATTTCTTCCCTACTAGGTACTTTTCTAGATTGAGAGATTAAGGGTGAGTAAATAATTTTGCATGTGTTAATGCTGCAGGTCATTAGAAGTACATTGCCTCTTGATGGAGATTTTGTCATCCTGGGACTTTCAAAAGAACTCGCTTTCCAGCTACAAATAAATGTTAAATTGATGAAAAACGCTTTTTCAGGTGCATCAAAATCAGTGGCTTATTCATAGCATTATTGGATTCTTTTAAATGGAGTAAATTAACATGTAAATAGTATTGTTTTCTATCAAAGAATAGTCTCAATTTTCTTCTGCTGTTTTGAAAAAATGGACATTTATATAAATAAGCTATACAAAGTCTGTATTTTAAAATATAAACAGTTTGTAGGTAAGGGGAGGGAGAGGGAAGAACAAACAAAATGAAAATGTTTCCTAGAAACACAGTTCCTTTATTCTATGATATTCTTTGTAAGATATCTTCACTGAGGAATAGCTGGTCCTTGGGACCACTTTAACTTGATTCTTTGCTTGTCAGGATGGACATTCATGCTGTTTCCTTTAGTTGGCCAGTGGATAGGGAGCATGGAATTCTGCTACGTGTGGACCTGGAGGCTCACTTCCATAAATCATGTGGATATTCTGTATTCACTCAATCGTTATTCATTCAGTTTCCAGTGTCTGAGCAGCTTGGTCATAGAAAAATGATTAAGAAATCATTTCCTCTAGGATTTATACTGAATCGAATGTGAGAGAAAACATGTCTAAGTAATACTTAGGACAAGTTATGAAAGTATAAAATAAGAGTTTGCAGAGGAAAGAATGATTAACTTAATATGCTATTAAGGTGCTTGCTATTTCTTGTATTTATATTTCTATAGAAGAGGAGAAAGTGAATAGGATAACTGAATGTAGATGATTACTCTGTAAGATTTTCAGTTTGGCTTATCTGTCACTTTGTCCTTGCAGTTTTAGTGGGGGCTTATGTAGCTCTGCATACAGCCATCTCTCTGGACACACGGCTTTTGCTTTCCAGGCATCTGGCTTCTTTAATTATAATAACACTTACTAAAATTTTCTTAATTATAGATTCCTTAGTAGGAACAAGCTTATCTCTAGGCTAGGGATCTCTAAATTATTTTGATTAAGTACCATTGTTGGCTAAAAAGTTTTAGGATGTAATTCTAATAGGTATACATACTTATCTGTACTTATATACATTTATTATATATTATTGTATAATGTGCCTCATAACACATACACAAAAATAGATTGTAAAAAGAAAGAGAAAATGGTGAAATAAAATATTTAAAAACGTCTTGCTGTTGTAATGGAGTCATACTACCATTTCTCACTATTTTGAAACATGATATACTTGTGGGGAGATTCATTGTTAATGATAGTAAGATATGAATCCACAGTTCAAATAATATTTATAATTTGTGCTTTCTAATGTTATTATCATATCTAATAGGATTTCTTAGCAAAATGAAGACTGAAGCAGGAGAAAGAAAGAAACAGCTCTGCCACGTAGTCCTTCATTTGTGATTATGTAATTAGAATTTCTTCAGTATAGATTCTTTGTGGGTATATGTACTTTCTTTACAGGTGCCACTGTGAACACTCCTTCTTTTGGAATTTATACCAACCCAAGGAGTTAGACTATAAATGAGTAATAGTTATTATAAATAGAATTGATAGTATTTCCTTTTTGCACCCTTTGGGTCATTTTACTTAACCCGCTTTGGAGACCACTGCATTAGGCATGCCCTCTGGGGCATGTGTCTCTGAAAATGTCATCTAAAGTTACTTACTCTCATAATAATTTTTTTTTCCCTCCTAAGCCTATCCTTTTTTGTTACACAATAAAACCAAGTACCGATAAAGACAGTTTTGGGGAGTGTAAGAATATCATTGTTCTTATATTTGAAGCAATCAGACATGCTAGTTGTTACCTATTTTTCTTTTTGTTATGAGTTGAAAATTTATTATATTAATAATGAAAAGCTATTTCTTTTTCATTGGTTATATTGATAGTTTATTTTACAGATTAAGTTTCTCTAGAATTCAGTAGAGGGCACTGTGGTATTTAGTATTTCAAAGACTGTTTTAGCATTAGAAAGTTGTTGGCATTTTTATGTGTAATGCTGTGTATCTATTCAACCAATCTATTGAAAAGCTATGAAGCTCTGTGTTCTTTGCTTTTTTTACTCTGTTGGGACTATAACATTTTTGTTGAGTATTGGGAGATTAGAGGTGCACTGTTTTTCTGCATTCTACATATGTTTTTGTTTAGTAAGTAATTCTTGAAAAATAGTGACTGTTGTAAATCCATTCACTAATCCTTAAAGTTTGCCTATGTAAGATTTTTCTTTATTAAAATCAGTACTATGAGAAAAATAGCTTCTAGTGAATATTTTGTAAGAAATGTAATTAAACTTCTGAAAGATGTTTTTTGTAGGTCCTAGCATCTTTAGTTGTACGTCAGATACAATTTTATTTGCCTCCAGGCTGTCAGAGATCGCATGCCTAGGGTGACAGATTACCCTTGTATTGCAGCGTTCACTTCGGAAGCCAGTCAATCTTAGTCTGACAGGAAGCCTACATATTTATTCCTTACATCCTTAATGAGAAAAGAAGAAAAACCTTATTTCATAAAATTCCCTAAGGGAAATTAGTTGAAAATTCATTTATATTTTAGGAATACAGTTAACATTAATTGGGTTGTATAGATTTTAAAGGCGATAACTCCCAATGATGGAAAACTGTATTTATATACACTTGCAGCACATTGAAAATATAGAAGAGGGAAAAATCTCAGCTTTTACTTTGGACATTATTTTATAAATTAGCTGAAAAACAATAGTCTTAGGTAATTACATTTTATAACACTGCCTGTGATTCAGTAGTTACTCCTCAGAACTTTCTTGGTGCCTTATTACCAGTT
Source organism: Manis pentadactyla (assembly GCF_030020395.1). Classification (NCBI taxonomy): domain Eukaryota; kingdom Metazoa; phylum Chordata; class Mammalia; order Pholidota; family Manidae; genus Manis; species Manis pentadactyla. The sequence continues at coordinate 86,149,464 of NC_080031.1, forward strand.
TTATGAAGGAGGAAATTGAAAACTTGTGACATGCTCAGGATCACACAGCAAGTTAATGACATTGTCAGCGACACATCTTGAAGTTATTCCCCAACTGACCAGCTGATATTTTTCAGATAGTAATTTTTCTTCCTTAGTTCTAGAAGTAGTTTGAGTTTTATTTTTAAATGAATATCCTTTATTTATAAGTGGTCAGTTTTGATGCATAGTTACCTGTTTTCTGTTTTTTGTTTTTTTTTCCTGTCCAGTGTAATAGGAAGCAAGAAACTTAAAATTCTTTCTGGCACAGAAAACAAATAAGCTCCATGAGGGCAAGAATCTTTGTTGTATGTTCCAAGTGCCTAATGCTGGCACATAGTTAGGTGATGGCAAATATTTGAATAAAGATTTGTTGAATTTATAAATTCTTATTGATTCGGAATATTTAAACCTTCAAGAGTTAAGTTTAAACATAGGGAGTAATTTTTGCTCTTTGGAAAAATGTTTTAGAATGAGGAGAGCAATTACTCTGCATTTATCCACTACTTTAAGAGATGGTTTAACATTTGGACAGCTGGTTACCAGTGCAGTACATGTAGACCATTGTGGGGGAGGAAAGTGAGAAAAATCGCTGTTAAAATAACAAATAAAGAGATGGAGCCAAGATGGCGGCATGAGTAGAGCAGCGGAAATCTCCTCCCAAAACCACATATATCTATGAAAATATAACAAAGACAACTCTTCCTAGAATAAAGACCAGAGGACACAGGACAACATCCAGACCACATCCACACCTGCGAGAACCCAGTGTCTCGTAAAGGGGGTAAGATACAAGACCCGGCCCCACGGAACCCGAGCGCTCCTCCGCCTAGCTCCCGGCGGGAGAAGAGTAGACAGAGCGGGAGGCAGACAGAGCCCAGGACTGCTGAACACCCAGCCCCAGCCATCCAGGCCAGAGCGCAGACACAGTGCGTGCACGGGGCCCTGGATACTAGGGAAATAGGGCAGCAAGACCAGTGAGCAGGTGCCTGAGGCCTGGTGCCGGAGGACATAAGAAAAGCGAGCGGCAAGACAAATGCTGGGCATAGAAACCACAGGGCATAAATATGCAAAGAAGTAAAAAGCTAACCTTTTCAAACAATAAGGCTTCTCTCTCACTTACCAACTTTACATTTCCCTCTATGGCCCCGGAAGATGACTGGTTAGCCAGAGACGGGTAAGATTCCTCAAGGGAGGAACAACCTAAGACAGGCACAGTCGCAGGGGGGCCATCAGGTGAGAAAATGGGGATCAACAGAGGTGAGGCTTAGAACCTCACCCTCCCTCTTCTGAGAGAAATCTTCTGCATACGTGGATGTTTTATTGCCCTTGGCTAGCTTGGATTAACACATAGTCTACAGGCACACACTTGATCATCTACATTTGCTCTCTTACAACACTAAACTATGTTTTCTACCTTTATCGTGTGTCTACCTACCACTTCAGCATTTTATTAAAAATGATAATAATAAAGAGAGAAATGTGGTATCCACATATAAATCAAGTATAAAAATCAAATGAGTATTCATACTTAAACTGACTGTTTATAGTTCATAATGCATGAGCAAAACTGAAGGTTTCTGTGATGGCTGCCCTTGTACTGTTCACCATGTAAGAACTTATTCACTATGTAAGAAGTTGTTCTCCATGTAAGAACTTGTTTGTTATGCCTCAGAAGATTGGAAACTGACGAAAATTAGGCTTGGGTTGGATTAATGATTGTGCATTGAGCATTGACTCCCCTATACAGAATTTTATTGTTGTTAACAACCATTTGATCAATAAATATGAGACATGCCCTCACACACACACACACAAAAAAAAGTACACACTTCCACTGGTAAAATAATAAGTAACCAGGATGTAATGAATATAGTCAAGATATTGTAACAGCTTGGTATGGTGATAGCTGGTACCTAGAATTGTCATGTATATAAATGTTGAATCACTATGTTGTACACCTGAAACTAATGTAATGTAATACTGTGTGTCAACTACCCTTCAATAAAAAATAATTATCTACAAAAAAAAAAAGTGTAGGCAAAAGGTCTGTTTGTGTTTATACAGAGGATCAAAGCCTAATTGGGCTACTCCGAAAATGAACTAAGATACGATATGAAAAAGAACTTCCAACATCAGCACTCTCTGGAAGACTCATGCCAGAAGATGATCATCAAAAAACCCCAACAAAGATCCACACACTGCTACAGCTGTAGATGCACTCATCCCACCAGTTCCTGGACTTGCCATGGGAATGAGGAAGGAGATATCTAAGCTGGCCTGTGCATACAGTAAAACAACAAATTTGACTGGAACTATACTGTTGGAACTCAATCAAGACTTAGGAGAAGTGCAAATTGTAGCGCTCCAAAATCTTACAACTACAGACTATTTACTGTTAAAAGAACATAAGGGATGTGAACATTCCCCAGGAATGGGTTGTTTTAATTTGTCTGATTTCTCTCAGACTGTTCAAGTTCAGTTGGACAATAGCCACAATATTATAGATAAGTTTTCACAAATTCCTAAGGTGCCTAACTGGTTTTCTTGGTTTCACTGGAGATGGCTGGTAATTACAGGTATGCTTTGGTTATGTAACTATACTCCTATTATGTTAATGTGTGAGCGCAATTTAAGTAGTAGCTTAAAACCTACACATGCTGAAGTTACTCTAAAAGAAGATATGTCAAAGAAATAATCAATCTTCCCATGTTTTCTTCCACCTGCTACTTCAATAGCTTTTCTTCTTCCTTCCTAATTACAACCCTTAAGTAGAATTCGTGCCTCATATCAAATTTATCAAGTGTCATAATTCTTCCAAGTGGTAAAGATACCTCAAGACAAATGCTGGGCATAGAAGCTACAGGGCATAAATATGCAAAGAAATAAAAAGCTAACCATTTCAAACAATAAGGCTTCTCTCTCACTTACCAACATTACATTTCCCTGTATGGCCCCGGAAGATGACTGGTTAGCCAGAGACGGGTAAGATTCCTCAAGGGAGGAACAACCTAAGACAGGCACAGTCACAGGGGGGTCATCAGGTGAGAAATTGGGGATCAACAGAGGTGAGGCTTAGAACCTCACCCCCCCTGTTCTGAGAGAAATCTTCTGCATACGTGGATGTTTTATTGCCCTTGTCTAGCTTGGATTAACACATAGTCTACAGGCACACACCTGATCATCTACATTTGCTCTCACAACACTAAACTATGTTTTCTACCTTTATCTTGTATCTACCTACCACTTCAGCATTTTATTAAAAATAATAATAATAAAGAGAGAAATGTGGTATCCACATATAAATCAAGTATAAAAATCAAATGAGTATTCATATTTGAACTGTTTATAGTTCATAATGCATGAGCAAAACCGAAGGTTTCTGTGATGGCTGCCCTTGTACTGTTCACCATGTAAGAACTTATTCACTATGTAAGAAGTTGTTCTCCATGTAAGAACTTGTTTGTTATGCCTCAGAAGACTGGAGACTGACGAAAATTAGGCTTGGGTTGGATTAATGATTGTGCATTGAGCATTGACTCCCCTATACAGAATTTTATTTTTTATTTTTCTTAACAACCATTTGATCAATAAATATGAGAGATGCCCTCACACACACACACACAAAAAGTATACACTTCCAATGGTAAAATAATAAGTAACCGGGATGTAATGAATATAGTCAAGATATTGTAACAGCTTGGTATGGTGATAGCTGGTACCTAGAATTGTCATGTATATAAATTTTGAATCACTATGTTGTACACCTGAAACTAATGTAATGTAATACTGTGTATCAACTACCCTTCAATAAAAAAATAATTATCTAAAAAAAAAAAACAGAAAAGCGAGCAGCCATTTTTTTTTTTATTCTGTTTTGTTTTGTCCCGCTTTTTGGAAGTCTTAAAGGTACAGCAAACCCAATACTAGGGAAACAGGGCAGCAAGACCGGCAAGCGGGTATCGGAGGCTGGCGCCGAGAACAAAAGAAAAGTGTGCGGCCAATTTTTTTTTTTCTGTTTTGTGTTGGCGAGCGTTTTTTGGAAGTCTTAAAGGGATAGGGACCCCAATACTAGGGAAACAGGGCAGCAAGACTGGTGAGCAGATCCCTGAGGCTGGCGCTGGAGTATAAAGAAAAACGAGGGGCCATTTTTAATTTTTTAAAATTTTTTTTTTTTTTTTGGTCGTTTTGTTTTGGCAGGTGCTTTTTTAAAGTCTTAAAGGGGCAGGGCGGGAAACAATCCAGAGGTAGGGAATCCGGGGATCTCTGGGCACCCTAACCCCTGGGCTACAGGGAGCAGGGAGGCCCCTTACGGAGATAAATAGCCTCCCGGCCACTCCCCCTCCAACGCGACTCCACCACTTTGGAGCAGCTGCCCGAGCCAGGCCACGCCCACAGCAACAGCGGAGATTAACTCCATAGCAGCCGGGCAAGAAGCAGAAACCCTGTCTGCGCGCAGCTGCCCAGCACAAGCCACTAGAGGTCGCTGTTCTCCAAGGAGATGAGGGCCACAAACCAACAAGAAGGGAAGTTCTTCCAGCTGTCACTCATCCCAGCTCTGCAAACTATTCCTATCACCATGAAAAGGCAAAGCTACAGGCAGACAAAGATCACAGAGACAACACCAGAGAAGGAGACAGACCTAACCAGTCTTCTTGACAAAGAATTCAAAATAAAAATCATAAACATGCTGACAGAGATGCAGAGAAATATGCAAGAGATATGGGATAAAGTCCGGAGGGAGATCACAGATGCCAGAAAGGAGATCGCAGAAATGAAACAAACTCTGGAAGGGTTTATAAGCAGAATGGATAGGATGCAAGAGGCCATTGATGGAATTGAAACCAGAGAACAGGAACGCATAGAAGCTGACATAGAGAGAGATAAAAGGATCTACAGGAATGACACTATATTAAGAGAACTGTGTGACCAATACAAAAGGAACAATATCCATATTATAGGGGTTCCAGAAGAAGAAGAGAGAGGAAAAGGGATGGAAAATATCTTGGAAGAAATAATTGCTAAAAACTTCCCCAAACTGGGGGAGGAAATAATTGAACAGACGACGGAAATACACAGAACCCCCAACAGAAAGGATCCAAGGAGGACAACACCAAGAAACATAATAATTAAAATGGCAAAGATCAAGGACAAGGAAAGAGTTTTAAAGGCGGCTAGAGAGAAAAAGGTTACCTATAAAGGAAAACCCATCAGGCTAACGTCAGACTTCTCAACAGAAACCCTACAGGCCAGAAGAGAATGGCATGATATATTTAATACAATGAAACAGAAGGGCCTTGAACCAAGGATACACTATCCAGCACGACTATCATTTAAATATGATGGTGGGATTAAACAATTCCCAGACAAACAAAAGCTGAGGGAATTTGCCTCCCACAAACCACCTCTACAGGACATCTTACAGGGACTGCTCCAAATGGGAGTACTCCTAGAAAGAGCACAGAACAAAACACCCAACATATGAAGAATGGAGGAGGAGGAATAAGAAGGGAGAGAAGAAAAGAATCTCCAGACAGTGTATATAACAGCTCAATATGTGAGCTAAGTTAGGAAGTAAGATACTAAAGAGGCTAACCTTGAACCTTTGGTAACCACGAATTTAAAGCCCGCAATGGCAATAAGTACATATCTTTCAATAGTCACCCTAAATGTTAATGGACTGAATGCACCAATCAAAAGATACAGAGTAATAGAATGGATAAAAAAGCAAGACCCATCTATATGCTGCTTACAAGAAACTCACCTCAGACCCAAAGACATGTACAGACTAAAAGTCAAGGGATGGAAAAACATATTTCAGGCAAACAACAGCGAGAAGAAAGCAGGGGTTGCAGTACTAATATCAGACAAAATAGACTTCAAAACAAAGAAACTAACAAGAGATAAAGAAGGACACTACATAATGATAAAGGGCTCAGTCCAACAAGAGGATATAACCATTCTAAACATGTATGCACCCAACACAGGAGCACCAGCATATGTGAAACAAATACTAACAAAACTAAAGGGGGAAATAGACTGCAATGAATTCACTCTAGGAGACTTCAACACACCACTCACCCCAAAGGATAGATCCACCGGGCAGAAAATAAGTAAGGACACAGAAGCACTGAACAACACAGTAGAGCAGATGGACCTAATAGACATCTACAGAACTCTACATCCAAAAGCAACAGGATATACATTCTTCTCAAGTACACATGGAACATGCTCCAGAATAGACCACATACTAGGCCACAAAAAGATCCTCAGTAAATTCAACAAGATTGAAATCCTACCAACCAACTTTTCAGACCACAAAGGCATAAAACTAGAAATAAACTGTACAAAGAAAGCAAAAAGTCTCACAAACACATGGAGGCTTAACAACACGCTCCTAAATAATCAATGGCTCAATGACCAAATCAAAATGGAGATCCAGCAATATATGGAAACAAATGACAACAACAACACTAAGCCCCAACTTCTGTGGGACACAGCAAAAGCAGTCTTAAGAGGAAAGTATATAGCAATCCAAGCATATTTAAAAAAGGAAGAACAATCCCAAATGAATGGTCTAATGTCACAATTATCGAAATTGGACAAAGAAGGACAAATGAGGACTAAGGTCAGCAGAAGGAGGGACATAATAAAGATCAGAGAAGAAATAAATAAAATTGAGAAGAATAAAACAATAGAAAAAATCAATGAAACCAAGAGCTGGTTCTTTGAGAAAATAAACAAAATAGATAAGCCTCTAGCCAGACTTATTAAGAGGAAAAGAGAGTCAACACAAATAAACAGTATCAGAAACGAGAAAGGAAAAATCACGACGGACCCCACAGAAATACAAAGAATTATTAGAGAATACTATGAAAACCTATATGCTAACAAGCCGGGAAACCTAGGAGAAATGGACAACTTCCTAGAAAAATACAACCTTCCAAGACTGACCCAGAAAGAAACAGAAAATCTAAACAGACCAATTACCAGCAACGAAATTGAAGCGGTAATCAAAAAACTACCAAAGAACAAAAACCCTGGGCCAGATGGATTTACCTCGGAATTTTATCAGACACACAGAGAAGAAATAGTACCCATTCTCCTTAAAGTTTTCCAAAAAATAGAGGATGAGGGGATACTCCCAAACTCATTCTATGAAGCTAACATCACCCTAATACCAAAACCAGGCAAAGACCCCACCAAAAAAGAAAACTACAGACCAATATCCCTGATGAACATAGATGCAAAAATACTCAACAAAATATTAGCAAACCGAATTCAAAAATACATCAAAAGGATCATACACCATGACCAAGTGGGATTCATCCCAGGGATGCAAGGATGGTACAACATTCGAAAGTCCATCAACATCATCCACCACATCAACAAAAAGACAAAAACCACATGATAATCTCCATAGGTGCTGAAAAAGCATTTGACAAGGTTCAAAATCCATTCATGATAAAAACTCTCAGCAAAATGGGAATAGAGGGCAAGTACCTCAACATAATAAAGGCCATCTATGATAAACCCACAGCCAACATTATATTGAACAGCAAGAAGCTGAAAGCATTTCCTCTGAGATCGGGAACTAGACAGGGATGCCCACTCTCCCCACTGTTATTCAACATAGTACTGGAGGTCCTAGCCACAGCAATTAGACAAAACAAAGAAATACACGGAATCCAGATTGGTAAAGAAGAAGTTAAACTGTCACTATTTGCAGATGACATGATACTGTACATAAAAAACCCTGAAGACTCCACCCCAAAACTACTAGAACTGATATCGGAATACAGCAAAGTTGCAGGATACAAAATCAACACACAGAAATCTGTAGCTTTCTTATACACTAACAATGAACCAACAGAAAGAGAAATCAGGAAAACAACTCCATTCACAATTGCATCAAAAAAAATAAAATACCTAGGAACAAACCTAACCAAAGAAGTGAAAGACTTATACTCTGAGAACTACAAGTCACTCTTAAGAGAAATTAAGGGGACACGAACAGATGGAAACTCATCCCATGCTCGTGGCTAGGAAGAATTAATATCGTCAAAATGGCCATTCTGCCCAAAGCAATATATGGATTTGATGCAATCCCTATGAAACTACCAGCAACATTCTTCAATGAACTGGAACAAATAATTCATAAATTCATATGGAAACTCCAAAGACCCCGAATAGCCAAAGCAATCCTGAGAAAGAAGAATAAAGTAGGGGGGATCTCACTCCCCAACTTCAAGCTCTACTATAAAGCCATAGTAATCAAGACAATTTGGTACTGGCACAAGAACAGAGCCACAAACCAATGGAACAGACTAGAGAATCCAGACTTTAATCCAGACATATATGGTCAATTAATATTTGATAAAGGAGCCATGGACATACAATGGCAAAATGACAGTCTCTTCAACAGATGGTGCTGGCAAAACTGGACAGCTACATGTAGGAGAATGAAGCTGGACCATTGTCTAACCCCATATACAAAAGTAAACTCAAAATGGATCAAAGACCTGAAAGTAAGTCATGAAACCATTAAACTCTTGGAAGAAAACATAGGCAAAAACCTCTTAGACATAAACATGAGTGACCTCTTCTTGAACATATCTCCCAGGGCTAGGAAAGCAACAGGAAAAATGAACAAGTGGGTTAAGCTGAATTTACTATATTAAGCAAAAGACACCATCAATAGAACAAAAAGGAACCCTGCAGTATGGGAGAATATATTTGAAAATGACAGATCCGATAAAGCCTTGACGTCCAGAATATATAAAGAGCTCACACACCTGAACAAACAAACAAAAAATAACCCAGTTAAAAAATGGGCAGAGGAACTGAACAGACAGTTCTCCAAAAAAGAAATACAGATGGCCAACAGACACATGAAAAGATGCTCCACATCGCTATTTATCAGAGAAATGCAAATGAAAACTACAATGAGGTATCACCTCACACCAGTGAGGATGGCTGCCATCCAAAAGTTAACAACCACAAATGTTGGCAAGGCTGTGGAGAAAGAGGAACCCTCCTACACTGCTGGTGGGAATGTATTCTAGTTCAACCATTGTGGAAAGCATTATGGAGGTTCATCAAAATGCTCAAAATAGGCTTACCATTTGAACCAGGAATTGCACTCCTAGGAATTTACCTTAAGAATGCAGTAATCAAGTTTGAGAAAGACCAGTGCACCCCTATGTTTATCGCAGCACTATTTACAGTAGCCAAGAATTGGAAGCAACCTAAATGTCCATCTATAGATGAATGGATAAAGAAGATGTGGTACATATACACAATGGAATACTACTCAGCCTTAAGAAAAGGGCAAATCCTACCATTTGCAGCAACATAGATGGAGCTGGAGAGTATTATGTTCAGTGAAACAAGCCAAGCAGAGAAAGAGAAATACCAAATGATTTCACTCATCTGTGGAATATAAGAAGAAAGGAAAAACTGAAGGAACAAAACAGCAGCAGAATCACAGAACTCAAGAATGGACTAACAGGTACCAAAGGGAAAGGGACTGGGGAGGATGAGTGGGTAGGGAGGGATAAGGGGGGTGAAGAAGAAGGGGGATATTAAGATTAGCATGCATGGAGGGGTGGGAGAAAAGGGAGGGCTGTACAACACAGAAAAGGCAAGTAGTGATTGTACAACATTTTGCTATGCTGATGGACAGTGACTGTAATGGGGTTTATAGGGGGGACCTGGTATAGGGGAGAGCCTAGTAAACATAATATTTGTCATGTAAGTGTAGATTAATGATACCAAAAAAAAAAAGGCAGTTCCTGTGTGGTGACCTCCAATGAGTTCTACACAAGGTTATAAATGGCATATAAAAGTGTAGTCAAAGGGTCTGTGTTTATACAGAGGATCAAAGCCTAATTTGGCTACCCTGAAAATGAACTAAGATATGATATGAAAAAGAACTTCCAACATCAGCACTCTCTGGAAGACTCATGCCAGAAGATGATCATCAAAAAACCCCAACAAAGATCCACACACTGCTACAGCTGTAGATGCACTCATCCCACCAGTTCCTGGACTTGCCATGTTAATGAAGAAGGAGATATCTAAGCTGGCCTGTGCATACAGTAAAACAATAAATTTGACTGGATCTATACTGTTGGAACTCAACCAAGAATTAGGAGAAGTGCAAATTGTAGCGCTCCAAAATCTTACAACTACAGACTATTTACTGTTAAAAGAACATAAGGGATGTGAACATTCCCCAGGAATGGGTTGTTTTAATTTGTCTGATTTCTCTCAGACTGTTCAAGTTCAGTTGGACAATATCCACCATATCATAGATAAGTTTTCACAAATGCCTAATGTGTCTAACTGGTTTTCTTGGTTTCACTGGAGATGGCTGGTAAATACAGGTATGCTTTGGTTACGTAACTATACTCCTATTATGTTAATGTGTGCACAATTTAATTAGTAGTTTAAAACCTATACATGTTGAAGTTACTCTAAAAGAAGATATGTCAAAGAAATAATCAATCTGCCCATGTTTTCTTCCGCCTGCTACTTCTATAGCTTTTCTTCTTCCTTCCTAATTACAACCCTTAAATAGAATTCATGCCTCATATCAAGTTTACCAAGTATCATAATTCTTCCAAGTGGTAAAGATACCTCAAGACAAATGGTGGGCATAGAAAGCACAGGGCATAAATATGCAAAGAAGTAAAAAGCTAACCTTTTCAAACAATAAGGCTTCTCTCTCACTTACCAACATTACATTTCCCTGTATGGCCCCGGAAGATGACTGGTTAGCCAGAGACGGGTAAGATTCCTCAAGGGAGGAAGAACCTAAGACAGGCACAGTCACAGGGGGGCCACCAGGTGAGAAATTGGGGATCAACAGAGGTGAGGCTTAGAACCTCACCCTCCCTCTTCTGAGAGAAATCTTCTGCATACGTGGATGTTTTATTGCCCTTGTCTAGCTTGGATTAACACATAGTCTACAGGCACACACCTGATCATCTACATTTGCTCTCTTACAACACTAAACTATGTTTTCTACCTTTATCGTGTGTCTACCTACCGCTTCAGCATTTTATTAAAAATGATAATAATAAAGAGAGAAATGTGGTATCCACATATAAATCAAGTATAAAAATCAAATGAGTATTCATATTTGAACTGACTGTTTATAGTTCATAATGCATGAGCAAAACTGAGAGTTTCTGTGATGACTGCCCTTGTACTGTTCACCATGTAACTTACTCACTATGTAAGAATTTGTTTTCCATGCAAGAACATGTTCGTTATGCTTCAGAAGATTGGAGACTGACCAAAATTAGGCTTGGGGTGGATTAATGATTGTGCATTGAGCATTGACTCCCCTTTACAGAATTTTATTGTTGTTAACAACCATTTGATCAATAAATATGAGAGATGCCCTAACAAAAAAAAAAGTGCCCTCTTCCAATTGTAAAATAAATTAAGTAACCGGGATGTAATGTATAGCATAAGGAATATAGTCAAAATATTGTAACAGCTTGGTATGGTGATAGCTGGTACCTAGAATTATCATGTATATAAATGTTGAATCACTGTGTTGTACACCTGAAACTAATGTAATACTGCGTGTCAACTACCCTTTAATAAAAAATAATCTACAAAAAAAAAACCAAATAAGCACCAATTTACATTAAAAAATAACTTGCTAAACATAAAGTTGATCAATTGGAATGTAAAATGCTTGAAAGAACTATAGTTTTATTAGTTTGAGGTAATTGTAATTAGAATTACGTTAATAAAGGGGACATGCTTTAAAAAATAAATAGGTGATGAGAATTAGGCTTGGGGTTGATTACTGATTATGCATTGAGTCCCCTATACAGAATTTTATTGTTGTTAACAACCATTTGCTCAATAAATATGAGAGATGCCCCCTCAAAATAAATAAATAAATAAATAAATAGGCGATGATGTTTTATGAGCATGTCAAAGCATAAGCTAAAACAATTAGTTTTAGCTTAAATCACAGTTACAGTGTTTACACATAAGTGCTTAGCTTTTTTTTTTTTAATAAATATTTTCTCCAGTGAATATTTTAGCCTCTTATGTACTATTTTATGTACTATTACTTATCAGAACAATCACAAATTATAGCAAAGGAAGTTCTGAGACTCTGAATTCCATTTATAGTCCAAATTATTTGCTTAAGTACCAGCAATGAAGTGAAGGATAGATCAGTATTTGTATGTAAGGATATGAAGGGATAGGGTAAGAAATGGGAAAGGCATCCCAAGGTAGATGAGAGAGGATATGGAAGTACTCCTTCATGAATTCAACAGTATTTATTGGTAGCTTAGTAGGTGCTTGCTGAATGCTAGTTGCTGGGATATAAAAGTGGAAAAAGAAGGCCAAGTCCTGCCCTCACGTAGCTTGTATTGGAGGGAAGGAAACTCACCTTCAGACAATGTAGTGTCAAAAGTGGTAAAATGCATCTCCCTTACTAATAGACTGTTCTTTTTCTATTGCATTTTTTACATTAAAAAAAATAACAATTTTATGAAGATGATTCACATATGATAGTCATCCTTTGAAAGTGTGCATTTCAGGTGTTTTTGTTATATTAGCCGAGTTGTGCAAACATCTCCACTATCACATGGGTTTAGCAGAGTTCTCTTTGAGTGTCTCTATTCCAGATCTTTCTCATAAGCTTCCTTCTTCTGGTGTTACATCCTGCCCATTAGGCTCCACCAATAACAGCAGATTGTTCTATCATCTTGATACAGTGCGCTAGAGCATAAATGGCTTAGTAGTCTTACTCCATTAAATTTGGGCTAGCATAGTTTTTGAGGCCAATCTTTTAGGTTTGTTCTTACTGCAGGTGTGCTTTTCTTAGCTGTCTCTTTCCCTGGTTCTTTCTGATGAAGTAGCTGGGCTATGATTTAGCTTGTTGCTCTTAATTAAGAGGAGTTATACTGTTTTTGAGAGTACCCTTAGGCTTGAACTTTCTCATAGTTTGTTTCAAATGAAGTAAGTTACTCTGGGGAGAGTTTCAGAGCTCTCTTTTCTTATAGTCTGTCCCTCCTCCTGGGCAGAGTCTCTGAGCCACTGTTCTGGGCACAGGGCTGAGCAGTAGCCTCTGGCTTGCTGTTTTTGGTGTGGAACTTCTGTCCTGTGAGCCAACTGGAGTGAAGGCAGTATGGTCCCAGCATTCTCAGCCTACCGCACTGTGGTCAGGCTTCTGCTTTACAGGCAGAGGCGGGGGAGGAAGGGGGCCTCTGCTCTCTTGGCCACACTCACTAGGAATTTAGCCTCTTCACCTAGGAGTCGGAGGGGATGAGAAATGCTGAAGGCGTATGGTTCCCTGTGACATACAGCCTTGATCAAGAGCTGAGAGCGAGCTCTGTTCTCTTGGCTACACCAGTCTGGATGAAATGTCTGTCAGCCTGAGCTGGGGCAAGGTAGGAAATGGGTTATGGCTCAAATGCCATAGACTGTCCCAATACCAAGTTTCAGTAGATTTTCTTGAATAATGTTTCTTCATTTGAATATTCCAGTAGCACAATTTTCAGAGACTTTAAGTCGTTGTTTTTAAAACACTTATTGTTAGCTTTGCTTGTGTCACTAGAGAGTGAGTCTCTGAAGCAATTTTCCCTGCCTTCTTAGAAGTGAAATTCTCCAAATTACTTAATTCTAAATTTTCCTAAAGTTCAGATGTGTATTCCCAGTAAGAAAATTGCCATCCCAGGTAACTGAGGTTGTTTTTTTTTGTTGTTGTTAAATGAGCAGAGGTTTTGGTCAGATATGGAATGTAGAACTACCAATATCCAGAGCAGTTCTTTGTACTCTTATATCATACTAAGGACTTTTATACTCACTATGTATGTCATGAGCTAAAGATGTTATTTTCAGGGTTTAGTTTTCCTGTTTTTTTGCTACCCATTAAAATCTGAAGCTTCCGTCTGGGTTTGAGTACTTAATTGGATTTTATAGCTCTTTGACCCTATTCCCTGCATAGGAGATCTGGTTGGTTTTTTTTTTTTTTGTACTTTCATATTCTTCAAATCATACAATTTGCAGATACCTAAGCTGATATCCAGTTAAATTCTGATTTTTAAAATGGCCTCATCAGATCTTAAATTACATTTTATAAAATAATTGTACTGACATCTGATCATGCACTTCAGTTATATATGGGGTTTCATATAAAGAAAATCATAAACTTAGAATTTTAGAATTTGAAGATACCTCATTCTTTTCATTATTTTACTGAATGAAGAATCCTTTCAAGTTGCAGCCCTTGGTAATGTTTGTCAGTGTAAGTAGTTCCACCAATCGCTGTTTGCTCCTCTCTGTGTTTACTCATCTTGTCATCACTGAAAGACTCTGTCCCTCCAAATCTGCTCACATTTCCGAGAGGGACTCCAGCATCAGGCGTAGGAATCACACCAGATCATTTCAGGCTGGGGTCTTGCTGTGCAATGTTTCTGCCTCTGCCTACGATATTATCTGATAATTTTTCAGCAGGAGGATAGGTTTAACAGTTTCTTGCAGAATGAGGTGGTAGATGCAATTGAACCAATTTACTCACACTCTACAGTTTATTAATATAAGCATTTCTTACCTTCAGTCAAAGCTCTCCATAAATTTGAGGAAGGAGTTGATAGCAATCAGTTTTGTAGTAGTAATTATGCTGTTGGGAATTCCTTTTAGTGTAACTTGTATACTAATTATAATGGCATATGACATCTGCTGTAATGGTGACCTCTTGTGAAAATTTACGCCCATGGTGTACTGTATCTGGCTACTAGATGAATTTCATATTATAGACACATATTCAAATATAGGATTTAATGGTAAAATATCCATGTCTATTCCTACAATACCTTTGGAAGGACACACAAGAAACTGGTTATTGTGGACCCTAGAGAAGAGAATGCCCCTAGGTTGGAGGAGGGAACTATACCTTTTTAGTCCATCTAAATTTTGTAATGAGTGTGTTGCTGAAACAATAGTAAAGCACTAAAAATTAAGTAAACAAAAGCAACGTAAACCATAACGCCAGGAAAAAATAAATGGATAAGGTAGATACTCTGTGGAAAAAATTCTAACCAAATGTAATTTGGCAGCCCCTGTTTGGATTTCTTCTCACAATTGGTAAGTTCTCCATGTTGATTGGTGGCTAAGTTTCATTAGAATCCTATTGTAGATGGTAATTATATTCTAATATTTTATCATCATATTGTTCCCTCCAACTTCATTTGATTTTAAAAAGTTGCCAGGTTTCTTTTTAGGATGATATCTGTTCTTGATTTGGAATCCAAGTTTGTAGAAGTGTTGATCCATGAATAAAAAGACCATGGTGGTCACTTTGGGCTAGTCTTCCACTAAATATAACTAAGACAAGATTTTTTGAGGTACTTTGGTCTATAAAGATACAGACTTGAGTTTTTTTCCAAATTCTCATGCCTAAAGTCTGATTCAATTCATTCTTGGTGTTTCATTTTAAAAGAATGCAACTTTAGCAAAATAGAAAGAGTTATATAATAAAGTGAGATTATGTTCAAGTTTTAGATTATTGTTATATCATTCGATTTCGAACATTTATAGGTCTTCTTTTTCTTTCTGCCCCTTAGCCAACCTCAGAAAGTGTGTTTGTGCCCATTTCTACCAGTACATCCTCTGCACATCTCTACCCACTTGTACATAATTCAGCATCCAGCAGAGGTAAGATTTTGTAAAATACACAATTTCACATAGAATGGTAGTATGCAAGAGGAAACATATCAATGAATGTCCTTATCCATTCTACTTCTTTAGCATTTCTTTTTTCTTTTTTTTTCTTTTGGTATCATTAATATGCAGTTACATGAGCAACACTGTGGTTACTAGATTCCCCCCATTATCAGGTCCCCACCACATACCCCATTACAGTCACTGTCCATCAGCATAGTAAGATGCTATAGAGTCACTACTTGTCTTCTCTGTGGTATACTGCCTTCTCTGTGCCCCACCCCCATACATTATGTGTGCTAATCGGAATGCCCCTTATTCCACTTCTACCTCCCTACCCACCCCTCCTCCTCCTCAGTCCCTTTCCCTTTTGCAACTGTTAGTCCATTCCTGGGTTCTGTGAGTCTGCTGCTATTTTGTTCCTTCAGTTTTTTCTTTGTTCTTATACTCCACATATGAGTGAAATCATTTGGTACTTGTCTTTCTCTGCCTGGCTTATTTCACTGAGCATAATACCCTCCTCTAGCTCCATCCATGTTGTTGCAAATGGTAGGATTTGTTTTCTTCTTATGGCTGAATAATATTCCATTGTGTATATGTACCACATCTTCTTTATCCATTCATCTACTAGTGGACACTTAGGTTGCTTCCATTTCTTGGCTATTGTAAATAGTGCTGCAATAAACATAGGGGTGCATCTGTCTTTTTCAAACTGGGCTGCTGCATTCTTAGGGTAAATTCCTAGGAGTGGAATTCCTGGGTCAAATGGTATTTCTATTTTGAGCTTTTTGAGGAACCTCCATACTGCTTTCCACAATGGTTGAACTAATTTACATTCCCACCAGCAGTGTAGGAGGGTTCCCCTTTCTCCACAACCTCGCCAACACTTGTTGTTGTTTGTCTTTTAGATGGTGGCGATCCTTACTGGTGTGAGGTGATATCTCATTGTGGTTTTAACTTGCATTTCTCTGATGACTAGTGATGTGGAGCATCTTTTCATGTGTCTGTTGGCCATCTGAATTTCTTCTTTGGAGAACTGTTCAGCTCCTCTGCCCAATTTTTAATTGGATTATTTGCTTTTTGTTTGTTGAGGTGCATGAGCTCTTTATATATTTTGGATGTCAACCCTTTATTGGATCTGTCATTTATGAATATATTCTCCCATACTGTAGGATGCCTTTTTGTTCTATTGATGGTGTTCTTTGCTGTACAGAAGCTTTTCAGCTTGATTAGTCCCACTTGTTCATTTTTGCATTTGTTTCCCTTGCCTGGGGAGATATGTTCATGAAGAAATCGCTCATGTTTATGTCCAAGAGATTTTTGCCTATGTTTTTTTTTCTAAGAGTTTTATGGTTTCATGACTTACATTCAGGTTTTTGATCCATTTCAAATTTACTTTTGTGTATGGGGTTAGACAATGATCCAGTTTCATTCTCTTACATGTAGCTGTCCAGTTTTGCCAACACCAGCTGTTGAAGAGGCTGTCATTTCCCTATTGTATGTCTATGGCTCCTTTATCATATATTAATTGACCATATATGTTTGAGTTAATGTCTGGAGACTATTCTGTTCCACTGGTCTGTCGCTCTGTTCTTGTGCCATTACCAAATTGTCTTGATTACTGTGGCTTTGTAGTAGAGCTTGAAGTTGGGGAGCGAAATCCCTCCCCCTTTATTCTTCCTTCTCAGGATTGCTTTCGCTATTTGGGGTCTTTAGTGGTTCCATATGAATTTTTGAACTATTTGTTCCAGTTCGTTGAAGAATGCTGTTGGTAATTTGATAGATATTGCATTGAACCTGTAGATTGCTTTAGCAGGATGGCCATTTTGACGATATTAATTCTTCCTAGCCAAGAGCATGGGATGAGTTTCCATTTGTTAGTGTCCTCTTTAATTTCTCTTAAGAGTGTCTTGTAGTTTTTCAGGGTATAGGTCTTTCACTTCCTTGGTTAGGTTTATTCCTAGGTATTTTATTCTTTTTGATGCTATTATGAATGGAATTGTTTTCCTGATTTCTCTTTCTATTAGTTCATTGTTAGTGTATAGGAAAGCCTCAGATTTCTGTGTATTAATTTTGTATCTGGCCACTTTGCTGTATTCCGATATTAGTTCTAGTAGTTTTGGAGTGGAGTCTTTAGGGTTTTTTATGTACAATATCATGTTATCTGCAAATAGTGACAGTTTGACTTCTTCTTTACTGATCTAGATTCCTTATATTTCTTTGTTTTGTCTAATTGCTGTGGCTAGGACCTCCAGTACTATGTTGAATAACAGTGGGGAGAGTGGGCCTCCCTGTCTTGTACCCAATCTTAGAGGAAAAGCTTTCAGCTTCTCGCTGTTCACTATGATGTTGACTGTGGGTTTTTCATATATGGCCTTTATTATGTTGGGGTACTTGTCCTCTATACCCATTTTGTTGAGAGTTTTTATCATGAATGGATGTTGAATTTTGTCAAATGCTTTTTCAGCATCTATGGAGATGATCATGTGATTTTCTTGTCCTTCTTTTGTTTAGGTGGTGGATGATGTTGATGGATTTTCAAATGTTGTACCATCCTTGCATCCCTGGGATGAATCCCACTTGGTCATGGTGTATGATCCTCTTGATGTATTTTTGATTTCAGTTTGCTAATATTCTGTTGAGTTATTTTGCATCTATGTTCATCAGGGATATTGGTCTGTAATTTTCTTTTTTGGTGGGGTCTTTGCCTGGTTTTGGTATTAGGGTGATGCTGGCTTCATAGACGGAGTCTGAATGTATTCCCTCCTCTTCTATTTTTTGGAAAACTTTAAGGAGAATGGGTATTATGTCTTCTCTGTACATCTGATCAAACTCTGGGGTAAATCCTTCTGGCCCCGGAGTTTTCCTCTTGGGTAGTTTCTTTGATTACTGCTTCAATTTTGTTGCTGGTAATTGGTCTGTTTAGATTTTGTGTTTCTTCCTTGGTCAGTCTTGGAAGGTTGTATTTTTCTAGGAAGTTGTCCATTTCTTCTAGGTTTTCCAGCTTGTTAGCATATAGGTCTTCATAGTAGTCTCTAATAATTTTTTGTATTTCTGTGGCGTCTGTCATGATTTTTCCTTTCTCATTTCTGATTCTGTTGATGTGTGTAGATTCTCTTTTTCTCTTAATAAGTCTGGCCAGTGGCTTGTCTATTTTGTTTATTTTCTCAAAGAACCAGCTCTTGGTTTCATTGATTTTTTTCTAGTGTTTTATTCTTCTCAATTTTATTTATTTCTTCTCTGATCTTTATTATGCCCCTCTTTCTGCGGACTTCAGGCCTCATTTGTTCTTCTTTTTCCAATTTCGGTAATTGTATCTTTAGACTGTTCATTTGGGATTGTTCTTCCTTCTTTAAATATGCCTGGATTGCTGTATACTTTCCTCTTAAAACTGCTTTCGCTGAGTCCCACAGAAGTTGGGGCTTTGTGTTGTTGTTGTCATTTGTCTCCATATATTGCTTGATCTCTAATTTGATTTGGTCGTTGATCCATCGATTATTTAGGAACATGTTGTTAAGTCTAAATGTGTTTGTGAGACTTTTTGCTTTCTTTGTACAGTTTATTTCTAGTTTTATACCTTTGTGGTCTGAGAAGAAGGTTGCTAGAATTTCAATCTTTTTGAATTTACTGAGGCTCTTTTTGTGGC
This sequence comes from Manis pentadactyla, assembly GCF_030020395.1. NCBI lineage: Eukaryota > Metazoa > Chordata > Mammalia > Pholidota > Manidae > Manis > Manis pentadactyla. Next base: position 86,168,830 of record NC_080031.1, read on the forward strand.
CTAGTATGTGGTCTATTTTGGAGAATGTTCCATGTGCACTTGAGAAGAATGTGTATCCTTTTGCTTTTGGGTGTAGAGTTCTATAGATGTCTAATAGATCCATCTGTTCTAGTGTGTTGTTCAGTGCCTCTGTGTCTTTACTTATTTTCTGTCTGGTAGATCTGTCCTTTGGAGTGAGTGTTGTGTTGAAGTCTCCTAAAATGAATGCATTGCATTCTATTTCCTCCTTTAGTTCTGTTGGTATTTGTTTCACATATGCTGGTGCTCCTATGTTGGGTGCATATATATTTATAATGGTTATATCCTCTTGTTGGACTGAGCCCTTCATCATTATGTAATGTCCTTCTTTATCTCTTGTTACTTTCTTTGTTTTGAAGTCTATTTTGTCTGATACTAGTATTGCCAACGCCTGCTTTTTTCTCCCTGTTGTTTGCATGAAATATGTTTTTCCATCCGTTGACTTTTAGTCTGTGCATGTCATTGGGTTTGAGGTGAGTCTCTTGTAGACAGCATATAGATGGGTCTTGCTTTTTTATCCATTCAGTGACTCTATGTCTTTTAATTGGTGCATTCAGTCTTTTTACATTTAGGGTGATTATTGAAAGATATGTACTTATTGCCATTGCAGGCTTTAGATTTGTGGTTACCAGAGGTTCAAGGTTAGCTTTTTTACTATGTAACTGTCTAACTTAACTTGCTTATTAAGCTATTATAAGCAAGTCTGATGATTCTTTATTTATCTCTCTTGTTATTCCTCCTCCTCCATTCTTTATATGTTAGGTGTTTTATTCTGTGTTCTTTTGTGTTTCCTTTGACTGCTTTTGTGAGTAGTTGATTTTATTTTTGGCTTTAGTTAGTATTTGGTTGGTCTGCTTTCTTTGTTGTGATTTTATTTTCTCTGGTGACATCTATTTAGACTTAGGAGTGCTTCTGTCTTGAGAAGTTCCTCTAAAATACCCTGTAGAGGTGGTTTTTTGTTAGGCAAATTCCCTCAAGTTCTGCTTGTCCTGGAATTGTTTAATCTCTCCTTCATATTTAAATGACAGTTGTACTGGATACAGTATTCTTGGTTCAAGGTCCTTCTCTTCCATGCATTACGTATATCGTGCCATTCTCTTCTGGCCTGTAGGGTTTCTGTTGAGAAGTCTGATGATAGCCTGATGGGTTTTCCTTTGTAGGTGACCTTTTTGCTCTCTCTGGCTGCCTTTAATACTCTGTCCTTGTCTTTGATCTTTGCCATTTTAATTATTATGTGTCTTGGTGTTGTCCTCCTTGGGTCCCTTGTGTTGGGAGTTCTGTGTGCTTCTGTGGTTTGAGCGACTATTTCCGCCCCCAACTTGGGGAAGTTTTCAGCAATTATTTCTTCAAAGACGCTTTCTATCCCTTTTTCTCTCTCTTCTTCTTCTGGTACCCCTATAATGTGAATATTGTTCCATTTGAATTGGTCAGAGTTCTCTTAATAATCTTTCATTCCTGGAGATCCTTTTATCTCTCTCTGCTGCAGCTTCTCTGTGTTCCTGTTCTCTGATTTCTAATCCATAATGGCCTCTTACATCTCGTCCATTCTGCTTTGATGTACTTCCTGAGATTGTTTTATTTCTGTATTCTCCCTCCTTAGCTCCTGCATATTTCTCTGCAGATCCATCAGCATGGTTATGACCTTTATTTTGAATTCTTTTTCAGGAAGATTGATTAAGTTTATCTCCCCAGTTTCGTCTCAGGGGAGGATGTCTGATTCTGGTCTAGATCAAATTCTTCTGCCTTTGGCAATAGAGGTAGTTGTGGTCAGTTGGCGCATGTGTCAGCTGTGAGAACAAAGTCCCTTCCCGCTTGCTCCTCGCCTTCTTCTCCTGGGAGAACAGCGACCAGTAGTGGCTTGTGCTGGGCAGTTGCATGCAGACGAGGTCTCTGATTCTTTTTTTTTTTTTTTTTTATTGAAGGGTAGTTGACAACAGTATTACATTACATTAGTTTCAGGTGTACAACACAGTGATTCAACATTTATATACATGATAATTCTAGGTACCAGCTATCACCAAACCAAGTTGTTACAATATTTTGACTATATTCCTTATGCTATGCATTACATCCCGGTTACTTATTTATTTTACAATTGGAAGTGTGTTTATATATATATATACATATATATATATATATGTATATATATATATTTTGTGAGGGCATCTCTCATATTTATTGATCAAATAGTTGTTAACCACAATAAATTTCTGTATAGTGGGGGTCAATACTCAATGCACAATCATTAATCCACCCCAAGTCTAATTTTCGTCAGTCTCCAATCTTCTGATGCATAACGAACAAATTCTTACATGGAGTACAAATTCTTACATAGTGAATAAGTTACATGGTGAGCAGTGCAAGGGCAGTCATCACAGAAGCCTTCGGTTTTGTTCATGCATTATGAACTATACACAGTCAGTTCAAATATGAATATTCATTTGATTTTTAAACTTGATTTATATGTGGATACCACATTTCTCTATTATTATTATTTTTAATAAAATGCTGAAGTGGTAGGTAGATACGAGATAAAGGTAGAAAACAGAGTTTAGTGTTGTAAGAGAGCAAATGTAGATGATCAGGTGTGTGCCTGTAGACTATGTGTTAATCCGAGCTCGACGAGGGCAATAAACATCCATGTATGCAGAAGATTTCTCTCAGAACATGAGGGGGGAGGTTCTAAGCCTCACCTCTGCTGCTCCCCATTTTCTCACCAGATGGCCCCCTGCGACTGTGCCTGTCTTAGGTTGTTCCTCCCTTGAGGAATCTTACCCGTCTCTGGCTAACCAGTCATCTTCCGGGGCCATACAGGGAAATGTTAAGTTGGTAAGTGAGAGAGAAGCCTTATTGTTTGAAAAGGTTAGCTTTTTACTTCTTTGCATATTTATGCCCTGTGGCTTCTATGCCCAGCATTTGTCTTGAGGTGTCTTTACCACTTGGAAGAATTATGATACTCGGTAAATTCGACATGTGGCACGAGTTCTATTTAAAGGTTGTGATTAGGTAGGAAGAAGAAAAGCTATAGAAGTAGCAGGCAGAAGAAAACCTGGGAAGATTGATTATTTCTTTGACATATCTTCTTGTAGAGTAACTTCAGCATGGATAGGTTTTAAACTACTAATTAAATTGTGCACACACATTAACTTAATAGGAATATAGTTACCTAACCAAAGCATACCTGTAATTACCAGCCATCTCCAGTGAAACCAAGAAAACCAGTTAGGCACCTTAGGCATTTGTGAAAACTTATCTATGATATGGTGGATATTGTCCGACTGAACTTAAACAGTCTGAGAGAATTCAGATAAACTAGAACAACCCATTCCTGGGGACTGTTCATATCCCATATGTTCTTTTAACGATAAATAGTCTGTGGTTGTAAGATTTTGGAGCACTACAATTTGCACTTCTCCTAATTCTTGGTTGAGTTCCAACAGTATAGATCCAGTCAAATTTTTTGTTTTACTGTATGCACAGGCCAGCTTAGATATCTCCTTCATCATTCCCATGGCAAGTCCAGGAACTGGTGGGATGAGTGCATCTACACCTGTGACAGTTCGTGGATCTTTGTTGGAGTTTTTTTTTTTTTGCTGATCATCTTCTGTCATGAGTCTTCCCGAGATTGCTGATGATGGAAGTTCTTTTTCATATCGTATCTTAGTTCATTTTCGGGGTAGCCAAATTAGGCTTTGATCCTCTGTATAAACACAAACAGACCCTTTGCCTACACTTTTATATGCCCTTTATATCATTGTGTAGAACTCATTAGAGGTCACCACATAGGAACTGCTTTTTTTTTTTTTTAATCATTAATCTACACTTACATGATGAATACTTTGTTTACTAGGCTCTCCCCTATACCAGGTCCCCCCTATATACTCCTTTACAGTCACTGTCCATCAGCGTAGCAAACTGTTGTCGAATCACTACTTGTCTTCTCTGTGTTGTACAGCCTTCCCCTTTCTCCCACCCCGCTATGGATGCTAATCTTAATACCCCTCTTTTTCTGCCCCCCCTTATCCCTCCCTATCCACCCATCCTCCCCAGTCCCTTTCCCTTTGCTACCTGTTAGTCCATTCTTGAGTTCTGTGATTCTGTTTCTGTTTTGTTCCTTCAGTTTTTCCTTTGTTCTTATATTCCACAGATGAGTGAAATCATTTGGTATTTCTCTTTCTCTGCTTGGCTTGTTTCACTGAGCATAATACCCTCCAGTTCCATCCATGTTGCTGCAAATGGTTGGATTTGCCCTTTTCTTATGGCTGAGTAGTATTCCATTGTGTATATGTACCACATCTTCTTTATCCATTCATCTATCGATGGACATTTAGGTTGCTTCCAATTCTTGGCTATTGTAAATAGTGCTGCGATAAACATAGGGGTGCACTGATCTTTCTCATACTTGATTGCTGCATTCTTAGGGTAAATTCCTAGGAGTGCAATTCCTGGATCAAATGGTAAGCCTGTTTTGAGCATTTTGATGTACCTCCATACTGCTTTCCACAATGGTTGAACAAGTTTACATTCCCACCAGCAGTGTAGGAGGGTTCTCCTTTCTCCACAGCCTCGCCAACATTTGTTGTTGTTTGTCTTTTGGATGGCAGCCATCCTTACTGGTGTGAGGTGATACCTCATTGTAGTTTTCATTTGCTTTTGTCTGATAATTAGCGATGTGGAGCATCTTTTCATGTGTCTGTTGGCCATCTGTATTTCTTTTTTGGAGAACCGTCTGTTCAGTTCCTCTGCCCATTTTTTAATTGGGTTATTTGTTTTTTTTTGTTGAGGCATGTGAGCTCTTTATATATTCTGGACGTCAAGCCTTTATCGGATGTGTCATTTTCAAAGATACTCTCCCATACTGTAGGGTTCCTTTTTGTTCTATTGATGGTGGCTTTTGCTGTACAGAAGCTTTTCAGCTTAATATAGTCCCACTTGTTCATTTTTGCTGTTGTTTTCCTTGCCCGGGGAGATATGTTCAAGAAGAGGTCACTCATGTTTATGTCTAAGAGGTTTTTGCCTATGTTTTCTTCCAAGAGTTTAATGGTTTCGTGACTTACATTCAGGTCTTTGATCCATTTTGAGTTTACTTTTGTATATGGGGTTAGACAATGGTCCAGCTTCATTCCCCTACATGTAGCTGTCCAGTTTTGCCAGCACCATCTGTTGAAGAGACTGTCATATCGCCATTGTATGTCCATGGCTCCTTTTCCAATATTAATTGACCATATATGTCTGGGTTAATGTCTGGATTGTCTAGTCTGTTCCATTGGTCTGTGGCTCTGTTCTTGTGCCAGTACCAAATTGTCTTGATTACTATGGCTTTATAATAGAGCTTGAAGTTGGGGAGTGAGATCCCCCCTACTTTATTCTTCTTTCTCAGGATTGCTTTGGCTATTCAGGGTCTTTGGTGGTTCCATATGAATTTTTGAATTATTTGTTCCAGTTCATTGAAGAATGTTGCTGGTAGTTCATAGGGGAGTATCAAATCTGTATGTTGCTTTGGGCAGGATGGCCATTTTGACGATATTAATTCTTCCTAGCCATGAGCATGGGATGCGTTTCCATCTGTTCGTGTCCCCTTTAATTTCTTTTAAGAGTGACTTGTAGTTTTCAGAATATATGTCTTTCACTTCTTTGGTTAGGTTTATTCCTAGGTATTTTATTTCTTTTGATGCAATTGTGAATGGAGTTGTTTTCCTGATTTCTCTTTCTGTTGGTTCATTGTTGGTATATAGGAAAGCCACAGATTTCTGTGTGTTGATTTTGTGTCCTGCAACTTTGCTGTATTCCTATATCAGTTCTAGTAGTTCTGGGGTGGAGTCTTTAGGGTTTTTTATGTACAGTATCATGTCATCTGCAAATAGTGACAGTTTGACTTCTTCTTTGCCAATCTGGATTCCTTGTATTTCTTTGTTTTGTCTGATTGCCGTGGCTAGGACCTCCAGTACTATGTAAAATAACAGTGGGGAGAGTGGGCATCCCTGTCTAGTTCCCAATCTCAGCGGAAATGCTTTCAGCTTCTCGCTATTCAATATAATGTTGGCTTTGGGTTTTTCATAGATGGCCTTTATTATGTTGAGGTACTTGCCCTCTATTCCCATTTTGCTGAGAGTTTTTATCATGAATGGATGTTGAACTTTGTCAAATGCTTTTTCAGCATCTATGGAGATGATCATGTGGTTTTTGTCTTTCTTTTTGTTGATGTGGTGGATGATGTTGATGGACTTTCGAATGTTGTGCCATCCTTGCATCCCTGGGATGAATCCCACTTGGTCATGGTGTACGATGGTTTTGATGTATTTTGAATTCGGTTTGCTAAAATTTTGTTGAGTATTTTTGCATCTACGTTCATCAGTGATATTGGTCTGTAGTTTTCTTTTTTGGTGGTTTCTTTGCCTGGTTTTGGTATTAGGGTGATGTTAGCTTCATAGAATGAGTTTGGGAGTATCCCCTCCTCTTCTATTTCTTGGAAAACTTTAAGGAGAATGGGTATTATGTCTTCCCTGTATGTCTGATAAAATTCCGAGGTAAATCCATCTGGCCCGGGGGTTTTGTTCTTTGGTAGTTTTTTTATTACCGCTTCAATTTCGTTGCTGGTAATTGGTCTGTTTAGATTTTCTGTTTCTTTTTGGGTCAGTCTTGGAAGGTTGTATTTTTCTAGGAAGTTGTCCATTTCTCCTAGGTTTCCCTGCTAGTTAGCATATAGGTTTTCATAGTAGTCTCTAATAATTCTTTGTATTTCTGCGGGGTCCATCGTGATTTTTCCTTTCTCGTTTCTGATACTGTTGATTTGTGTTGACTCTCTTTTCTTCTTAATAAGTCTGGCTAGAGACTTATCTATTTTGTTTATCTTCTCGAAGAACCAGCTGTTGGTTTCATTGATTTTTGCTATTGTTTTATTCTTCTCAATTTTATTTATTTCTTCTCTGATCTTTATTATGTCCCTCCTTCTGCTGACCTTAGGCCTCATTTGTTCTTCTTTTTCCAATTTCGATAGTTGTGACATTAGACCGTTCATTTGGGATTGCTCTTCCTTTTTTAAATATGCTTGGATTGCTATATACTTTCCTCTTAAGACTGCTTTTGCTGTGTCCCACAGAAGTTGGGGCTGAGTGTTGTTGTTGTCATTTGTTTCCATATATTGCTGTATCTCCATTTTGATTTGGTCATTGATCCATTGATTATTTAGGAGCGTGTTGCTTAGCCTCCATGTGTTTGTGAGCCTTTTTGCTTTCTTTGAACAGTTTATTTCTAGTTTAATGCCTTTGTGGTCTGAAAAGTTTGTTGGTAGGGTTTCAATCTTTTGGTATTTACTGAGGCTCTTTTTGTGTCCTATTATGTGGTCTATTCTGGAGAATGTTCCATGTGCACTTGAGAAGAATGTGTATCCTGTTGCTTTTGGATGTAGAGTTCTGTAGATGTCTATTAGGTCCATCTGTTCTAGTGTGTTGTTCAGTGCCTCTGTGTCCTTACTTATTTTCTGTCTGGTGGATCTGTCCTTTGGAGTGAGTGGTGTGTTGAAGTCTCCTAGAATGAATACATTGCATTCTATTTCCTCCTTTAGTTCTATTAATATTTGTTTCAGGTATGTTGGTGCTCCTGTATTGGGTGCATATATATTTATAATGCTTATATCCTCTTGATGGACTGAGCCCTTTATCATTATGTAATGTCCTTCTTTGTCTTTTGTTACTTTCTTTATTTTGAAATCTGTTTTGTCTGATACCAGAATTGCAACACCTGCTTTCTTCTCTCTGTTGTTTGCTTGAAATATCTTTTTCCATCCCTTGGCTTTAAGTCTGTGCATGTCTTTGGGTTTGAGGTGAGTCTCTTGTAAACAGCATATGGATGGATCTTGCTTTTTTATCCATTCTATTACTCTGTGTCTTTTGATTGGTGCATTCAGTCCATTTACATTTAGGGTGATTATTGAAAGGTATGAATTTATTGCCATTGCAGGCTTTAAGTTTGTGGTTACCAAAGGTTTAGGGTTAGCTTCTTTACTATCTTACTGTCTAACTTAACTCGCTTGTTGAGCTATTATAAACACAGTCTGATGATTCTTTATTTCTCTCCCTTCTTATTCCTCCTCCTCCCTTCTTCATATGTTGGGTGTTTTGTTGTGTGCTCTTTTTAGGAGTGCTCCCATCTAGAGCAGTCCCTGTAGGATGCCCTGTAGAGGTGGTTTGTGGGAGGCAAATTCCCTCAACTTTTGCTTGTCTGGGAATTGTTTAATCCCTCCTTCATATTTAAATGATATTCGTGCTGGATACAGTAGTCTTGGTTCGAGGCCCTTCTGTTTTATTGCATTAAGTATATCATGCCATTCTCTTCTTGCCTGTAGGGTTTCTGTTGAGAAGTCTGATGATAGCCTGATGGGTTTTTCTTTGTAGGTAACCTTTTTTTCTCTCTGGCTGCCTGTAATATTTTGTCCTTGTCTTTGATCTTTGCCATTTTAATTGTTATGTGTCTTGGTGTTGCCCTCCTTGGATCCCTTGTCATGGGAGTTTTGTGTACCTCTGTGGTCTGAGAGGCCATTTCTTCCCCTAGTTTGGGGAATTTTTCAGCAATTATTTCTTCAAAGACATTTACTATCCCCTTTTCTCTCTCTACTTCTTCTGGAATACCTATAATTCTTATATTGTTCCTTTTCGATTGGTCACTCAGCTCTCTTAAAATTCTTTCATTCCTGGAGATCCTTTTATCTCTCTCTGCATCAGCTTCTCTGTGTTCCTGTTCTCTGTTTTCTAGTCCATTAATGGTCTCTTGCATCTCGTCCATTCTGTTTTGAAGTCCTTCCAGAGCTTGTTTTATTTCTCAATTCTCCTTCCTTAGTTCTTGCATATTTCTCTGCAAGTCCATCAGTATGGTTATGACTTTTGTTTTGAATTCTTTTTCAGGAAGACTGGCTAAATCTATCTCCCCAGATTCCTTCTCAGGGGAAGATGTAGCAGATGCCGAAGCTGTCTGGATTAGTCTTGTCTGGATCATATTTTTTTGCCTTTTCATGTTGACAGGTGCTATTGACTGTCAGCTGGGAGGGCCAAAATTTTCACTTGCTACTGGCCTTTCTTTACTGGGACAACTGCGACCCCTAGTGGCTTGTGTTGGGTAATTGCGTGTAGAGTGGGTCTTTGTGTCTTGCCTGGCCGGAAGGGAGAAATTTCCCTTTCTGTGGGTGGAGTTTGTTTCAGGCTGCTTCTCTGCTTTCACAGCGCCCGGTGGGGTAATGAATGGGGGGGCTGCTTGACTGTTTGCCTCCGTGAGGGGTCTCAGAGCTGTTGCCCAGGGGGTTAGTGCACCCGGTTTTCCCTGTAATTTCCAGCTGCTGTACTGTGATCTGGGTTGTTTCCGTCAAGCTGTTAAGTCCCTGTCCCTTTAAGACTTTCAGAAAGCCCCCGCTTTTCTTTGTCACAGGGGCATCAGCTTCGGCACCCGCTCTGAGGTCTTACTCCCTGTTCCCCCAGTATCCAGGGCCACCTGGGCACGCACTGTGTCTGCGCTCCGGCCCGGATTGCTGGGGCTGTGTGTTCGGCAGTCCTGTGCTCCGTCTCCCTCCCGCTCTGCCTATTCTTCTCCCGCCGGGAGCTTGGGGTAGGGGCGCTCGGGTCCCGCCGGGCCGGGGCTTGTATCTTACCCCTTTCACCAGTCGCTGGGTTCTCGCTGGTGTAGCTGCAGTCTGGCCACTGTCCTGCGTCTTCTGGTCTCTCTTTTAGGGCTAGTGGTGTTTGTTGTATTTTCAAAAGTATATATGTTTTTGGGAGGAGATTCCCACTGTCCTACTCACGCCGCCATGTTGGCTCCACCACCCGAGGTCTCTGATTCTTGTCTGGGCCACTGTGGCGGAAGCTCTGTGCGGCTGCTGTGGGCGTGGCCAGCCTCAGGCCCCTGCTCCGCTATGGCGGGGTCACGTTGGAGGGGGAACGGGTTGGAGGCAGTTTATTGCCATGAGGGGCCTCAGAGCTGCACTGCCACCCAGGGGGTTAGGGTGCCTGGAGTTTCCCAGCTGCTAGGCTTAGTGTGCTGGGACTCTTCTGTCCAGCTGTAAGGCTCCTGTCCCTTTAAGTCTTTCAAAAACCACTTGCTTTTCTTCTGTCCCAGGGGCGGCAGCTGTGGAAACCCACTTGGAGGTTTTACTGTTCCATTTCCCTAGTATCCAGCACACCATGCACTGTGTGTCTTTACTCCTGGTGCTGATGCCTAGGGCTGAGTATTTAGCAGTCCCAGCATCCCTTTCCCTCCGCACTCCCACTCCTCTCCTCCCGCCGGGAGCTGGGGTGGGGGGTGCTTGGATCCCGCCGGGCCGCGGCTTTTATCTTACCCTCCTCCATGAGGCGCTGGGTTCTCGCAGGTGTAGATGTAGCCTGGCTGTTTTCCTGTATCTTCTGGTCTCTCTTTTAAGAATAGTTGTATTTGTTGTATTTTCAAAAATATATATGGTTTTGAGAGGAGATTTCAGCTGACCTACTAATGCCACCATCTTGGCTCCGCCCCTCAAATTTAATTTTTTGTAAAAGTAATGTATTCATGTAGCTGAAAATTCAGAAGATGTGAAAGTAAATGCAGTGAAAAGTCTTCTTCCCACCTCTATGCCCCATTTATTCACTCCCTCTTTTCCCAAAGGTAGCTGTTATATACTGAGTGTATCTACCTATTCCTCCTTCTTAGATATGTGGTAGATACTTGCTGTTCTGCTTTTTGAATTTAACAGTGTATTTTAGGGCTATAATTTATTGTCTGATGTAAATTATTCTTCCTTTGCCATTTTTTTTCTTGTTCATTTTTCTCCTTAATTTTCTGTTAATAGTTTTGTATGTATCCTGTGCTTGTTTCTTTTCCTTTTTTTTTGTTGACTAATCTTTTTTTTATTGAAATATAGTTAATATACAGTCCTATATTGGTTTCAAATATACAACACAGTGCTTCCACAGTTACCCATATTATTAAATCCTCACCCCCACTAGTGCATTTACTAGTGTCTGTCAGCATAGGAAAATATTACAGAATCATTGGTTATTTTTCCATGCTGCACTACTATCCCCATGACCAACTTATATAATGATTGAGAATTTTTGTGCCCCTTTATCCCCCTCACTGTCCACACCCACCTACCTCCCCAACCTCTTCCACATGGTAGCCACTAGTCAGTTCTCAGTGTCTATGAGTCTACTGCTGTTTTGTTCATTCTGTTTTGTTTTGTTTTTATATTCCACAAAAAGTGAAATCATATGGTATTTGTCTTTCTCTGCCTGGCTTATTGTACTGCGCATAACACCATCTAGCTGTTGTAAATGGCAGGATTCTTTCTTTTTATGGCTGAATTATATTCCACTGTGTATATGTACCGCATTGCCTTTATCCATTCTTCTATTGATGGACAGTTTGGTTGCTTCCATTTCTTGGCTATTATAAGTAATGCAGCAATAAACATAGGGGTACATATATCCTTTTGAATTAAGTATTTTGTTTTTTTCAGGTAAATTCCTCTTAAGTGGGATTACTGGGTCATACGGTATTTCTATTTTTAGTTTTTTGAGGAAACTCCATACTGCTTTCTACAGTGGCTGTACCAATTTGCATTTATGAGATGAATTTTTCTAGGCCTGTTATTTTCAGGAGATACCTGTGAGGGAAGGGCCAGAGCCCTGGAAGGAATTTTCTTTGTTATCTTGAGTTTGTCTGAGATTTCACCAAAAGCACCATCCATAAAAGAACAAATTGACTTGGACTTTCATGAAAATTAAAAACTACTGCTCTTTAAAAGACACTTGAGAATGAAAAGAGACATAACATTTTCAAATAATAGATTTGAGAAAGAACTTGTATTCAGAATACATAAAGAACTTTAATAACTCAGTATTAAGAAAACAAACATCTCAATTTTTAAAAAATGGGCAAAACTGAATACTTTACCAGTAGACATAGGAATAGCAAATATGCACATGAAAATATGCTTAACATCATTACTATTAGAGAAATGCAGGTAAAACCACACTGAGATACTATTATCTACTCATTAGAATGTCTAGAATTGAAAAGGCTGTCCACACCATCTATTGGTAAAGCTGTAGATTAACTGAAACTCATGCACTCCTAGTGACCATGTAAAATGATACAACCAATTTGGAAAATAGTTTGTGATAAGTTAAGCATATGATCTAGCTATTGTACTCCTAGGTATTTTCCTAAGAGAAATGAAAATAAATGTCCATATAAAAACTTATACATGAATGTTCATAGCAGCTTTATTTGTAATAGCCCCAAACTAGAGGCAACTCAAATGTCCATCAATAGATGCATGGATAAACAAAGTATGGCATAAACATGTAAAGGAAAACTCACTAAGCAGTAAGAAGAAATGAACTATGATACACACGACAGCATGGATGAATCTGAAAATAATTATGGTGAGGGAAAGATGCCAGATAAATATATGAATATATACTGTATGATTCCATTTATATAAAATGCTAGGAAATTCAAATTAATGTATACTGTCATAAAGGAATTCATTACTTGCCTGTACGCGATGGGGTGGGGAGAGAGGGAGGGACGAGAAGAGATTACAGGGCTTAAGAGAGTGATGGTTATGTTCATTACCTTGATTGTGATAGTTTCACGCACACAGTGTGTGTGTGTGTGTGTGTGTGTGTGTGTGTGTGTGTGTGTGTGTGTGTGTGTGTGTATATATATACATATATATGCACATATGTCAAAGCTTATCAATTTGTTTACTTTAAATATGTGCAGTTTATTCTATGTCAATTTTACCTCAATAAAGTACTAAAAAAATAATCTAAATAAAATGAATAAAAGTCCACGTAGCTGGAGTTATCAGCAATACAGTCACGGACCTCAGAATTTTTGCTGGAGTATGCACAGTTGCAGATGTAATGTCAAGTGAATAAGAGTCACATTAAAATGTCTAGAAGTCCAGCCATTCCCAATCAGGGCCAAACTTTTATATACAGAAGGCTAGAGCAGTGTACTGGTCTGCGTATGTATAGGGAACTATTTTCCATGGCGGGGTGTGTTCCATCTGTCTCACAGTTAAGCAGTATGTACTGTGATAGTATAGATCTTCACACTTGGATGTGAACACAGTCTTAGTTGATCACCCTTAGCCTTCCCAGATAGTCAAAACCTGATCCAACCACATGGTTGAACTTAGTGCCAGCTGTCCAGAAAAAGACTCAAATTAAATGGAAGTCTCTCTTAATCATTCTAATAGGCTCTTGGATCAACTTTATTAGGGTCCATCTATGTATCTCATATTCTCACATAAAACTTCTAAAAGACCAAATGTTATTACCAATTTTAAGTTAAAATACCACTTAGGAGGTTAAGTAAGTGCCAGGTCCAGGTTTTGCTCTGACCATAAAGCCCTCATTATTTCCACCATACCATCCAACCACTCAGACCTGCCAGAAGAACTTGTTTGCTATGAACGGCTATTTGAGGTTGTTTGTCCCTAACATCTTCCTTTTAGAAGAACATCCAGAATAGGTCAATGCTTTTAAAGAAGAGATAAACACTGTATTTTTCCTATTATTAATTTGGATTACTATATTGATTTCTCACCTAAATTTTCCACCCTTGTTAAATTATTGGAATCATGAAATGAAAGGATTATATTTTCTTACTGATATTATGGTCAAAAATTTAATTCTAATATTCTGTTTTTTAAAAATCCTCACCTACCTTTAAAACACTTTATTTTGGGATAATTTAAATTCACATGCAGCTGTAAGAAATGCTTGAGAGAAACATTCAGCTTTTAAAACTTTATGATTTCAGAATAAATTGAATATAGCTGAAATAATATTGGATAGATAAAAACTTGTAGTATATAGCCTACTTTCTCTCCATGAGCCCTCTTAACTGCATGTCCACTAGTAGTAGATTCTTTGTGGTTCCCTGACTTCTGCATGAATTCTGTCACCTCTTGGTTTTATATGACATTGCCTATATGTAGAAGTCCCATCCCACATACAGTCCTCAGATTAACTCACACTTGTCCTACAGTACCAACTTTCAGCTTCCCTTCATTGCCTTCCTTGATATGCCTTTGCAACACTAGGCTTTTCTTCCAGGTATTTTCATAGCACCCACAGTTCACTCCTATCACAGAAACTTGGCACATGCGATAATAATTGCCCACTTATTTGCCTGTGTTTTTCTGGATTGCATGATAATTGAGGAAGGGATTGTCTCTTTTTCATTGCTGTAACCCCAATGACTGTTAACTCTTTGAAGGCAAATATTCTGCTTATTTTCTCTAGTGCTCAGAACAATGCCTGTTACATACAGGAGCTCAGTAAATATTAGAAAATAGATGAAAAATTATAGAACAGGGGTGAATAAATGGTGCTATTTTAGTTGAATAGTAATTCCTCTGAGTAAAAACAGTCTACAATAAAATAAAACAGAAACTGGACTAGAGTGTAGTGGTTGCTGTGTGGATCTGGCTTATTAGGAAAGTCTTAGTTTTTAAAGGTTGTTTTACTGCCCAGAGAAATGGTATAGGAAGTGTCAGGATATTTGAGGAAATAATTTTTGTAAAAAGAAAAAACTATGCCTATGATTTTTAAAAAGTTTTAATTGGCTAGAGTAGAGATTAGTGGAGAAATGTATTCAGGAAACAAGTTCTTTTGGGTTGGGTAAAGTAATAGTGTGCCCTATAATAAATAAATTTAAATGTGTATTTGATGAACTTTTTATGTGGGTATGTTAATAACTTAGTTCAACTTTAGTTACACCAAACTTATGTAAGAAGGAACTGTTTTCTATATTGCTGTTCCTAGATGTTGATTTCTGGATAAGGGTAGGAGTTAATAATATGTTTTATGATTAACATTTCTAGACCTCATATTAAGTAAAACAGCATATTTTATTTCTTGAAATAGCCAGAAAGCATGAAGAATTTAGTATTCTTCTGGTTCTGTGGGTGAGGTTTTGAAATGCATACAAAGGAATTATATGTAATATATGACTATAAAAGCACAAATCTGTTAGTGAAGTGAGATGTGTATATTTCTCTAAAATTTTAATACTTCTGGAAAATTTTTATTAAGAATATTCTAGATTTGATTAAAAAGAGATGGGTAATGTTCATCATAGTCTCTGTTTCTTTTTCCCTGTTATTTTCTCTTATGCAAAGTTGTATCTACAGAAAAAGAAACCTTACACATCTACAAAAATATGATATTTAATCCTGAACTATACTATTCTGTCTCTTCTACTCATTAGGTGTAAAACTATAAATATTTGCCAGATTTAGCATCACCATATTCAAATGTCATTTGTATTAGCTGTTTAGTTTCTCTTTCCCATTAAAAGATTTTGAAATACTTTCATTCTCTAAGATCAGTAATGTTTGATTTTCCTTCATTTTTAAAAGAAATATTGAGGTTCTAGAAAAATATGAGTTTCAAGTAATACTGTTAATCATTAGGAAGTAAGAGTATTTTCAGATTATTCATACTTTTATAAACCATGTTATTTTATAGGGGATTGCACTTCTAAAAATATACATTCTTTCAAGTAAGCAGTACAGATTTTAAAGAAAACCCAGATCATGGTATTTTGAGTCATAGAAATCTGTGGTGAAAAAGATAGCATTTGAATCAAATTCTTGTAAAATTCATATCACTTAACAATATATTAAAAATTTATAATTAGACCTTCACTATCTACTTTTTCTGTGTGAATTTGAACAAGGAGAAACAACATAGCTTGCGTGTTCAGTGTTTTGTTGCAGAAATAAATGGTTTATTCCAAAATAGTGTATATTAGAGTGCAAATATAATTCAAAATGTAATATATACATTAAAACTAAAACTATGAGATTAATTCTGTTGCCCAAAGTTTCTAATCAGTTATGATGATCAAGTCATTTGCCTGTAGTATGTTTTGCTGATAGCATCAGATTTTTAAGATGATTGAAATGATTCAGTGTGCTCCAGTAAGCCATATGAAAATACTGAAAAGCATACTTGTTTTAATTACTAAAGAAAATCCCAAAGCAAAATACTTAGTTAAGTCAGGGAGTTCAAAGTCTTGGTTCATATAGGTTTAGCTCTGAGTTATTTTGGTTATTTCAGTGTTTAACATTTTTAGACTATCCTTTGTCAGACAGACCATGAAATGTGTGAGGAAGATGCTACTTTTTTATGTGTACACAGAAATAACTGTTTAGCATTTTGTTTGCAAACTATGAGTATCCTTTAAGTGAACATAATACCATTTGAGCCAAATATATGAGAATTGAGATAATATGTGAATGGAAAAAAAATGTGTATTTTTTAAATAAAATAAGGAAAAATAATAACAGTTCAATTGTGTCTAGAACCTAATGGAAAAAAAAATCATTCCACTTGCAAATTAGGCAGCAGGCTTTAAAGAGATTTTTTAAAATTCCGAAGAGAATCCCAACTGTTATCATTTGATTATGATAAGTGATTTTGAGTTCATTAATTTTAAAAACAGTTTGTTTCTGATGTTTGGGAATCTAAAATTCTGTTTATTATAAGATATGTCCTAAATTTAGAGATGAGAATACATGTATCTAAGAATCAGTGAAATACAAAACTATTACTCACAAGCAGAAAAAAGGTAAAAGAACTCATCCAGTGGTACAAAAGTCAACAGTCTCAATGTGAATCAAGCTCTAGTTCTTGAGAATTCTCTTATTTAAATACTAAAATATAGTGCCTCATCTATAAACATCTTTGTGTGTCAGTACATTAAATACATACCACACACAATTCTGCTTTATTGAATTCCATTGAATGCATACTGTAATTTATTTAATCATTCCCTTTATTTGACCATTCTCTTCTCCCCCAACCCCTGGTAACCACCATTTTACTTTGTCTCTATGAATTTGACTGTTCTTGAACCTCATGTCAGTGGAATCATAAAATATTTGTCCTTTTGTGACTTACTTCACTTAGCATAATATCTCCAAGGTTTATGCATGTTTTAGTTTCCATGTTGTAGATTTTCCTTCCCTTTTAATGCTAAATGATACCCTATTTTGTATATGTCACATTTTGTTCATCACTCTTCCATTGGCGGACACTAGGGTCGCTCCTACCTTTTGGCTATTGTAAATAATGCTGCTGTGCACATGGGTGCACAAGTATCTGGAGACCTGCTTTCAGTTCTTTTGGGTATTTACCTGTAAGTGACATTAGTGGGTCATATGGTGTTAAAACTTGTACGTGGAATTCTAGTCCTCAAATGCAATCTTCATGAAGACTGTAAAGGTAAAATGCTAAACATTTATACTGTATGTATGTAAAAATAATGCTGTGTCCCTTTCCATGAAACAGGTTCTTTACCATTGAAAATGAAAATCTCCATCAATTGTATCTTGCATTTTCCTACCATCTTCTGAACAGAGCTATATCATTAAAATGTAATTATAACAAATAGAACCTTTCTTTCTATTTCAAGGGCTAAACGTGGACAGATTCAGTTTAATATTTCCATATTTAATTAGGCTAGTATAGGACTTTTAATTTAGCTAAAGGGCTAAAATGTTTGTGTTTTCCAAGTTTTGTATACGGTGTTTCCAAGTGTACGTACACACACACACACACACACACACACACACACACACACACAGCTTGCTGGCAAACAATATTTGTATCACCCCATTTCTTTGATGTTTTATGAGATAAACTAGGAAAAAAAATCTGTTAATTTTAAATATGTTTATAACAATAAGTGTTGAGAAAATCTGTTTAGGTTTGTCTATGAAGATTCAAATACTGGTAGATTTTGATCCTTGGCAGTAGGCAAGTCTACATTTTATCTAAAAGCATTTGCCTGCTTGTTTTGTGAGATTCGTGGAAAATATTTATTTCCTCTAACTGGTGATATTTCCTATGTAATCTAAAAGGTCCAAGGCACCTTTCCCAAATTTAAGTATGTGGAAGAGGTGGCAAAGACACCAGTTTCAGTTTGAATATTTTTATTTTGATATTAATATTTGAAGCTAATACTTATGGGACTTTTTTGATTTTGCTAACATGTAAGTAACTTTTTTTACATAAATGAATTCCTCATCCACATGTCTTTTTCCTATTTTTAGAGCATAATTCATTTTGAAGAATTCCTCAATAGAAGTATTTTATATAATTGATAAAAGAAGCTGTGGAATTATCCCTAAGTTATATTGAAAAATATAGGAAATATAGGAAGAAGCTCCCAAAACAAGTTGCAGAACAGTGTGTCTAGTGTAGTACCATTTATGTAAAAATGAGGATGGATGAAAGGGAGACTATATGAGAGAGAGCTTGTATGCATTTGCTTTAAGCACAAAAATTTGTGGAAGCCTTATTAAATTAAAATAAATATAAAGTATGAAAATAAAGTTAACATTAAAAGAAAGCCAGTGTAGGGAAAGGTAGGAAACAGTTCTCAAGCTTCAGAGAATAGTGCCAATTCATAGATTTAGTTTTTGATGTTGAAATAGTTTGTTTCTCTTCTGTCTTTTCAATTTTTGTGGCATGACAACACATATGATTGCATTTTCTTTTTTAATATTGTGACTTTAAAAATCTTATTTCTTCAACTGATTTTTATATTACCCACTTTAAAAATTTTTGGGGGGAATAATTTACAGAAAGTATGGGAAGAAAGTAAAGAGAATTTCTGTATATCTTTCACCCAACCTTCCCTAATGTTAACATCTTCCATAGCAATGGTATGTTTGTTAAGCCTCACAAAATAACACTGGTATAGTATTATTAAGTAAATACAGAGTTCAGTCACATTTTTTAACTGTTGTCCTTTTTCTGTTTCATGATCCAGTCTAGCACATCATGTTGCATTTAGTTACATCCCCTTGGTCTCTTGTAATCTTTGACAGTTTTGTAGTTATTGGTTTTTATAGACTTTGTTTTTCATGACTTGAGTACAACTTTTGAAGACTACTGGTCAAGTACATTGTACTCAATTTGGGATTCTCTGATGTCATCTCATGATTATATTGGGGTTATAGATTTTAAAAAAGAATACAACAAAGGTGAAGTACCCTTCTATCTTACATCAGGGGATACATGATGTTAACATGACTTGTCACTGATGATGTTAAACGTGATCACCTGCTTACGGTGGTGTCTGCCATCTCTCTCAACTGCAAAGTCACTATTTTTTCCATTTCCATTCCCTATTCATTGGAAGTGAATCACTAAGTTAAATACACCTATATGAGGAGTAGAATTAAGATCTACATCCTGGAAGAAATATCTAAATATATCATTAGGAATTTTCTATAAGTGAGTATCTTTAAGAATTCTTCCTTTCTTCCACACCTTTTCTGTCTAGTCATTTATTTATATCAGTATTGATTCATGGATATTTGTTAATTTTTTGAGTTATAGTCTTATCCTTATTTATTTTGTTGCTCAAATTGTTCTACCTTCGGCCTTTGGGAGTTCTGTCAGGTTGGTTCCTGTGCCCTTTGATGTGCTTCATCCTTTGTTTACCTTTGTCTTTTCCTACGCAATTCCTTACTTTCTGTCACTACCTGGTACCTCAGACTCATCTTGTATTTTTCCTGCCCTAGTTCTGAAATTTCTCCAGCTCAGCCGTTTCTCAAGGCCTCCTGGCTCCTGTTGTTGATGAGTTGTGTTCGGAAACCAAGGTATAGGCTGTTGCTGCTCCTGGGGTGTCACCTTTCTAGGCCCTCTCAGTTGGTAGCACTAGAAAGGATACCTGTGTATGCCAACCCATGTGTACACATATGTCTAATTATTTCTGTGTCTGGTTATCTGTATGTATATTAATACAAAGGAGTTTGTACTGATAATGCAACTATAATCCAGCACCACAGGGTCATTCTACCCGTTCCCCTTGCTTAATTGTAAATTCTTTCTCTGACCCTGAGAAACCTGGCTCCTATTTGTTCAACCTGAGTATACATGTAAACTAGTTTCAGGATTATTAACTCCTTTAAATTAATAATAACTCCCATAAGAAACCGTGTACCAACTAGAGCACTATGTTTGTGTATAGGTCTTTTTGTCTTTAGCCAAACAATATCAAGATATCATTTTTCAAAAAGTTACGTAGGTGAGCTCTATTTCTTATCATCTCCAGGGAAATTATTTTATATCACTTTTAGTAGTTAATTGTTAATGGTAATGGTGCTGCATAAAATGGTGATATATTTCATAATAACCTGAAATATTGGAAGAAAAATATGTAAGATAAGAAACCTTTTGTAGCTTTTATTTTGATATATTTTTTATACTCTAATTTTTTAGAATAAGTTATACAGTCTTTATGAAGGTTTCAACTGAACAAACACTGTTCAACATTCACCTATGTTATCAAGTCCTCACACCCCATTGCAGCCATTATCAGCATACTAAGATGCTATGGAGTCATTACTTGTCTTTTCCACGCTGTACTTCCTTCCCTGTGACGTACCAATATTGTGAGTGCTAATTATAATGCCCCTTAATCCCCTTCTCCCTCCCCATCCACCTCCCCAACCTCTTCCCTTTGGTAACCACTAGTCCCTTCTCAGAGTTTACGAGTCTGCTGTTCCTTCAGTTTTGCTTTGTTTTTATACTCCACAAATGAATGAAGTCATCAAATGATATTTTAACAGGAATCTATTGCAGGAAAATTTCTTACAGATCTGCATTTTGTTTTTCGAAGTAGTGATCTTTAAAATGGAATTATTTTCTCATATATGCTATCTTTAATATACTTAGATATAGTTAGTAGTCTGAAAGATATTACCAATTGCAAAATTATTTTCCTAAAATAAGAAAACAATGTTATTCTCAGATAAGAGTACCATTTCCTAGATTGATAGGACTTTAATTACAGATGAAGAAGTCTATTCTATTTGTCCATTTTACCTTATTTAATCTTAGCTAGCCTATCACAAATGAGGTAATATTACTGTTAAAGACCAAGGATAAGGAAAATGAGTTAGGAGAGAAATGGAGAAAAAGTGTTCTGTTTGTACATATATTTAATTAATGGGAAACCATTTCCTAATCCAGTTATGAAATTTTGTTCAGCTTAATTGTTGTATGGTTTTGAACATCTCATAGTTCTCCTGCTAAAGGTTTATTTAAAAAAATGAACCAAATGTAAATAAGTCATGGTAGTTATAGTTCATCAATCTATTATCCACATTCAAACTGTTTTTTTTCTACTGTATATATTTGTTTATACAAAGTGGCTTTTTCAATAGCAAATAAAAATTTGCACACAAAATATAAACTATGGCACATTGTGGAATATAGTTTCACTGTGGAGAGCAGTTCTATCCTCTCTTTAACTCATTTAATACCTTTATTTAAATAATTCATTTCTGTCATTTAGTAATTGTTTATAAGAAACTTTCTTTGCCAAAGTTACATTTTAATTCTTACTGAATAGTTGTTAGGGGGTTAGATTCCTTGTCCTGTTCTTACTTTCAGTAGTAACTCCCGTAATGGAGACAGGAAACCAATTTGCAGCTATGCAGTGTCTTATGATTCAAAGGGCGTCTGGTGAATTGTGCTATTATATACATTTTTCCCCATAACTATCACAAAGTATCCTAGTGCAGAAACTACTTCTCTGTTTGCTGTCTTCTTCATAAATCTTAAGTATTTTTCTGTCACTTAATGAGATCCTATTTCGGGGTACTTTCCTCACTGGTGAGGAACAAAAGATAGAAAGAATCAGAAGTAAGAGTCCTGACTGCCCTGGGGAGGGAGTGGGATTGATTGGTTTGTCTTGTGTTTGCTTGCACATGTGTTTATAAAGCAAAACTTTATTAATCATCTTTTATGTGCCAGGCCCTTTGTTATGTAACATAAACGCAAAGATGAGCAGAGAACAAGATTTATTTTCTCAAGCGGCACAGTTGAGTTGGGCGAGACAAATGCATAAATATATAGTATCTGCAGCAGCCCAGAGCCTTTATTGTGCTCAGTGCATTCCTTCCTCAGGTCCCCAGCCAGGCCAAGTCCACTTTTATTTTTAGCAGATGTAGCGCGATAGCTGTGTTACATATGATATTTTTGAGATTTTTTTTTTTTGTAGATGATTATTTTTTATTGAAGGGTAGTTGACACACAGTATTACATTACATTAGTTTCAGGTGTACAACATAGTGATTCAACATTTATATACATGACAGTTCTACGTACCAGCTATCACCATACCAAGCTGTTACAATATCTTGACTATATTCATTACATCCCGGTTACTTATTATTTTACCATTGGAAGTGTGTACTTTCTTTTGTTTTTTGTTTTTTTTTTGTTTTTTTGTGAGGGCATCTCTCATATTTATTGATCAAATGGTTGTTAACAACAATAAAATTCTGTATAGGGGAGTCAATGCTCAATGCACAATCATTAATCCACCCCAAGCCTAATTTTCGTCAGTCTCCAGTCTTCTGAGGCATAACAAACAAGTTCTTACATGGAGAACAAATTCTTACATAGTGAATAAGTTCTTACATGGTGAACAGTACAAGGGCAGCCATCACAGAAACCTTCAGTTTTGCTCATTTTCGAGATTTTTGATCAGTGGAGTGTGAACCTTTATTTTGAGGACATATTTCTTTTTTACTATTCCTATTCATAGTCAAAAGAAATAACATTCTTTATTATTAAAAACAAATACCAAAGCCTAATAAATCTAAGTTGTCACTTTCTTCATGCAAAAGACAGAGTTGTCAAAACTCTAATGAGCTTTTTAACATTTGTAGTGACTGCTTAGCAAACAGAGGAATGTCTTGCTTTATTGTTGGTCATTTACATGTAATATCCTCTATAGGATGATTCGTAAGTGTAAGACTCACTTTTAGCCATTGATTTAACATTCAATCAGCAAACAGTCTAAATAGATCACCCTAAATCTGGATGTTTGACAAAGACTCTCCTTAATCAAACTGTAGTCAGGTGCCTCTGCATTCTCTTTTTGGCTGGGACTTGCTCTTGAGCTCTGTCCTTTGCCTATTTAGTCGTTATATCAAGACACCTGTTGGCTTAGTTGGGAGAAAATTCTGTGTCCTTGATGTCTGAAAAAGTTCCTCACCCTCCATCCTTGGAATCTGACCACTCTTGGTATCTGCTGAAATTCTTTATCCTCCATCTAAAATCTTTCCACCGTGGCCTGCCCTCAGCGATAATCCTGTTAAGTCAGTTTAGACAGAACCCTCTTACCCCTGTTGTTTCCTCTTAGTAATTTTCCATCACTGACCTTCTTAACTGTAAGTCTGCTGTATTCATCAGAGTTGAGCCGGATCTCTCTCCCCTACTTTAAGACCTCATTGTAGTAGTCTCCCTGAATTAGTCGGCCTCAGCATTCTATAACAAATGTCATGAGTCATTTTTCTTTAACATACTATAAGTCAGAATGAATTGCTACAAGTTTTTATTTCATGTTAATAATTAACATATTAAGTAAACGTGTGTGTGTGTATGCTATATGATTTTGCTATAAACTTCTCAGTAACCTCCAAAATTAGATATTTAGGGGAAAAAAATGTGGAAGACTTTGAAATGGACCAAAAAAGATTAGTGGGACTCTTAATAGAAAACTAAGTACTTTCTAGGATACACTCTTCCTGGTTATCTAATTCAGTAGATTTATGCGTTTAACTGGCTTTGAGCTTTTAACAAGTTTTGAAAATTGTAGATAAGTGATTGAAATGGAAAAGTGTTCTTGACCATAAACATCAAATGGATTCTTACAGTACAGAGACACTTGACCCTACCCCCGGCCCTTGCTTGCCACCCATTTGTGGGAAAAGCCAACAACTGCACCTATCTGCAAATTAAACATTCCTGATTACTTATATCTCTGTGGTATTATCTAAATTTAAATCATACTGTGTGCAGAAGAATATGTCCGAGGCTGAACTATAATGTAAGCCTGGACAATAAGGCATGGTTGTTAGAAGTGCAGGAATCATCACAAGCACAAGATAAAAACTAGGTACAAAATTGGTCACTCGATTAATCCTTTTATCAAAGCTCTTTCATTTTGAGACACATATTGGGACACAAAGCCAATGTCCTTACAAAACCAGGCCACATCTACCGTCTAAAAACAAGTATAATAAAATGAGCATGTTGAAAACGTTCAGAACGCAGGAACTGCTTGCAAAGCACCCTCTGGGGCGCCGGCCTGAGCCCAGTTTCCATAGGAGCGCGCAGATTCGGCGCGTAGCGCTCTGTTCCGGAAGTTATTCCCGTCAGTAGCGTTGTTCTTCGTGTCAGAACTGGTCTCACTTTTCCTCAGGCGTAGGCTGAAGCCGACGGCAGAAGAGTTTTGGACAGAAGGGCTTGCCGTATGGGGGCGTGGCTACGCAGCCACCTCCCCGCCGACGCAGTTCACGTGCCGGCGGCGGCCAGGCGGTGGCCAGGCGGTAACGGCTGCTGTCGCTTTGTAGACATCTTGTGGCCCGGCCGGGGACTCCGATCCTCAATAACGAGGTAAGTGCCGTGGTCTCCGAGCCTGTGGAGCCCCTTTTTGGGCCTCAGAACGGCTCTTCTGCGTCCCTCCATCGAGTGCGTGTTCTGTCGCGGAGCGAGGGTGGGGAGCGCGGCTGCAGGTTTCCCGGAGCCCGCATGATGGCAGCAGGACCTCCCATTCTCGGTCTGTGGGCGTGATCCCTCACACCTTGTGTACCAAGCATAATACCCCTCAGTCCCCTTCACCCTCCCCCACCCCTTCCCTTTGGTAACCGCTGGTTCCTTCTTGGAGTCTGTGAGTCCGCTGCTGTTTTGTTCCTTCAGGTTTGTTCGTTGTTACACTCCGCAAATGAGGGAAATCATTTGGCTCTTGTCTTTCTCTCTGGCCTATTTTACTGAGCATAATATCCCCGAGCTCCATCCATGTTGTTGCATGTGGTAGGATTTCTTTCTTTATTTTGGCTGAATAGTATTCCATTGTGTTTATATACCACATCTTCTTTATCCATTCATCTACTGAGGGACACAAGTTGCTTCCCTATCTTGGCTGTTGTAAATAGTGCTGTGATAAACATAGGGGTGCATATGTCTTTTTGAATCTGAGAACTTGTATTCTTTCGGTAAATTCCTAGGAGTCAGAATCCTGGGTCAAATGGTATTTTTATTTTTAATTTTTTGAGGAACCTCCATATTGCTCTCCACAATGGTTGTACTAGCTTACATTGCCACCAGCAGTGTAGGAGGGTTCCTCTTTCTCTGCATCCTTGCCAGCATTTGTTGTTTTTTGTCTTTTCCGTGCTGGCTGTCCTAACTGGTGTGAGGTGATATCTCATTGTGGTTTTAATTTGCATTCCGTGATGATTAGTGATGTGGAACATCTATTCGTGTGTCTGTTGGCCATCTGGATTTCTTCTTTGGAGAATTGTCTCTTCATATCATCTGCCCATTTTTTAATCGGGTTATCTTTTATTTCTCTCATAAATGTCTTATAGTTTCAGAGTATAGGTCTTTCACTTCCTTGGTTAGGTTTATTCCTAGGTATTTTATTCTTTTTGATGCAATTGTGAATGGCATTGTTTTCCTGATTTCTCTTTCTGCTAGTTCATCATTAGTGTATAGGAATGCAACAGATTTCTGTGTATTAATTTTGTATCCTGCAACTTTGCTGAATTCAGATATTATACCGAGTACTTTTGGAATGGATTCTTCAGGGGTTTTTTAATGTACAGTATGATGTCATCTGCAAACAGTGACAATTTAACTTCTTCCTTACCAACATGGATGCCCTTTATTTCTTTGTGTTGTCTAATTACTGTGGTGCAGACCTCCAGAACTATGTGGAATAAAAGTGGAGAGAGTGAGCATCCTTGTCTTGTTACTGATCTTGGAGGAAAAGCTTTCAGGTTCTCGCTGTTCAGTATGATGTTGGCTGTGGGCTTGACATACATGGCCTTTATTATGTTAAGGTACTTGCCCTCTATATCCATTTTGTTGAGAGTTTTTGTCTTGAATGGATGTTGAATTTTATGAAGTGCATTTTTGGCATCTATGGAGATGATCATGTGGTTTTTGCTCTTTTTGTTGATGGGGTGGATGATGTTGATGGATTTTCTAATATTGTACCATCCTTGCATCCCTGGGATAAATCCCTCTTGATCATGGTGTACGATCCTCTTGATGTATTTTTGAATTTGGTTAGCTAATGTTTTGTTGAGTATTTTTGCATCTATGTTCATCAGGGCTGTTGGTCTTTAGTTTTCATTTTTTTGGTGTCTTTGCCTGGTTTTGGTATTAGGGTGATGCTGGCTTCATAGAATGAGTTTGCAAGGATTCCCTCTTGTATATTTTGGAAAACTAGAGAATGGGTATTAAGTCTTCTCTAAATGTCTGATAAAATTCAGGGTGAGTCCATATGGTTGGGGGTTTTGTTTTGGGGTAGTTTTTTTATTCCCGATTCAATTTCTTTGCTGATAATTGATCTTTAGATTTTCTCTGTCTTCCTTGGTCAGTCTTGGAAGTTTGTATTTTTCTAAAAAGTTCTCCGTTTCTTCTAGTTTATCCAGTCTTTTAGCACACAGTTTTTCATAGTATTCTCTAATAATTCTTTGTATTTCTGTGGTGTCCATAGTGATTTTTCCTTTTTCCTTTTTATTCTGTTTATGTTTGTAGACTTTTTTTCTTAGTAAGTCTGGCTAGGGGGTTATCTATTTTTATTTTGTCAAAGAACCAGCTCTTGGTTTCATTAATTTTTTTATTGTTTTATTCATCTTAATTTTATTTATTTCTTCTCTGATCTTAATTTTGTCCCTCCTTTTACTGACTTTGGGACTCATTTGTTCTTTTCCAGTTTCAATAATTGTGAATTTAAAGTATTCATTTGGGATTGTTATTCCTTCTTTAAATAGGCCTGGATTGCTATATACTTCCCTCTTAGAACTGCCTTTGCTGTGTCCCACAGAAGTTGGGGCATTGTGCTGTTGTTTTCATTTGTATCCATTTATTGCTGGATCTCCATTTTAATTTGGTCATTGATCCATTGATTATTTAGGAGCATGTTGTTAGGCCTCCATGTTTTTGTGGCCCTTTTTGTTTTCTTTGTACAATTTATTTCTAGTTTTATATCTTTGTGATCTGAGATGTTGGTTGGTACAATGTGAATCTTTTAAAATTTACTGAGGCTCTTTTTGTGGCCTAGTATGTGGTCTATTCTGGAAAGTGTTCCATGTGCACTTGTGAAGAATGTGCATCCCACTTCTTTTCAGTGGAATGTTCTATAGATGTCTGTTAGGTCCATCAGTTCTAATGTGTTGTTTAGTGCTTCTGTGTCCTTAACTTATTTTCTGTCTGGTTGATCTGTCCTTCAGACTGAGTGGAGTGTTGAATTCTCCTAGAATGAATGCATTGCATTATATTCCCCCTTTTAATTCTGTTAGTATTTGTTTCACATATGTAGGTGCTTCTGTGTTGGGTGCATACATATTTATCATGGTTCTATCCTCTTGCTGGACTGACCCCTTTATCTTTATGTAATGTCTTTCTTTATCTCTTGTGACTTTCTTTGTTTTGCATACTCTTTTGCCTGATACAAGTATTGCAACTTTTGCTTTTTTCTCCCTATTATTTGAATGAAATATCTTTTTTCCATCCCTTCACTTTTAGTGTGTGTATGTCTTTCGGTTTGAAGTGAGTCTCTTGTTGGCAGCATATATATGGGTCTTGCTTTGTAATTCATTCTGTAACTCTGTGTCTTTTGATTGGTGTATTCCGTCCATTTACATTTAGGGTGATTATTGATAACTATGTACTTATTGCTATTGCAGGCTTTGGATTCATGGTTACCAAAGGTTCAAGGGCTGCCTCTTTACTTCTACCTGTGTAACTTAACTCAGTTATTACGCTATTATAAATACAGTCTGATGATTCTTTATTTCTCTCCCTTCTTTTTCTTCCTTCTCCACTCTTTATATGTTAGCTGGTTTATTCTGTACTCCTTGTGTTTCCCTTGACTGACTTTGTGGATAGGTGATTTTATTTTTCAATTAGGTAGTATAGAGTTGGTCTACTTCCTTTGCTGTGGCTTTATTTTCTCGGTTGACAGATATTTGGCCTAAGGCATACTTCCATCTAGAGCAGTCCATTTAAAATACACTGTAGAGGTGGTTTGTCTGCGATAAACTCCCTCTACATTTGCTTCTCTGGAAATTGTTTAATCCCCCCTTCAAATTTAAGTGATAATCATTCTGGATAGAGTAGTCTTTGTTCGAGGCCCTTCTGTTTTATTGTGTTGAATATATCATACCATTCCCTTCTTGCCTGTAAGCATTCTGCTGAGAAGTCTGATTATAGCCTGATGGGTTTTCCTTTGTAGGTGAACTTTTTTTCTCTCTCTGGTTTCTTTTAATACTCTGTCCTTGTCTTTGATCTTTGCAATTTTAATTATTACATGTCTTGATGTTGTCCTCCTTGGGTCCCTTGTGTTGGGAGATCTGTGGACTTCCATGGCCTGAGAGACTATGTCCTTCCCCAGATTGGGGAAGTCTTCAGCAATTACTTGTTCAAAGACACTTTCTATCCCTTTTTCTCTTGCTTCTTCTTCTGGTACTGCTATAATGCGAATATTGTTCCATTTGGATTAGTCACGCAGTTCTCTTAATATTCTTTCATTCCTAGATGTCCTTTTTTCTCTTTCTGCCTCAGCTTCTCTGTATTCCTGTTCTCGGATTTGTATTCCATTAACAGTCTCTTCCATCTCATCCAGTCTGCTCTTAAATCCTTCCATTGTTTGTTTCATTTCTGTTATCTCCCTCCAGAATTCATCCCTTAGCTCTTGAATATTTTTCTGTGTGTATCAGCATGCTTGTGACTTTTATTTTAATTCTTTTTCAGGAACATTGGTGATTTTAGTTTCACCAAGCCCTCTTTCTGGTATTTGAGGGATTTTGGATTGAATAAGGTGCTTCAGCCTTTTCATGGCAATGGAAGTGGTTGCTGGTGAGTGGCGCAGGTGTCAGCTGGGAGAACAAAGTCTGTTCCTGCTAGCCAGTCGCCTTGCCTGTCTCTGCTGTGTGTACCAGTTAACCGCACACAGGGAGCTGCCTCTCGGTTAATGCCCTAAGGTGCTGTGGGCGGGGCTGCACTTCGGATGACCTAGGGGAATGGTGGGGGTCACAGATCATCGGCATGTGTTCTGCAGCAAGAGCAAAGCCCCTTCGTGCTTTCTGGTCTCTGCACCCATCTCCCCTACTGTGCCAGTTAACTGTGTACAGTGCACAGCCCCTGGGTTAATCCCGTAAGGTGCGTTGTGAAGGACGGCCTTTGGGATTGCCTAGGGTGCTGGTGGCGGTCGCTGCTGACTGGCACATGTTCTGATGTGAGAATAGAGCCCCTTTGTGCCTCCCAGACTCTGTGCCCTTGTCCACTATCTGTGCCAGTCAGCCATGCACAGGGAGAATCCCCTGTGTGGTTTCTGTAGGTGGGGCTGCTCTTCGGCTGGTCCACAACAATGGCAGAGACAGCCGGTTTGCTTCCAGGTGATGCTGGGGAAGAAGGAATGGCAGACTTGTTATTGGTGTGAGGGGCCTCGGAGCTGCGTTGCCACCCAGGGCTATAGGGCACCTGAAGTTCCTTAAGGTTCCCACCGTGCTGGGCTGCGTGTGCTGGGACGATTTTGTCTACCTGTTAAACCCTTTTCCCTTTAAGGCTTTTAAAGTGCCTGCTTTTCTTTTGTCCCAATGCAGCTGACTGTGGGAACCTGTTTGCAGTTTCAGTTTTGGATTTTGCTTTTCCGCTCCTCTAATATGCAGAGCACCATGCAATGTGTGTCTGTGCTCCTGGGGCAGATTATTTGGGCTGGTTATTTAGCAGTCGTCTGCTTCCACTCCCTCCGGACTCTGATTCTTTTCTTCCCGCTGGTGAGCTGGGGTGGGAGGAGTGCTCAGGTCCTGCTGGGTCAAGGCTTTGTATCTTACCTTTTTCTGTGAGATATTGGGTTCTTGTAGATGTAGCCTGCTTGGTGCACTGTATCTTCTTCCCACTCTTGTAGGAAGAGTTGTATTTGCTGTGTTTTTTAGATATATATGGTTTTGGCAGGAGATATATGCCACCCTACTCACACCGCCATGTTTTGCTATCTAGAATTTTTAAATTCTTGCTCATCACCAAGAAAGAGAAGTAAATTCAATAATTTATTCCCCAAATGGCCAAATTAGAAGTCCCCATATAAAAAACATAAATTTTGTTAAGTATAAAACATTTCAGACATGGAAAATATTATAACAAATGTTCCTTAATCTACCCTGCATTTAGTAAATGTCAGTATTTTTCTGAATTGTAGTATTTAATTTCACCCACCTTCTTTTCCACCTCAGAGGTAATTACTCTTGCAGTGTGTGCTTTTCTCATACATATTTTTCATAATTTTAGTAACATATACCCACCGTGTATTGTTGTGTTCTATACTTTTAAACTTTGCCTGTGTGGTGTGATACTGTGTCATACTACATGTATCATCTAAAAGTGACCTTTTTTGCCAAACATTATTTTCAAGGTTTATCTGTGATATGCTTGCAGGTCTTCTGTATTGATTTAAAATACTACATTGCTTTTGCTTTATTAATATACAATTTTTTATCTCACTTGCAACATTTTATTTTTGCAACATTTTGTTGTGTGACATAAGAATGCTGCCATATAGAGTCTTGTGTGTAGCCTTTTCCTGTTAGGGGAGCTGTGTCTCTGGAGAGATTCCTGGAAATAGGATTTTTATTAAATGTTGCTGGAGTTCCCTCCAGATGGAGTATACCAGTTTACATTCCTGCCAGCAGTGTATGACCATGCCTGTTTCCTTGCAGCCTCTCAACAGGGTGTATTGTCAATTTTTTTGTTTTGCAATCTTGCAGATATGTCATGAATACCCAGAATTTTTAATGTATCTAAGAAACACAGATATACTCATTTTTCTTTGTACTGCAGGCTTCCCTAGAATAGTACTAGCTCTTGGAATAATTGTTGTCTAAGAACCCTGGGGTTTTGTTGCAGGTTGATTAAAATGCATGGCAGAGTCACCGCATTACCAAAAGGCTGGCTAGTTGACTGGCTAGCAGATAGCCAACTACGAGTCAGTTCAAAGTACACTTTACCTTTATGTTTGCTCACAGCTTTGTAAACCAGAAACTTATTGTTACCCCACAAGTATAGGTCATTCTCTCAAAAGCAAATTTACATGAACCATAAGCTTATAGAAGTCTGTGTACATGAGAAAGCTAGTTTATTAAGAAATATATCTAATGTAGATTGTAGCGTTCACCTTGTAAAACACATTATTTTCCTTTCCTTTGACCTACATTAGCTGCTTGGAATATAGAGCCACAGAAAGGGTTTTGTTTTACTTGCATGATTCAGTGTTCAGTTATGACACATCTGTCCCCATTATTGAGTTATTCCAGTACAAATTGGATTTCTTTAGTCTCTGAGCAGGGGAACTCTTCTTGGAATCTCCTTGAGTTGGACACTGCCGGCTTTTGTTCTTTGTGGTTCCCTTTTTGTGTCATTGTCTACCAAAGAGGTGATGCAGGTTACATTACCAGGCTATCTGAGGGCATGTGCGTGGCTGGGTTCTAGATGATGCCTCCCTTTCAGCACCTGTGTTGTGTGCTCTGTGTGTAAGTCTTCACTCCTCCTCCTGCTCTCATAGGTTATATTGAATGCATTCTTTTGCCGTTTGGGCTTGTCAGTCATAGTGATGACCTACAAATTTGTCCTTCAGTTTCTGTCTTCATATTTTTTCCTGTCGTTTCTCTTTCATTTTGTTTCTTCTCTGTCAGCACATATGATTTCCATTATTATGCCACTGTTATCTCCCACTCACTTTCTCTTTCCTTCCTTCTTTTCCATCAAAATCATACTTTTCCATATTTCTAACAATGATAGCTCTGTGTGTTTTTGGTTGAAAAATCAAGAAAAAAAAACATTGTCCTTCAAACAGTGCATGGCCTTCTCATGATATTGTGTGTTTTAGGCCGGTTTGTTGACCTGTAGGTCATCTGTCAACCAGCTTCATAATTAGTAGGTGCAAATGCATTGTCAACCTTTTAAATCCTAACTAAAAGGCTATTGGGAGCTAGCTAGCTGTTAGTGGTACAAAAATATAAATGCTCGGAGGAAACTTAAGTGCTTGAGGTGAGTAGTTGTGAGAAAATTAAAACTGTAACTCCATTTTTACATAAAGTGAATATACTTATGTTTTTTAATATACTGAGCTTATCAAATTTTCTTGCTGCCTACACACTGGTACTGAAGAAATCAGCATACTGAAGGAAAAGCACTAACATCAGTATGCATAATGAAAAAAAAAAGGCTATGAAAGCACTTCTTGGCATCGGCATGAAACAAAGTGCATGAAACATTCCCTTTGCTTTTTAAAATTCCCTGATACAGTACTGGCAATCATAAAACTTCTTACATTGGAATTTTAAAATTGGAGTCTTGCTTTCCCATAATTGGAATGCAGTTCAACTGAGGACCAACTCTGCTATCTATTAGTTAAGTTTGGTTTACAGTGCTTAGCAAATGGCATATAGTCACCTCAAGCACCAGCAGGGTATAGCACTTAGAAACATTCATTAGTAAATTTTAGCACATAATTTATCACTTGTTATTAATTATTTTATGAATGACTTAATTTTCAAAAAAATGTTATAAATCCCTATTATGTTGCTTATAAAATGTAGCCATTCTTTTTTACTTAAACCTAGTCTAATGACTTTTCATTGATGCATGTATTTTATTAATTGAGATACCTAAAATAAAATGCACAAATCTTAGTGTACAGCTTGAGGCATTTTGACATGTGTATACATTCATGCCACTATC
The DNA here is from genome assembly GCF_030020395.1 of Manis pentadactyla. Classification (NCBI taxonomy): domain Eukaryota; kingdom Metazoa; phylum Chordata; class Mammalia; order Pholidota; family Manidae; genus Manis; species Manis pentadactyla. The sequence goes on from NC_080031.1 coordinate 86,201,667, forward strand.
ACTGAGATCAAGATATCAGACATTCTAACTAATTATTTTCCTCTTTCGTCAATTTCATCCATCCCCCATCTCCTTCCCTGTGGCAATCATCAGTCTGTTCTGTGTTTATGGATCGGTTTCTGTTTTGTTTTAAGGTTCCACATAGAGTATTTGTCTTTGTTTTATTTCACTTAGCTTAATAACCTCTAGGCCCATCTATGTTGCACATGGTGAGGTTTCATTCACTTTTATGACTGAGTAATACTCCATTATATACATACATACCTCATCTTCCTTATCCATCTGTCTGGTGATGGACACTCACATTGTTTTCATATTTTGGCTTTTGTAAATGATACTTCAATGAACATAGGGGTACATATATCTTTTTGAATTAGTGATTTTGTTTTTTTCAGGTTAAATTCTCAGAAGTGGAATTACTAGGTCGTATGGTATTTTTCCTTTTTTGAGAAATGTCTGTACTGCTCTCCATAGTGGCTGCACTAACTTAACATTGTCATCAACAATTTAGGAGAGTTCCTTTCTCCACATCCTCTCCAATTCTTGTTATTTCTTGTCTTCTTGAAATTAGTATCCAGTGTGATTGGTGTGAAGTATCTCATTGTGATTTTGATTTGCATTTTCTTGATGATTATTGACGTTGAGTATCTTTTCACATCTGTTGGCCATCTATATGCCTTCTTATGAAAAATGTCTGTTTGGGTGCTGTGCACACTTTTAAATTGGATTACATTATTTATTTTCTTTCTGGAGTTGAGTTGTGTGAGTTCTTTATATATTTTGTTTATTAGTCCCGTATTGGATATATAATTTGCAGATATATTCTCACATATGGTAGGTTGCCTTTGCAGTTTGTTGGTGGTTTCCTTTGCTGTGCAGAAGCCTTTTAATTTGATGTAGTCCCACTTGTTTATTTTTGCTTTTGGTTCCCTTGCCTGGGGAGACACATCCCCCAAAAAATTACTAATGTGAATGTTCGAGAGTTTACTGCCTATGTTTTCTTCTAGTTGTATAAAAACTGTGTTTTAAAGTTTCAGGGTTTATATTTAGGTGTTTAATCCATTTTGAGTTTGTTTTTGGATGTGGTGTAAGATAGTGGTCCGGTTTCATCCTTTTTCATGTAGCTATCCAATTTTCCCAACAACATTTACTGAAGAGAGTCTTTTCAGTGTGACTTTTTTCTACATGTATCTAACTTTGAAACAAACTCTAAAGAGGTCAACATATCTAGTGGGAAAGAAACCTGATGACTCTACATTCTGTTAGTATATACTCACTGCATTTGAAACAGTGAATGAAAAAGTGATTATTGCAAACTTTCTGGTTGTTTATTTAACAAATATTTATTGAACAATTACTATATGTGATCCACTGTGTTCGGTGGTAAGATTCAGTGTTGAGTAAAACCAGATACTTGGAATTTATTACCTACTGGAAGGAAGACACATTAAACATAATTAGATTAAAAGTGAAATATTGAACTAAAACTAACAGTCATGATAAGTTCTAGAAGCACTCTAAGCGCTCATAAATGGAATGATTTACCTTCTCCGGGAGGCCAGAAAATATTTCACTGACAAGTGACAGTTGAGCCAATATCAGAGGGATCAGATGTTTACAAGCTAACTTGCGGAGAAAGAGCATTCGTTCTAGAGGATGTTGCAAGTGTAAAGACTTGGAGGTCGATGTGATCATGGCGAGTATGAAGGAATAAACAAGGCCCATGTGACCATCCTAAGAGCAATTGGAAACCACTGGGGAGTTAAGTAAAGGTGTGACATCAGATCTGCATGTTAAATAATGTATTATGACTGAATTGTGGAAAACTGGGGAGGGACAAGTGTGAGTTGGAAATAATTTTAAACACACTCAAGAGGAAATGCCAGGTAGGCAGTTGTGTATTTAGATCTGGACCTAAAAGAGAGATCTCAGACAAAGGTAGAAATATTTGAGTCATCTTTGGTTAGGTGGCAGATTAAAACAATATATACATGTACAATCATTTAGGGTTCAAAAGTATTTTGTAAAAAGAAGAGTTGCCTTTGAACTCATGACTGATGAGAGGTCTGCGAGCCTTAAAAAACCAAGATAAATTGTGTAGAGAGGCAGTAGGAAAACCAGGGGAGCGATCTGTCCTGGAAACCAAGGACAGAGTGTTTCAAGGAGGAAGCAGTCAACAGTGAGTGTCAAATGCTGCTGAGATGTCAAGTAAATGAAGTCTGAAAAATTCCTGTTGAATTTTGTGATAAGTTTAAGTGGACCATTGGGAAGGGAAACTGGAATTATGTGGAATGCATGAAATAGTTTGAACTCTTTAAAAGCTTAGCTCTGAGGCAGTTGAAGAGAGAGGGTGCTCCTAGTAAACTTGGTAGTGTGGATGTTTTGTTTTGTCTTTAGTGAAAATGATCCCGGCATGATTAAAAATCACTGGGAAACATCCATTTAAGAGATTGACAATGCTAGAGGAAAGGAATAGTCTATAGAAAGGGTTCTAGGAAGACAGAAAACGATGGGATCCCAAAACACAATTAGGAGACTAACCTGACATATGTGTAGGGGTATTTCTTATAACTTTATTAATAGAGGATGAGGATGCAAGTTAATTTGTATCTGTGGTAATCAAAGATTATGGTTCCTGTCTGATATTTACTTTCTCCATGAAATTGAAAAAAAAGAGGGAGAAGGTCTGATGTTTTAGGAAAGCACGCAAAGGTTTAAGATAGTCGTTGTAGAGTGTATTGACCAAGAAGATACAGTAGGGTTCCTAGGAAGTGTAGAGGCCCATTGAGAGTTAGCCATGGGGGATTTATAATAGAATCTCAAATACTTCCTGCCTCCTTTGGGTGCTGTGAAAAAGTCTCAGAAAGTTGCTTTAATCCAGTATCAACTGGAGGGAGTAAGGTATTGGCAAGTGTTGATCATGTACCCAAACTGGATAAAAGAAGGAAAATTAAAAGGCCTAATAACCCTTTGAGAGAAGGTGAAAGGGGTCAGTGAATTGGTGGTTTCAGTGAAGTCACAGACCATGTGGTGGATGAAGTTGAATAAGCAAGCTAATGGAAGTTGTGCTCTCATTGTGTGGAGTATTTGAATTCATGATTTTAGAAATGGAATAGTTATTAGTGATGACAAGGGCTACAGTATGACCATGGAATTGGGTGACTGAGATGGAATAGATTATGTCATTAGAAAAGAGGAAGTCAAGAAGTGTGGATGTAATATCAGATGGGTTATTCAAGCGGACATCTACCTCACCCAGAATGATGGCAAAACTTAGGATGGAGAGAAACTGTAAATTGGTTGCCAATATCTTCAATGGATAAGGGATGAATGATACTAATAGAGGGTAAGAGAAGGTGTTAAGTCTAAATCCAAGAGCCTTGAAGAAACAGGGTGAGGTTGATAATGTTATTTTAGTGAGAAGAATTTGAGGGATTGTGTGTGTCAGGCACTCCTGCAAGGCACAGAAAACACTGTAAATATTGCAAGGCCCTGTCCTCTGAGAGGAGGTCAGACTAAAGAACAAGACAGCCACATGTGCAGTTAGTGACAGTACAGTGAGATCCTACCTACAAAGTATAGTGGGAACCTCAAGGAAGAATAGGTTATGTTTAGCTGAAGAAAACATTGAAGGTTTCACAGGAGAGATGATATCTGAACTAAAAGTTTATGTAGTTTCTCAAGTGGAGAAGGCGAAGGACATTACAGGAAGAATTATAAGATGTACGGTTCCTAACAATGACAGAGGAACATACACTCAAAATGATAGCATCCCTTCTCGTAGTAAGCACTACTGTAATACGGGGTTCTTTATCATTATAATATCTCCATCTCTTTGCCTACAGTTCTATTTTTTTGTTCTTGAGTTCAACATTGTTCTCTAATAGGATGAGTGAAAGCATGTATCTGGTGTATGTATGTCCTTGTGTTTTTGGTGTTTCTTTTAAAATTATGGTTGAAATAATATATTACCAAAAACAAATGCAGAGGAGCTCTATAAATAAATAAAATACAATTCTTTGACATATTTGCCAATGTTGTTACAAACGCTCCTTCAGGAAATTAAATGTCTACCATTATGGGTGAAATTCTGTTTTAAACCACAGGGATACAAAGATGAACATGATGGTCTCTGATCTCAGGGAACTTTATTATGATCCAGGAACAAGATGTAGAGGTAATATCAATATATTAACCACAGGGAATGCTATGACCTTTTTAGAAATCACAACTTACTTCCCTTAAATCCTCAGACATGTTTTTAGAATGTTGATTAATTTTTTCGCTGTTTATGGAATAGGTTTGATTTCATCAAACAATACAGTTAAAACAAAAATTTGGTTCAATTGGTAGAGTAATCTATAATAAGACTCAAAACAAAGTATGTTTCTTCTTGAATTAAGAGCCTTCCTAATTTTGGCTTTATTCCTCAAAGGTTGTGAAGATGAGAAAAGAAGCGAAGAGAATCCGAGCTTTGGTTATCCGAAGATTTGTCAGGAGTGTGAGCAGACTGAAGTCAGAAAAGTTAGTCACTTACACTAATGGTCCCGGGACTAATGAAATGTCAAAAGTTGTCTTTATTCAGTATTTACAAAAGTGAAGGGTGGGACCTAGAGGAATAATTAAATATCTTACTCATGCAGCACTTTGTTTTATATGTGGAAAGGATGTGAGATCAAATGTGCTGTGTCAGCATGTCATTATATGGTTTGGACCTGACTGACTTTAAAATATGTCATGAATTTTTCTGATTTTCCCCAAAACACTCCTTTTGGCCATTTTGGAATGAAAGCTCTTTGGGGTTGTTTATATGTTTTATGTTATTGGGAGTTAAGATGTTGCTGTAGTTCAACAAATGTCCTAATACCTTGGATCAGTTTTAAAGATTTTATGTCACTTTATTCCTTAAATTGGTAATTAATTTGAAATTCTCAGTATCTTGTGGAAGTGCTTATGAAAACAATGTGCTCAACCTAATTTTTTTGGATATATACTTTGTAATTTATTTTCACTAGTATTAGGGGCAAATATGCTATTTATAATTTTCATGCTTTAAGGTGTGTTTTATTCTATTAAATATTTCAGAAGGTAACCTTCCTTTCCAATACAATCAGATTTTTAACATATATTCCATTAATTCCAGAGAATAAGTTTTCATTTAATAAAGTTTAATTCAACCTTTAATTATTGCTTATGAAATTTGTATTACATTAAAACAATGTGTCAGTAATCTGTTAGTTAAAAAATATTATTAGGCCATCCTGTGAAGGAATAGAAGGCAAACTGTTACTGTTAATAGTCATTAATATAGTGCTAGTACAATGCTTATCTTTGTGAAAAACTTGAGTTTGTTGATGGAATTGGGGTATGTATTGGGCAAGGGGAGGACAGTACAGGATGACAGAGTGTTTATTATTTAGAGATTTATTCTGCCTTTTTAAGAGAAATGAAGAGATTTTTCATTTGATAGGAGTCTAAGTGTCTAAGATAAATGCTTTCCTTTGCTACATATTGTATTATCTGCAGGGGTACTGAAGATGCACTGTTAAAAAACCAGAGACAGGCACGATCGCTTGAAGAAATCCATGCCATGAAGGTAAGGACTTCCGTGGATGTGTACATATGTGTGTCTCCATGTCTCCTGTCAGCCTGCACTTTGTGGCTGTGCAGGGGGTAGAGGTAGTGGTTGTGTTTATTTGAGTATTACTTCCAGTTGACTAAGACTTATTTATATGGGTCTGTTTAGTGCAGAATGTGCACATCTAGAAAATTGTAATGTTTAAGCTTGCCTTTTTCCATGTTTTTTTTATGGAATTTTTTAAAGTACTAGACTAATTTGAGCCTAACAATGCTAAACTAAAGTCATGTATGTTCATTGATGCCTCATGCCTAAGGTTTTTGTTTTTACTGTAACGTGAGCCATAAAGTTTGAGAAGTTCAAGCATTGAATTTTCAAGCCGTTTGGCAGATTGGAGGCTGACATCATGCTTTGCCTATTGCCAACTCAATAAATTTTTGTGTGGTGGTGTCAGCATTTTATTCAGCTCTGTAGTAACTTGAGATAAAATTAGTGTTGGCTCAAAATGATCCATATTTTTGTTTCTTTCAGCCAGACTCTTCACTAGCATAATTTTTAGGTCTTCTCACTGCTGTTACTTTGTGGAAAATTTCATTTACCAAATGACATACTATTAAATGTCTGGGAGGCTGTTTTATTGCAGAACTTGAAAACAGCATTTGGTACCAACAGTTACCTTAATTGCAGGGTCATTTTGCATGTATAGTTGACTGTTACATTTTGGTATTACTTCTAAGTTTTGAGATAGATAAGAAAGCAAGACAGTTCTCCAATAATGCTTTAACTGAGTTAGATTATCAAAACTTCTCACCATATTTTCCTTTTGAAGAGATGATTAAGTGTTTTATAGGACAAAATTACCAAAGTTAATCTGAGTCGAAGTTGTAGGACATGGTTTTTCTTTGGTGTGAAGTATGTTTTTTGTGAGGTATTTTCATTTGTTTTATTTTCAAAATACTGCAAAATTCATGGAATCCATTTGATACATCATTCTCAAAGCTCCAGTCCCCTTTTTATCCCATCATTCAGTAAAAATACCTTAAATTTGACTTCTGATTATCATTTGTGTCAGTTTGTGTTACACTTTGTTTAGGCTTTTTTATATACTGTTTTTTTCCCTATGAAATTTCTATGGAAATAAAATCTTTAGAGATCTTTGTTCTGAGAATGACACTAAGATGGGAAATTACGATTTATCCTTTTGCCTCTTTCACTTTCTCTTAACGAAGGTTCTTACTAAATTACATTCTTTTATCTAAATTTTTCCATATGATTTCTTCTGAATAGTTTATAATCATAGTCCTAAATTATCCAGAGGCTTTGAACTACTATACAATGGCTGATTTTATTTTATCTTGGAAGGATGCATTATATGTAATAAGGCTATGTGCAGTATGTGAAGAGTTTGAGAAAAGAAGATTCATTACTGTTTAGAATACATTCCTTCTTAACTCTCAATAGTTGCTTTAACTTAATAATTAAAAAAGAAAATCCTATTTGATCTATGTGTGGAAGTTGTTTTTTCTTATCCTTAAATTTCCTCAGCAGTAAGAAATCAGGCTCAGTCATAGAGTTCATAGGTTTGTAACACCTTTATGGAATTGTTGCCTCATAGAAAGCTAAAATTCAAGGCTGGTATGTTCCTTGCACTCATAAAATTAGTAGTGTATATATTCTTTGAATTTGTGGTAGTGGTTAGGGTAGTCTAGATTGGTTGCTGTGACTTTAACACTTTTTGTAATGTTATTTGAAAATTGGATGAAGTTTAAATGAAGCAACCGGAATAAAAAGAACATGAGGAAGACTGTGTTTGCTTTCGTTACATGTCAAATTTCATTTCTCATTCATGGTTCTTTTACAGAGTTGGTCTTCCTTTCCAGAAGAGGCACATAGAGCATTAAAAAAAATCGAAAGGTCATTTCTAATTTCTTAAGGAAGTGTTTATCATGTACATGGGAATATCAAAAAAATGGTCACAAGGTAGAAAATTCACAGTTTCAATTAAATTTGGAGAAGAACCTCTACTTACTTGTTTTTTTCCAGATGGATTTTTTTCATTGACTCATATACCACTACGTTTTTATAGCCTTGTTCATGACATACTGTCCTATACTTGCTTTCTATGATGATAGGGTGTTTTGTTGCAAGATGACCTCTTTGAAGAAAACCTGAGATATTTTTAGAAATGAGAGTTTGTGTTTTTTGGCCAAGAAAAAAAATGCCCTGATCTTTATGATGCTATAAAGTCATAGGTTCTAATTTTATAGACTATAATGGATGAATACCAAGTCTTTGTTCATGCTTCTGTTCAAGCAACTTTTGCCTGTGTTTTCTTCTCAGAGTTTTACGGTTTCAGGTCTTTGATCCGTTTTGAGTTTACTTTGTGTATGGAGTAGACAGTAGTCCAGTTTCGTTCTTTTGCATGTAGCTGTCCAGTTTTCCCAACACCAGTTGTTGAAGAAGCAGTCTTTTCCCCATTGTATATCCATGGTTCCTTTATCATATATTAATTGACCATATATGTATGAGTTTATATCTGGGCTTAATTCTGTTCCATTGATCTATGGTTCTCTTCTTATGCCAGTACCATACTGTTTCTGATTACTGTACCTGTGGAGTATAGGTTGAAGTCAGGGGGGGTATTACAGCTTTTTTCTAATAGTGCTCACACTGAAAACTTCAGTATTAGTATAAATACTGGCTTCTGAGATTGTTCCATGTTTTTCTTCGGAAATTAGTTTGTCAACTTTCACAGATCCTTAAGTTACTGAGCTAGAGAAGAAGACGGTAAACTTAAGTCATAAAATCAATCAGTGAAGCCAAATGTACAGGAAATCGCTTTCACCACAGTAAATGTAGTAACTAACTTTTACTGAGCATTTTCTCCATGCCTGGTACTATATTGTATGTTTTATATTCATTGTCGCATGAGGTAGAGATCATCATTATCCCTATTTTATAGACTAAGAAACAGAGACTTAGAGAAATTAAGAATTTTCCCAAGGTCAGATAGTAGTTTGGTGGTGGACTTAATTGTACTGCTAAGGCAAGAACTTCCTGAAATATGTCTGGGTGCTACTCTTCCTAGAGGTTGAATTCTCGAGGTAAAATAGTAAATATTGATACTTGCCCTCTTGGTGTGACAAAAGGCCCAAAGATGTGCAATATGTTTGTTTGTTTGTTTTTTCAGATTCTTTCATGCCTCACAGCTAAATATACGCAGTTACCTCTGTCTACATTTTTTTTTTCCCTTCTTGTTCTCTGGGCCATTACTTTTCCCAATGCTGATTATTCCTATGCACTGAGAACTTGCATATTCTTCTGTGAGACCTTGCTCAGACTGCTACCCCTTTCTTCTGTGTTTTAAAACTCTTTCTCCCTCTGTTTGATTCTTCCCTGAGTTTTACATGCCCAAGTCTCTGTTAGTAAAGACATGGCTTGAGTTGGCATCAGATGTTGGGATTGCTGTGCCTCCTGCTCCTTTGGAGCCTGTTTCTAAGTGGTTGTCGTTAGTGGACCCCAAATAGGAAAAATGATGTAGATTATGATAATAACTATGTCATATCATTTGAACTTTACCACCACCCTGTAAATTAGGCAGAATCTTATTTCCGGACATGCTTACAAGTGTTCTACACTGCACACATCCGTTGGATTTCAGGCTTATCATCATATGTATTCATGTAGAAGAATTTTGGAATACTTCTGGTTATGCATGCTTTCAAAAAGTTGAGATTTGTCTCTGTAATTTCACATACTGTGATTTTGTGAGTTTTTTCTTATGAATGCTTAAAAATAATGCCTTATCCTGTAAGTACACTATGTTAATTATTTGTGTCAAATGAACATTCAGCTTGCTTGTTCTACTAAAATAATGCATAACTTAATCTAAGTATAATTATTTTTGACAGTTTGACTTTTTATTTGTAAGCCAATAGAAAGAATCAAGACAGACTCACATATTAGAGATCTTACCTAAAGTCCAGGTTTGCTAATAGTTTCAAGGAAACAGGCAATCAGAAAGCCCAAGTGAAGCAAGGAAGGATCGGGGATTCTGTGCAGTTCCACATGGCCTGCCTTTCTACATCAGACGTGCGCTTTCCTAGCCCAGAGTGGGTGAGATCTTGAAATGAGGAAGTCTAGTTGTTACCTCATGGCAGAGAGCATTTAGATTTTGAAACTTCTCCAGTACCCCAGGGTTGTATATAAACTGACATGATATTATTTTCCAGTGTGCCATGTCTCAAATCCATGGATTCTGGGTTTATTTACTATTAGCCTCATTAACAAGGAACATCCTACAAAGAACATTCTTCAGGTAAGGACTTTTCTGTTAACAAAAATCATTAGCCTGTTTCCAGAAGGACCAGTTATTAGTATATTAACACATAGATTAAACTCTGTTACCTACTTTTCCCTGAATTTCCTCCTGGTAAAGATTTGAATGGATCCCAGGACAGCTGCTTTAATTCTCTCTGCAATTTTTAATAGCTCCCCTTTAGCTTCGTTTGTGTTTTCCTCCAGCATTTTGGACATACTTCAAACCTACAGAAAAATTGTAATACCACAATATGATGACGATAATAATAATAATAATAATGCTTTGTATCACGTCCATGTTTGTCCCTTTGCTGGTGATGCTGAGTTCCAATCATTTGGCTTAGATGTTGTCTGCTGGATTTTGCCATTTTAAAGGCATGGTTTTTTAATACTTATTAAGTATTTTATGAGATGATAAGTTTGAGACTGACTTTCATACTAGTCTTCATCGCTGTAGTGTTTCATTCAGTGATGTTTCTACAACAGAATCAGTTAACACTTTTTTATCGTTTCTATTTCTCTGCTGGGATTTTTTTTGTTTCTGGTAAGATTGCAATTCATTGAGAGGCATTTTTTTTTCCTCTTATATCTATTGAGGCTAGTGATAACAGCCATTATTGCCTGAAGAGAGGAAAAATGTTTATTTCTTGGTTCTTTGTATGCTGGGTACTTTTTTATTTTAACCTGGATATTTCGAAGATTAAGTAGTAGAGATTCTGGGTTTGCTTCCTTTGTTTTGCAAAGAGTGGTTGTTGTATGGTTTGGCTTTGACTTCAAACTGTTTATTTTTTGGATAGCAGCTCCAGCCTCAGTTTAAATCTTTTGTAGTGAACTACTTTGAACCTGTTCCTGCATGAGAGGTTCAAGGTTCAGGGTTAGGGATCTCTTACGTGGTTCCTCCCTTTGTGGGTTTCCCTTGCTCTCTCCGTGGATAAGCTATCCTGACTTTACTCTTCCACAGGGTGGTTCCTTTGCCACTGCTCCTGACCATGCAGACTGCAGGTAGCCTCAGGCGAAACTCGGAAGAGATGCTGACTTTGTACAGCTTCCTGTCTTTACTCCCAGGAAGCTTGGACTTGCCTTCAGAGTCTGTCTGCTTCCATGCACCCTTCATTACCTTCAGGCAGGATTTTTTGTTGTATGTCCAGGTTTTATGGTCGTTATTGGGGGAGGTGGGAGAGAAGGAGGTTAGTCACATCATCTGTTAGTATCTTAGCCTCTCATAACCAGAAATGGGATTAACCGAAGTTGGAAGTAATTGTAAATAGCTAAGGAAAGAGGCCTGTGCACCTCAAGACACTGTAAATGTGAATAAGTAAGAGACTGAAGAAGAAAGAGAACCCAAGACAGTATGTCTAAGACACGAAGAGAAGAGTCTGTTTCAAGAAGGGAGTGATGAATTAGGGCTTTTTGTTGATGTTGTTGTTGTTTTTGAAGTTAGCAGTATTATTTTCAAAGCAGAAACTCATATATTTGATCATGATTGATGAGTTTATCAAGTTGTGGTTCCTCTGTGGTCTAGCCTACTTAGCAGGGCTGTGCTGATAGAATCAAAATGGTTTTTGTGGTTATTCATGTGATCTAAGTATATCTTCCCACCTCTCCTCTTCTCCCATCCTGTTACTTCTGTGTAAGAAGATGTCTAACTAACTCTAAATTCTGAATTGTTTGAGTAGCTGTGCTTTCTTCCTTCAGGTCTGAAACCTAGAAGGGAGAAGTGTAATGTTTCTTTCTCATCGACTTCCCTTACACCGTAAGCCGACCCATATACCCAGATAGGGTCTCTTATGGCCACATGATCTGCCACAGTCAGTACTGTGACCTGTGAATCCCTTTCATAAATCTATACTTTATAAGATTATTTTTCTTAAATGCATTAAAGAAACCAAATAATAAATAATTTCTTGACATCTTTAGTTCACCTTAAAAATCTCCAGTAAAAACTTTCACCTTGGCATAATATTTTTACCAAGAGGAAGCACTTACATAGTGCAGGTATCAATGAAAATGATTCCATCTATATGACTGTTACCTTTATTTCTACTTATCCTGGTACATTTTCTCTTCTGTTTTCTTTGTTTTGGCTATCTCTTATGTTATTGGTATTCTCTTTTGGTGGTCGCTTGATTAAATAGATAACTAATGTAATAGGTAAATCTGTAGGCTGAACAATGTAAAATTTAATGGCTGTTGTACTAAGGTGAATCAGAAAAAATAGCTGTTCTTGGAGAGGATGTCACTACACGGACAGGCTATTCACTCTTGGAGGGCATAAAAACTGGTGTATCCTTTTGAACCAGACATTTGGCAACATGTGTTGAAATTATTGACTAAGCATTTCCATTTTAAGAATACGTTCTGCAAAAATACTTCTAGATACACAAGGCTAGAAGGGAATATTCATAAAAATATTGTAATACTGGAAAATACTGTGCTTAGCATAATTTTAAAAACTTTTGAAATCACTAAATTACAAATTTATGTAAATTTATATGTAAATTATAAATCAATAGATTGTAAAATTAAATGGAGAGTGAATAAAATAAGGTGGGGAAAAATATCGACCCTAATGAGTTGTTTCATTTTATACATATACATTTTTATTTATATATATATATATATATATATATACACACATATACATATATATATTTTGTTATCATTAATCTACAATTACATGAAGAACATTATGTTTACTAGGGTTCCTCTTTCACCAAGTCCCCCCCACATACCCCATTACAGTCATTGTCCATCAGCATAGTAATATGTTGTAGAATCAGTACTTGTCTTCTCTGATATACATGTATATTTAATGGTTTTACATACAACAGATACATTCTTCTTATACAGTAGATTTTTATTTAAATAGAGACTTTAAAAAAGTGTAAAGCAATATGAATTGAAAAACTTCCCTCTTAAAAAAATATTCATTGTACAGCAAAAATTTATAGAACGCAAAGACTTATTATATTGACATCATACAGGTGGGTGTGTGCACATGTGCGTATGAGTGAGCAGTGCATTTTTTTTTCGTTATCATTAGTCTACAATTACATGAAGAATATTATGTTTGCTAGGGTCCCCCCTTCAGCAAGTCCCCCCCACAAACCCCATTACAGTCACTGTCCATCAGCATAGTAAGATGCTGTAGAATCACTACTTGTCTTCTCTGTGTTGCACAGCCCTCCCCATTCCACCCTCCCCACATTATACATGCTAATCGTAATACCCCCTTTCTTCTTTCCCGCCCTTATCCCTCCCTACCCTCCCATTCTCCCCAGCCCCTTTCCCTTTGGTAACTGTTAGTACATTCTTGGGTTCTGTGATTCTGCTGCTGTTTTGTTCCTTCAGTTTTTCTTTGTTCTTATACTCCGCATATGAGTGAAATCATTTGGTATTTGTCTTTCTTCGCTTGGCTTATTTCACGAGCAGTACAGTTTTATATCGTAAAAGTTTTGAATGTTTTAATGTGTTACTATTTAATTTTTTACCATGATTTGTTCTAAACTGACTTTTTTTGGTATCATTAATCTACAATTACATGAGGAACATTATGTTTACTAGGCTCTACCCTATACCAGGTCCCCCCTACAAACCCCCTTACAGTCACTGTCCGTCAGCATAGCAAAATGTTGTATAATCACTAGTTGTCTTCTCTGTGTTGTACAGCCCTCCCCTTTCTCCCATCTCCCCCATTATGGATGCTCATCATAATACACCCTTTCTTCTCCCCCCCTTATCCCTCCCTACCCACCCCTCCTCCTCAGTCCCTTTCCCTTTGGTACCTGTTAGTCCATTCTTGGGTTCTGTGATTCTGCTGCTGTTTTGTTGCTTCAGGTTTTCCTTTGTTCTTATGCTCCACAGATGAGTGAAATCATTTGGTATTTCTCTTTCTCTGCTTGGCTTATTTCACTGAGCATAATACCCTCTAGCTCCATCCATGTTGTTGCAAATGGTAGGATTTGCTTTCTTCTTATGGCTGAATAATATTCCATTGTGTATATGTACCACATCTTCTTTATCCATTCATCTACTGATGGACACTTAGGTTGCTTCCAATTCTTGGCTATTGTAAATAGTGATGCGATATACATAGGGATACATCTGTCTTTTTCAAACTGGGCTACTGTATTCTTGGGGTAAATTCCTAGAAGTGGAATTCCTGGGTTAAATGGTAAGTCTATTTTCAGCATTTTGAGGAACCGCCATACTGCTTTCCACAACGGTTGAACTAATTTACATTCCCACCATCAGTGTACGAGGGATACCCTTCCTCCACTACCTCGCCAACATTTGTTGTTGTTTGTCTTTTGGATTTTGGCGATCCTTACTTTTGTGAGGTGATATCTCATTATGGTTTTCGTTTGTATTTCTCTGTTAATTAGCGATGTGGAGCATCGTTTCATGTGTCTGTTGGCCATCTGAATTTCTTCTTTGGAAAACTGTCTGTTCAGCTCCTCTGACCATTTTTTAATTGAATTATTTGCTTTTTGTTTGTTGAGGTGTGTGAGCTTTTTATATATTTTGGATGTCAACCCTTTATCGGCTCTGTCATTTATGAATATATTCTCCCATACTGTAGGATACCTTTTTGTTCTGTTGATAGTGTCCTTTGCGGTACAGAAGATTTTCAGCTTGATATAGTTCCACTTTTTCTTTTTTGCTTTTGTGTCCCTTGCCCAGGGAGATATGTTCATGAAGAAATTGCTCATGTTTTTGTCCAAGAGATTTTTGCCTATGTTTTTTTCTAAGAGTTTTATGGTTTCATGACTTACATTCAGGTTTTTGATCCATTTCAAATTTACTTTTGTGTATGGGGTTAGACAATGATCCAGTTTCATTCTCTTCATGTAGGTGTCCAGTTTTGCCAAAACCAACTGTTGTAGAGGCTATCATTTCCCCATTGTATGTCCATGGCTCCTTTATTGTATATTAATTGACCATATATGTTTGAGTTAATGTCTGGAGACTCTATTCTGTTCCACTGGTCTGTGGCTCTGTTTGTGTGCCAGTACCAATTGTCTTGATTACTGTGGCTTTGTAGTAGAGCTTGAAGTTGGGGAATGAGTTCCCCCCCACCCCCCACTTTATTCTTCCTTCTCAGGATTGCTTTTGCTATTTTGGGTCTTAGGTGGTTCCATATGAATTTTAGAACTATTTGTTCCAGTTCGTTGAAGAATGCTGTTGGTAATTTGATAGGGATTGCATTGAATATGTAGATTGCTTTGGGCAGGATGGCCATTTTGACAATATTAATTCTTCCTAGCCAAGAACATGGGATGTGTTTCCATTTGTTAGTGTCCTCTTTAATTTCTCTTAAGAGTGTCCTGTAGTTTTCATGGTATAGGTTTTTCACTTCCTTGGTTAGGTTTATTCCTAGGTATTTTATTCTTTTTGATGCAATTGTGAATGGAATTGTTTTCCTAATTTATCTTTGTATTAGTTCATTGTTAGTGTATTGGAAAGCCACAGAGTTCTGTGTATTAATTTTGTATCCTGTAACTTTGCTGAATTCCGATATTAGATCTAGTAGTTTTGGAGTGGATTCTTTAGAGGTTTTTATGTACAATATCATGTGATCTGCAAACAGGGGCATTTTGACTTTTCTTTACCAATCTGGATTCCTTGTATTTCTTTGTTTTGCCTAATTGCCATGGGTAGGACCTACGGTACTATGTTGAATAACAGTGGGGAGAGTGGGCATCCCAAACTTGTTCCTGATCTCAGAGGAAATGCTTTCAGCTTCTTGCTGTTCAGTATGATGTTGGCTGTGGGCTTAATATATATGGCCTTTATTATGTTGAGGTAATTGCCCTGTTTACCCATTTTGTTGAGAGTTTTTTTTTTTTTTGAGAGGGCATCTCTCATATTTATTGATCATATGGTTGTTAACAACAATAAAATTCTGTATAGGGGACTCAATGCAGAATCATTAATCAACCCCAAGCCTAATTCTGAACAGTCTCCAATCTTCTGAAGCATATCGAACAAGTTTTTACATGGTGAACAAGTTCTTACATAGTGAATAAGTTCTTACATGGTGAACTGTGCAAGGGCAGTCATCACAGAAACTTTCGGTTTTGATCACGCATCATGAACTATAAACAATCAGGTCAATTATGATTCATTTGATTTTTATACTTGATTTATATGTGAATCCCACATTTCTCCCTTATTATTATTATTATTATTTTTTTTAATAAAATGCTGAAGTGGTAGGTAGATGCAAGATAAAGGTAGAAAACATAGTTTAGTGCTATAAGTGGGCAAATGTAGATGATCAGGTGTGTGTCTATAGACTGAGTATTAATCCAAGCTAGACAAGGGCAACAAAACATCCACGGATGCAGAAGATTTCTCTCAAAACGGGGGGGTGGGGTTCTAAGCCTCACCTCTGTTGATCCCCAATTTCTCACCTGATGGCCCTCCTGCGACTGTGCCTGTCTTAGGTTGTTCCTCCCTTGAGGAATCTTACCTGTCTCTGGCTAACCAGTCATCTTCCGGGGCCATACAGGGAAATGTAAAGTTGGTAAGTGAGAGAGAAGCAATATTGTTTGAAAAGGTTAGCTTTTTACTTCTTTGCAGATTTATGCCCTGTGGCTTCTATGCCCAGCATTTGTCTTGAGGTATCTTTACCATTTGGAAGAATTATGATACTCAGTAATTTCGATATGAGGCTTGAATTCTACTTAGGGGTTGTAATTAGGAAGGAAGAAGAGAAGCTATAGAAATAGCAGATGGAAGAAAACATGGGAAGATTGATTATTTCTTCGACATATCTTCTTGTAGTGTAACATAAGTGTGTATAGGTTTTAAATTACTAATTAAATTGTGTGCACACATTAACATAATAGGAATACAGCTACATAACCAAAGCAGACCTACAATTACCAGCCATATCCAGTGAAACCAAGAAAACCAGTTAGGCACCCTAGGCATTTGTGAAAAATTATCAGTGATATGATGGATATTGTCTAACTGAATTTGAATATTTTGAGAAAAATCAGACAAATTAAAACAAAATATTCCTGGGAACTGTTCACTTCCCATATGTTCTTTTAACAGTAGATAGCCTATAGTCGTAAGATTTTGGAGCACTGCAGCTTGCACTTCTCCTAATTCTTGGTTGAGTTCCGACAGTATAGATCCAGTCAAATTTGTTGTTTTACTGTATGCACAGGCCAGCTTAGATATCTCCTTCTTTGTTCCAATGGCAAGATTAGGAACCGGTGGGATGAATGTAGCTACAACTGCAACAGCACCAGGATCTTTGTTGAAGTTTTTTGATGATCATCTTCTGGAATGACTCTTCCAGGGAATGTTGATGTTGGAAGTTCTTCATATTGTATCTTAATTCGTTTTCTGGGTAGCCAAATTAGGCTTTGATCCTCTGTATAAACACAAACAAACCCTTTGCGCACACTTTGATATGCCCTTTATACCATTTTGAAGAACTTATTGGAGATTGAAAGGCCCCCACCAGTAAGATGGCAAACTTCTGGCTTCTCTTCTGGGTCCTCAGTTCCCAACGCCGCCACCTAAAGACCTATCACCTCTCTCCCCACTCCCACTCCCAGCACCTAGCCAATCGCCACCAGCCCCGTAGAAGTAACACCACAATCACCCCATGTCCCTTCCTATATAACCCAGCACCTTTCCCCAATAAAGCGGAATTCTCCGGTGAATTGCTGCTGTGTATCGCACCTTTCCTTTCAGAGATCACCACACAGGATCTGCTTTTTTTTTTTTTTAAGAGAAAGGAATATTATCAGAAAAATATACTTCCATAGCTGATCATCTGAAACCCTTTAAATGATCAAAATTAAGGATATTTAAAGCATGCGTTAATCGGTGATTTGCATTTAGTTTTATCCTATGAGGGAGTAATCCCCCTTTTCTTTCTTTTTCTTTTTTTTTATTTGGTTATCATTAATCTACAATTACATGAAGAACATTATGTTTACTAGGCTCTACCCTATACCAGGACCCCCCCACAAACCCCCTTACAGTCACTATCCGTCAGCATAGCAAAATGTTGTATAATCACTACTTGTCTTCTCCGTGTTGTACAGCCCTCCCCTTTCTCCCATCTCCCACATTATGGATGCTCATCATAATACACCCTTTCTTCTCCCCCCGTTATCCCTCCCTACCCACCCCTCCTCCTCAGTCCCTTTCCCTTTGGTACCTGTTAGTCCATTCTTGGGTTCTGTGATTCTGCTGCTATTTTGTTCCTTCAGGTTTTCCTTTGTTCTTATGCTCCACAGATGAGTGAAATCATTTGGTATTTCTCTTTCTCTGCTTGGCTTATTTCACTGAGCATAATACCCTCTAGCCCCATCCATGTTGTTGCAAATGGTAGGATTTGCTTTCTTCTTATGGCTGAATAATATTCCATTGTGTATATGTACCACATCTTCTTTATCCATTCATCTACTGATGGACACTTAGGTTGCTTCCAATTCTTGGCTATTGTAAATAGTGATGCGATATACATAGGGATACATCTGTCTTTTTCAAACTGGGCTACTGTATTCTTGGGGTAAATTCCTAGAAGTGGAATTCCTGGGTCAAATGGTAAGTCTGTTTTCAGCATTTTGAGGAACCTCCATACTGCTTTCCACAACGGTTGAACTAATTTACATTCCCACCATCAGTGTACGAGGGATACCCTTCCTCCACTACCTCGCCAACATTTGTTGTTGTTTGTCTTTTGGGTGGTAGCCATCCTTACTGCTGTGAGGTGATAGCTCATTGTGGTTTTCGTTTGTATTTCTCTGATAATTAGCGATGTGGAGCATCTTTTCATGTGTCTGTTGGCCATCTGAATTTCTTTTTTGGAGAACTGTCTGTTCAGTTCCTCTGCCCATTTTTTAATTGGATTATTTGTTTTTTGTTTGTTGAGGTGGGTGAGCTCTTTATATATTTTGAACATCAAGCCTTTATCGGGTCTGTCATTTACAAATATGTTCTCCCGTACTGTAGGGTACCTTTTTGTCCTATTGATGGTGTCTTTTGCTGTACAGTAGCTTTTCACCTTCTTATAGTCCCACTTGTTCATTTTTGCTGTTGTTTTCCTTGCCCGGGGAGATATGTTCAAGAAGAGGTCACTCATGTTTATGTCTTAAGAGGTTTTCGCCTATGTTTTTTTCTAAGAGTTTTATGGTTTCGTGACTTACATTCAGGTCTTTGATCCATTTTGAATTTACTTTTGTGTATGGGGTTAGACAATGGTCCAGTTTCATTCTCCTACATGTAGCTGTCCAGTTTTGCTAGCACCATCTGTTGAAGAGACTGTCATTTCACCATTGTATGTCCATGGCTCCTTTATCAAATATTAATTGACCATATATGTTTGGGTTAATGTCTGGAGTCTCTAATCTTTTCCACTGGTCTGTGGCTCTGTTCTTTTGCCATTACCAAATTGTCTTGATTACTATGGCTTTATAGTAGAGCTTGAAGTTGGGGAGTGAGATCCCCCCCACTTTATTCTTCTTTCTCAGGATTGCTTTGGCTATTCAGGGTCTTTGGTGTTTCCATATGAATTTTTGAACTATTTGTTCCAGTTCATTGAAGAATGCTGTTGGTAATTTGATAGGGATTGCATCAAATCTGTATATTGCTTTGGGCAGGATGGCCATTTTGATGATATTAGTTCTTCCTAGCCACGAGCTTGGGATGAGTTTCCATTTGTTAGTGTCCCCTTTAATTTCTCTTAAGAGTGACTTGTAGTTTTCAGGGTATAGGTCTTTCACTTCTTTGGTTAGGTTTATTCCTAGGTATTTTATTCTTTTTGATGCAATTGTGAATGGAGTGTTTTCCTGATTTTTCATTCTATTGGTTCATTGTTAGTGTATAGGAAAGCCACAGATTTCTGTGTGTTAATTTTGTATCCTGCAACTTTGCTGTATTCCGATATCAGTTCTAGTAGTTTTGGGGTGGAGTCTTTAGGGTTTTTTATATACAATATCATGTCATCTGCAAACAGGGACATTTTGACTTTTCTTTACCAATCTGGATTCCTTGTATTTCTTTGTTTTGTCTGAGTGCCGTGGCTAGGACCTCCAGTACTATGTTAAATAACAGTGGGGAGAGTGGACATCCCTGTCTTGTTCCCGATCACAGAGGAAAAGCTCTCAGCTTCTTGCTGTTCAGTATAATGTTGGCTGTGGGTTTTTCGTATATGGCCTTTATTATGTTGAGGTACATGCCCTCTATACCCATTTTGCTGAGAGTTTTTATCATGAATGGATGTTGAATTTTGTCAAATGCTTTTTCAGCATCTATGGAGATGATCATGTGGTTTTTGTCTTTCTTTTTGTTTATGTGGTGGATGATGTTGATGGATTTTCGAATGTTGTGCCGTCCGTGCATCCCTGGGATGAATCCCACTTGGTCGTGGTGTATCATCGTTTAGATGTATTTTTGAATTCTGTTTCCTAATATTTTGTTGAGTATTTTTGCTTCTATGTTCATCAGTGATATTGGTCTGTAATTTTCTTTTTTGGTGGGTTCTTTGCCTGGATTTAGTATTAGGGTAATGTTGGCTTCATAGAATGAGTTTCAGAGTATTCCCTCCTCTTCTATTTTTTGGAAAACTTTTAGAAGAATGGGTATTATGTCTTTTCTGTATGTCTCATAAAATTCTGAGGTAAATCCATCTGGCCCGGGGGTTTTGTTCTTGGGTAGTTTTTTGATTACCACTTCAGTTTCTTTGCTGGTAATTGGTTTGTTTAGATTTTATGTTTCTTCCTTGGTTAGTCTTGTGAGGTTGCATTTTTCTAAGAAGTTTTCCATTTCTTTTATGTTTTCCCGTTTGTTAGCATATAGGTTTTCATTGTATTCTCTAATATTTCCTTGTATTTCTTCGGGGTCCGTCGTGATTTTTCCTTTCTCATTTCTGATTCTGTTGATATGTGTTGATTCTATTTTTCTCTTAATAAGTCTGGCTAGTGGCTTATCTATTTTGTTTATTTTCTCAAAGTACCAGGTCTTCGTTTCATTGATTTTTTTCTATTGTTTTATTCTTCTCAATTTTCTTTATTTCTTCTCTGATCTTTATTATGTCCCTCCTTCTGCTGACCTTAGGCCTCATCTGTTCTTCTTTTTCCAATTTCGATAATTGTGACATTAGGCTGTTCATTTGGGATTGTTCTACCTTTTTTAAATATGCTTTGATTGCTGTATACTTTCCTCTTAAGACTGCTTTTGCCGTGTCCCACAGAAGTTGGCGCTTTGTGTTGTTGTTGTCATTTGTTTCCATATATTGCTTGATCTCTATTTTAATTTGGTCGCTGATCCATTGATTATTTAGGAGCGTGTTGTTAAGCCTCCATGTGTTTGTGGGCCTTTTTGCTTTCTTTGTACAATTTATTTCTAGTTTTATACCTCTGTGGTCTGAAAAGTTGACTGGTAGAATTTCAATCTTTTGGAATTTACTGAGGCTCTTTTTGTGTCCTAGTATGTAGTCTATTCCGGAGAATTTTTCATGTGCACTTGAGGGGAATGTGTATCCTGTTGCTTTTGGCTGTAGAGTTCTATAGATGTCCATTAGGTCCATCTGTTCTAGTGCATTGTTCAGTGCCTCTGTGTCCTTACTTATTTTCTGTCTGGTGGATCTGTCCTTTGGAGTGAGTGGTGTGTTGAAGTCTCCTATAATGAATGTATTGCACTCTATTTCCTCCTATAATTCTGTTAGTATTTTTTCACATATGCTGGTGCTTCTGTGTTAGGTGCATATATATTTATAATGGTTATATCCTCTTGTTGGACTGAGCCCTTTATCATTATGTAATGTCCTTCTTTATCTCTTGTTACTTTCTTTGTTTTGAAGTCTATTTACTCAGTCAGTACTAGTCTGATACTAGTACTGCAACAGCTGCTTTCTTCTCACTGTTGTTTGCATGGAATATCTTTTTCCATCCCTTGACTTTTAGTCTGTGCATGTCTTTGGGTTTGAGGTGAGTCTCTTGTAAGCAGCATATAGATGGGTCCTGCTTTTTTATCCATTCTGTTACTCTGTGTCTTTTGATTGGTGCATTCAGTCGATTTACATTTAGGGTGATTATTGAACGATATGTACTTATTGCCATTACAGGCTTTAGATTCGTGGTTGGTTACAAAAGTTTCAAGGTTAGCTTCTTTAGTATCTTACTGTCTAAATTTTCTCATTTATTGAGCTATTATGAACACTGTCTGGTGATTCTTTATTTCTCTCCCTTCTTATTCCTCTTCCTCCATTCTTTATATGTTAGATGATTTATTCTGTGCTCTTCTGTGTTTCCTTTAACTGCATTTGTGGGTAGTTGATTTTATTTTTTGGCTTTAGTTATTATTTTGTTGGTCTGCTTTCTTTGTTGTGATTCTATTGTCTCCGGTTTCATCTGTTTAGCCATAGGAGTGTTCCCATCTAGAGCAGTCCCTCTAGAATACCCTGTAGAGGTGGTTTGTTGGAGGCAAATTCCCTCAACTTTTACTTGTCTGGGAATTGTTTATTCCCTCCTTCATATTTAAATGATAATCATGCTGGATTCAGTATTCTTAGTTCAAAGCCCTTCTGTTTCTTTGCATTAAATATATCATGCCATTGTCTTCTGGCCTGTATGGTTTCTGTTAAGAAGTCTGATGATAGCTTGATGGGTTTTCCTTTGTAGTTGACCTTTTTCCTCTCTCTCTAGCTGCCTTTAAAGCTGTGTCCTTGTCCTTGATCTTTGCCATTTTAATTATTATGTGTCTTGGTGTTGTCCTCCATGGGTCCCTTCTGTTGGGAGTTCTGTGTACTTCCGTGGTCTGAACGATTATTTCTTCCCCCAGTTTGGGGAAGTTTTCAGCAATTATTTCTTCAAATACACTTTCTATCCCTTTTTCTCTCTTCTTCTTCTGGTACCCCTATAATGCGGATATTGTTCCTTTTGGATTTGTCACACAGTTCTCTTAGTATTGTTTCATTCCTGGAGTTCCTTTTATCTCTCTCTGCATCAGCTTCTATGCGTTCCTGTTTTCTGGTTTCTATTCCATCAGTGGCCTCTTGCATCCTATCCATTCTGCTTATAAATCCTTCCAGAGATTGTTTCATTTCTGTTATCTCCTTCCGGACTTCATCCCTTAGCTCTTGCATGTTTCTCTGCAGCTTTATCAGCATGGTTATGACCTTTATTTTGAATTCTTTTTTAGGGATGTTGGTTAGGTCTGTCTCCCTAGATTCCTTGTCAGGGGAGGATGTCTGTGTTAGTCTGGTGTGTATCAAATTCTTCTGCCTTTTCCTGGCAATAGAGGTAGTTGTGGGGAACTGATGCATGTGTCAGCTGGGAGAATGTCCCTTCTTACTGGTTTGTGGCCTTCCTCTCCTGGGAGAACGGCGACCTCTAGTGGCTTGTGCTGGGCAGTTGTGCGCAGACGGGGTTTCTAATTCTTGCCTGGTTGCTGTGTAAGAAGCTCTGCCCTGCTGCCTCGGGCTGCTGCTCCACTATGGCCGAGCGGCATCAGAGGGGAAATGGGCGGGAGGTATTTATCTCCATGAGGGGTCTCTGAGCTGCACTGCGGCCCATGATATTAGAGCGCTCGTAGTTCCCCGGGATTCCCAGCTGCTGGGCTAAGTGTCCTGTGGCACTTCCGTCCAGCTGTGGGGTCCCTGTCCCTTTAAGTCTTTCAAAAAGCACTCTCTTTTCTTTTTCCCAGGGGCACCAGCTCGGGGACCCACTCACAAGGTTTACTGTCCCATTTCTCTAGTATCCAGCGCCCCACTCAGTGTGTGTCTGCGATCCCCATGCTAATGGCTAGGCTGGGTGTTTAGCAGTCCTGGGCTCCCTCTCCCTCCCCGCTCCGACTCCTCTACTCCCGCTGGGAGCTGGGGTGAGGGACGCTCGGGTCCCACCGGGCCACAGCTTGTATCTTACCCCCATCGCAATACGCTGCGTTCTCACAGGTGTAGATGTAGCCTGTCTGTTGTCCTGTACTTTCTGGTTTCTGTTTTAGGGATAGTTGTTTATGTTGTATTTTCAAAAATATATATGGTTTTGGAAGGAGATTTCCGCTGCTCTCCTCATGACGCCATCTTGGCTCCACCCCTCCACATCCTTTTTATTTCTCATCTTTTTGGTTCTTGTTATTCTGACTGGAGTGAGGTGATATCTCACTGTGGTTTTGATTTGCATTTCCCTTATGGTTAGTGATATGGAGCATCTATTCATGTTCCTGTTAGCCATCTATATATCCTCTTCAAGAAAATGTCTTTTCAGATCGTTTTCTGCCCATTTTTTAATTGGATTATTTGTTTCTTTTTGGTGTTGAGTTGTATGCATTCTTTATATATTTTGTGTATTAGTCCCTTATTGAATTTATTGTTTGCAGATAAAGTCTCCCATTCCATAGGCTGCCTTTTCACTTTTCTGATGGTTTCCTTTGCTGTGCAGAAGTTTGATGTAGTCCCACTTGTTTATTTTTGCTTTTGTTTCCTCTGCATGGGGAGATGTATCCAGGAAAAAATTGCCAATGCTGATGTTCAAGAGTTTAGTGCTTAGGTTTTCCACTAGGAATTTTATGGTTTCATGTCTTATAGTTAGGTCTTTAATCCATTTTGAGTTTATTTTTATAACACTAAATCATCTTTGCAAATACTGGGAAACACCCTACTTTATTATTATTTTAATATTCTGTTGAATTTTGTTTTCTGGCATTTAGGATTATTATACCTACTTCCATAAATGAGAAGGAGCCATAGTATTTTCTTATTTTTACTATTTCTAATACATTTTGGTGTTAGATTTATGACAGTTTCTTAAAATAAATTAGAAAAGCAAACAATGGGTAACTTTTTCAACTTTTTCCTTGATGTTGGTCTTAAGAAATTCTTATAGGGTTGACTTTGATAATTTATATTTTTTCCAGAAAATCATCCAAGAGTTTTTGATTCTTTCTTGTATCTGCTTTATCATTTAAATTTTTTATCTTTTTTGTTATTTGCCAGAGATGTGACTATTTTAAGTCTGGTTCTCTGCAGAGAACAACCTCAAGTGTATTTATTAGTGTTCTTAGCGTGATTGAATTATTTGGTTTCTCTGTTCTTCTTGAAATAATCTAATATTTTCAATCCATGTCAGTGTTGCCTGTTTTTCACATAGGTGTTAAAAGTTGAGCTTCCTCTTTTATCTGTCACTGTTTTGCTGCTGCTCTTTGGCATTTCCAGATTATTCCATGAGTAAGTGCTACAAAACAGTGATCTCTGTTCTTTTCTGTCTGATCTATCCCAAGCGTCTAGCATAGTTCCTGGCACATGGTAGGGGTAGAACAAACACATACTCGTTGGCCAAGGAAAGAATAAATCTGGGGAACTGCCAGGAGGCACGTCTCCCGGGAAGACCTCCTGGGTTCCAGGAGGAGGAGGAGACAGGTGACAAGCCTGAATGCCTCAGAGCGCCATCGCTTCTCCCGGCCTCGCCACCCACAGCCAGCTCCCACACAGTGCAGAGGAAGTTCTGGGGAGCTGGTGCTGAGGGCCATCCCCTTTTGAGCTCTCTTCTCCCCTGCCTGTGACCTCAGGTGGTGAAGTCTCTTGTGGCCACAGCTAGAGATGCTGGCAGGAGCATGAAGGTGGGGAGAAAAGGCAGAGAAGGTGAACACTAGGCAGGAGACCAAGTAGGTGAGTGGAGGACCTAGACAGAGTGGCAGGGCCTCAGGGGAGATGACATAGTTATTTTGGCGAAAAAGACCGCCAGGCCAGGTTTCATTTCTGGCCTTGCCAAGCCCTGAGTTGAGCCCAGCACATCTGGCCTGTGGCTTCTGAGGATAGGGTGATCATGCAGCAGACTGTGCCTTAGGACTGAGGGAGACCCCCGGGGCCGGGCGGGTAGGTGCCCTACAGGTGCTCACCTGCCTGCACTTCATCTCCAACTTGAGTTGCCAGATAAAGTGCAGGACGTCCAGTTAAGTGAGAATTTCAGGTACATGACAAGTATTTTTTCAGTGTGAGTTTGTCCCATGGAATTGAGGCAAGAGGCATCCAGGACCTTGGAGGGACTGTTTACTGGGATGGCTGTCAGAAACGCCTCCGGAGACCCCCAGCACACCGTAAGATGCTCCCAGCAGAAAGTAGAGTCTATTGACATGAAAAGGCAAGGCCCCTCACGTCCCCCGGTCTTGCTCCTCAAGTGCAAGCGTGCACTCAGCAGCTGTCCCTACCTTCCGCACCTGGTAATGGCCCTTTGGACAGGCAAGTTCAGTCCCAGGCATGCTGCTGGACACAGGGACGAGTGGGACGAGCACTGGCCTTCCAGCAGGTCCTGTCTGTCCCTGGAAGTGGGGCAAGGGCCCAGGAGTGGGAGTTTGGGAAGGCTGTGCCTTGCATAAACTGAATGTCAAGGGCTCGGCCAAGAGGGTGGGCTGAAGGTGTGAGTGGCTGGGGGGCCATGCAGGAGGTGACCAGATGCTGAGGGGGAGCAGCCTGGTGGCCACAGAGGGGGAGGTGGGAAGCCAGGAAGATCATGAGTTCCCTCCCTCCCAGGCACATCCTCAGTGCCATTTACTTCCAGGGGCCCTGAAAAAGCTGAAGGACAAAGTCTTAGTTTGTGGGCCACAAAATAAGCTTTGAGAAGCAAGTGTCGTGGAGGCAGTAACCTCTAGGTATCGTCACGGAGTTTGTGTTACCTTCAGACTAGCCTCATTTATTTCTGGCAGAAGGTTAAAAACTATACAAATAATTTTAATGGACATAATTATGTTCTCATCACAAAATAATATGTCACAGTTCCATAATTACTCAAAAATGATCATTGTGAGAGCAGCTATTAATTAGTGAATAGCTTTGGAAAAAAATTTCAATAGATTTGGGAAGCATTGTTAATAACCCATTAGGATATATCTGGGGGTCAAATTACTGTGTCGTGTCAAAGCAGAGATTTCTGGCTCCATTTTAAATCCTTTCAAAATAATTAAGAATGTGCTCTGCATCTGACTGGGCAGGTTTGAGGCAAGAAAACCATGTATCTGCATTACGAAAGGAATGGATCATTTCCGGCCAAAATGGAGATCAAAGCTCTTTCGACATCCATTTGGCAAGAGCATGCACATTTTACAGCTTCTCAGAAAGCATTAGTGATTTTCGACAAATAGCATTCAGCTTTTCTTTCCCTTTTCCCATGGCCTTCTTTCAAGCCCAGAGAGGAAATCCACATTGTCAGGGACTTCTAAGCTTGACTTGGCACTTCAGGGAGTCCAGCCATGTGTGTCATTACTGGCAAAGGGAGGGTATTTCTA
The DNA here is from genome assembly GCF_030020395.1 of Manis pentadactyla. Taxonomy (NCBI): domain Eukaryota; kingdom Metazoa; phylum Chordata; class Mammalia; order Pholidota; family Manidae; genus Manis; species Manis pentadactyla. Next base: position 86,228,815 of record NC_080031.1, read on the forward strand.
CTCTTTTTTTCTCCAGAGCAGGTCTATGGGAGGGAGCTCTGCCCTTACCTGTGAGGGAGACACTTACCTTTTGGTGGGTAGGTTGCTGGAATCCCCTTTGGCCCAGAAACCTTCCTGTCTCTCCGGAGCCTGAAATATTAGGGCATTTTGAGCCTTTGGGAGCAGCCCTTCCTCAGGGACTTCCCTGGACTCCTTACTGGGGAGGCGGGCAGGAAGTTGGTGCTTATTGGGTGTCTCTGCGCCGGGTGCTGAGCCGCACACTTCACATGCATCATCTCCACCCTCCAGTGGAGCAGGTCCCCTCATCCCTGTGTTACCAGGGAGGAAGCTGAAGCTCAGCGTGCTGACAGCATCCCGCCAGACTGTCTCGGGGAGGAGGCCCAAGGCCGGAGAGGCTCTTTAGGTCCAATAGACCATCTGATCTTTGGCCCCTTTGGTGACTCAGCCAGGAAGAGGTCATCCAGCCCCAGCGTTCATCGCTCGGGGACGGGTGCTCAGTACCGAATGCTGTGTCCCATTCAGCGTGAGCGATGATCATATCCACCCATTGTGTAAACCAAAAATGCATAAAAAGTAAAAGATGATCTTTTCCCCACCTTACAGTCTTCTAATCCTATTTGTCAGAGGAAATCACTGTTAGCTGTTGAGAGTGTACATTCCAAATACCTTCCTATGCATGTGTAAACATGTAATATTTTTAGTGTAAGGATCATAAAAACTGCTCTATGATATGCCTCTCACGCAGTAGGTTATGGATGTGCTTTGGGCATGTATATGCAGTTGCTTCATTCTGTTGATCCGTCGTCTGTCAGCTCTCCTGCTATCACCTATTATTTGTTATCTATCTACTAACTATCTATCATCTATCTATCTATCTATCTATCATCTGTCTTTCATTCTTTTCTTTCCGTCTGTCTTTCTGAATCTTTCTCTCTCTCCCTCCCTCTCCCCTTCTCCCCTCCTCTCTTCCTTTCCTTCTCTCTTGTCTAGTTAGTTCTACCTTCAAACTGCGGTCTTCAGAACAGATCTGACTGGTCACCACTTCTCCCTCCCTGTCCCCCGTTTCTTTGACTTTGTTCCCACCGTCCCTTGGTCGCTCTTCTGCTGTGCTGGTCTCCTTGCTGTTCTTCTGACTTGCCAGACATTCCGCTGCCTCAGGCCTTTGGAGTCACTGTTTATACTACTTGGCATATTCTTCCCAGGAAGCCGTGGCTCCCTCTCTTCCTTCCTTTCATATTTGTGCACAAATGTAGTAAGGACCTTCATGACCATCTCTCCAAAGATGGATATAATTTTTTAACGTGATTAAAAAAATTCATGTACACATAACACCCGAAGTCAAGGTCAATGTTATCCTTCCTGATGAAATAATAGAAGCTGAAATTTACAAGATGAAAAAGTGGAATGGCCTCTCTATTCATGCACCTGCACCGCACCACGTGCAGAAGAGGAAGGGAAGGACTGGAGGCCCAGGACCTGTCAGAGTGTCCAGAGAGGCAGTGGTCTGACAATCAGGCAGAAGGAGGAGCTGTGGCCTGAGGGTGAGGCTTGAGTTATTGACAGGGGGCGTGACTAGTAGTGATGAGGTGTAGCGTGTGGCTCTGGGTGGCCACATGGGGTAGAGGAGGAGGATGGTGGAATAAGGTGGTCTAGGAGTGGAGGTCAGGGTGCAGGATGGGCCATCCATGTGGGTGTCAGTCACCTAGGAGGGGGAAAGAGGGGAAGATAGTGCCAGGGACCCAAGTTGTGGTGAATGAATTGCCAGTCATTGAGGAGGTACGGAAGTGGGAAGTGACATGATGGCAGAGAGGAGAGGGACCCCACTTCCCATGCCCAAGGGCCTGGGGAAGTGGCGTCCTCCACGGGAAGCCGGGTTTCCAGAGAAGGCATGAGGGCTTTTGAGTAGACGCTGATGACACGGGAGAGTTTTTAAATTATGGAGCTGTAGTTCTAGAAAGCCCAGTGGAAGGCTGGAGTTTTTAGGGAGCCCTGTCCTAGAGAACTACGAATACTGAAATTCCTCATTGAAAATCTCAGACACCCTTAATAAGAGAGTGTATTTCTAGCATTTTGTACCCATTTCCCTTCAGCTTACCAACTTACGTATAGTTATCTGATTTAGGCCAAAGAAATGCTCCCTCCTTCCCTTCCTGCCATCCTTCCTTCCTTCCTTTTTCTTTCTTTCTTTCCACTTAATCATTCCCTGTTGTCTGAGTTGCTGTGTCACCTCCCAGCTCTGAATGAAAACCACCTTTGGCTGTAATGGCTCTGCCTCTTTCCTAAGCTCATACCTGTGTCCACGAGCCCGGCTGGGCAGTTTCCCGCTGGATTCCCCTGCCCCACCTTCCTCGGAACAGCGGAGTGCCGGTGCAGATGGGGACACAGGCACAGAGGACACCGGCAGCTTGGGCAGGGGCCGGGCCTCCCTCCTGGGGTCTTGGCTGTGGACATCACAGAGACTTCCAGAGAGGGCTGTGCGAGCTCAGGAAAGACTGCTCCAAAGACCCTAGTTTTACTCTGGTTCTGGGGAAACTAGCTTATATGACAGAGCCTGTGAAAATGTCCAGCAGGTTTCCTTGTGCACAGTAGGTTGGTTTTTTTAATTGGTCAAAAGGCTTCTGGTGGCAGTGGGGTGTCCAAGCCATCTGTTCGGCCTCCAAGGGGCTCGTGTGGAGCTGCGGCTGCCTCGCAGTGAGTTGCTCATGCACAGACATGAATCACAGCACGAGAGCTGCTCATAATCACCTTATATGTGTTTTCAGTTCTCGAATTTAAAACCATTTACTGCTGGGAACAGATGTTAAATTCAGGACACTTGTCAATTGTTGGCGCTGTACACAAAAAAGATGCTTAAAATTAGAAGCCTGATTGAATTTTAAGTATAGTGATCACAGTGGTTGGAACTAAAATAATTGAAACAGTAAACAGCTTATTGTGGGAGATGGGAGTAGGCAATGGAAAGAGAGGCTTGACGTGAAAACCCACTATGCGGAGTTACATGACTGTTAAGTTAATTAATGCTTAATTGTGATGGAAACCCTCCAGCAGTGCGTCAGCCTTAACACATTCATTCATGACTTAGATCAGAAGAACAGCCACCAGGATTCACTAATAACAGTGAGGGTGATACCCATTATTAGTGGGCATCTTCTGTGTGCCTGATACTGGACTTGAACCTTTATGTATCTGATTAATGTCTAAATTGTTTATTTTTTATTTTCCAGGGTTAGGAAGGGCTGACCATTTAGGCGATCTCCTGCTTTGGCCAATTAAAAAAAATGTCATGAAATTTCATAACTCACGACTTCCCATTTTAACCATTTTTATATAAACAACCCTGTGACATTAAGTACATCCACATGTTGGACAACCATCACCACTATCCATTCGTAGCATTTTTTCATCATCTCAAACAGAAACTCTGAACCTATTACACAGTAACTCTCCATGTCTCCCTCCCTTGGCCCCTGGTAACCTCTATTCTACTTTCTCCATGGATTTGCCTTGGCCAAACTGGATAAGGCTGATGCCGCCTCTCACTCACTCCAGACCCCCAGATAGAAGGGATCCACTGTTCTCACTGTGGTGACCCTTTCTGGGATGCAGAGCAAGACAGGCTGGCCCGAGGCCTCTCTGGATGCCCCTGGAGCGCCACAAGGAGGGTGTGCTCAGGGAAGGCTGGGTTTTGGACCGCAAGGTCTGGGAGGCCTGCTTCCCCTGCAAAAGCCTTCTGCCAGCTCCCTGCGTGGCTCCCTATCCTGTCAGGGCTTGGGATGGCGCAAGTGCTGCAGGCCCCCAGCAGCAACAGCTTTTCGTTCTTTGGACATACGGGTCCTTCTCTGAGGAGCTCCGTCCCCCGGGCCCCGACCGTCGCCAAGGTGGCTGCTTCTCCTTCTCTTCCCAGCTCAGGAGTTTCTCCAAGAGGCTTTGCTGGGGTTCAGCATGACTCTCACTCTCTGCTGGTTCTGGGCACCGCCAGTCCTTCCAGTGAGTTCTGCATGCCTTGCGTCCCGGTGCTGGCCACGCGGGGCTGCCGGTGTCTGCTCACCTGCCCATCTGCTCTGCAAGCTTGTGGGTTGTGTGAGGGCCACAGGTCCCATTCAGCTGTAGCCCTGTGCCTGCATGTAGTTGATACTTGGTACATAAGTGTGGGGTGAGTTCCCTCCACGACTTCCTGTTGTGGAAACAATCGGTGTGTGCCACTTGGCAGCCTGCTATCACTGGCATCTGCCTTGTGCTTCCCCAGGTTCCTGCCCAAGTACACAGACTGCTGGGCATAGGCTGCACAGAAGGTGTGGGAAGGAACAGAAAGGTGAAGTCTTAGAGCAGCAAGAGGCCCAGGCCACCTCAGTGGCTGATGTCCCCTGCTCAGGAATGTGCTCTGACCCCTCCAGGGGGAAATGTGTTCTGTGGGCATGGGTGTTTGTTGAAATTCAAGTGAGTTCAACTCAGGACTCAGTTTCCCTATTTCTTTCTGAGGTTTGTTGCTTAACAGGGCTTCTTGGCCATGCTGGAGGGCTGTGTGCTTCACAGGCCTGCTGGTTTCCTGGTGCTATTGTTGGTGGACTGGAAGCAAAGTAGATTTTAATTTTCCGCAAGTGGTGTTTCAGTTTGAAATGACACAGAGATATCTATTTCTGCCTTGTTAGGTGCTTCATGTGGTCGTCAAGATAATTGTTCCATAAATACTGTTGTAGGCTTGGATCTTGCAATGAGGCACTAAGAGACGGCCAGCTACCCCAGGAAAGTCCTTGGTGATATTGCAAGGTCAGAGATCAAACCGGAAGCATGCAGGCCTTGGCGTGGAAGAAATGTGGTCAACAGTGTCTGTTGGTATTAACAGAAGAATGACATCTACGAAAAGTGAAGGCCCCCAGTCTGTTTTCACCGAATATCTCCTCTCTCACAAACGTATTTCTCGGAGGCATGCGTGTGTAATTTTTTTTTTTTTTCATGGTCAATTTGGCTTTCAAGATGCCATATTCTCTTTATTTATTTACTTATTTATTTTTGTAGATAATTATTTTTTTATTGAAGGGTAGTTGACACACAGTATTACATTACATTAGTTTCAGGTGTACAACATAGTGATTCAACATTTATATACATGACAATTCTAGGTACCAGCTATCACCATACCAAGCTGTTACAATATCTTGACTATATTCATTACATCCCGGTTACTTATTATTTTACCATTGGAAGTGTATACTTTTTTTTTTTTTTTTTGTGAGGGCATCTCTCATATTTATTGATCAAATGGTTGTTAACAACAATAAAATTCTGTATAGGGGAGTCAATGCTCAGTGCACAGTCATTAATCCACCCCAAGCCTAATTTTCATCAGTCTCCAATCTTCTGAGGCATAACAAACAAGTTCTTACATGGAGAACAAATTCTTATATAGTGAATAAGTTCTTACATGGTGAACAGCGTGTGTAATTTTTTAATTGCAAGAAGGCACACAGTAGTCAGGACCTCTAGATTTGAATCCAGATTCTATCACCTGCCAGCCCCAGGCCTCTTTTCCCCTTTGGGACTCAGCTTTACCAGGTTTAAAGTGAGGACGAGAAGCCCAGCATCTAGGGTGACTGCAAGAATGAAATGAGGTGAAGCAAGGGCTCACCCCTGGGCCTGGCATAACACGAATGTTAAATGTGGGATGGGTACTGTTGCAGATCAGTTTGATTAGAATTCCTCGCTCCGACTGAATCTGGACTGCAGTCTCTCACATGATCCCAGACAGACTGCGGTCTCAATCACCTCTCTTCTTCTCCGAGTAGAATCTTCAGTGATTCTGATTTGAGAGTTCTTTACGCCATGGCCCATAAAAGGCCTTTGGGAGGGTATCCCAGCCAGTTCTGTGCCTTCCTGCTTGGGGAAGACTCACTTCTGTTTCAGGGTCTTCCTGCCAAACGTGTTGGGCAATATGTCCATGAAAGAAAAGGAGATGTTTGGTGTGGATAAGGGCTGTGTATGTGGTTGGGGCAGGTGAGAAAGGACCTGCGGGCTGGTCTGGGGGACATGCACTCCTCAGCTGTGCACTCCTCAGCAGGCGAAGGCTGCTTGTGCTGTGTGTGCGTGGTGCGGTGTGTGTGGCTACGAAGGCGTCTCTGTGCTCAGTGGGGACCTGGGATTCGCCCAGCTGATGAATGCTGCTGCTGTGACAGCTGACTTTTTGTTTCGAGATTCATTTTGGGGTACATAGTACAAAAACTTGAGGTGAACAGTTACTGATCAGAGATGCAGACGCTACATGAAAACCAGTTTGCTTGCGATCTGATTTAATGGGCAGATAACCCAGAGTCCTCGAGATAGTCGTCTGCCCACTATTGAGCACAATTCGTCAGTTAATGGTGTGAGAACCCGCTGCGTGACAGCCTGTGAGGTTTGCAGTTGCTCTCTGAGCTCCAAGGATGCACTGGAAGCTGTCTTTGTAAGTGCCTACCAGTACCCTCCCCACCCACTCTGTCTCAGCCCTGCTGGCTTTGTCAACACCAAATCTCACCAAATCCTGGTGACAAGAGGTAGAGGGAAAGAGCCAGGCCTGGAAGTCAGGCTCTGCCATTTGTTTGCCATGTGACAACTTTTTCTCTTTTCCTGGCCTCATGCATGCTGGTAACTCTCACTGTTAGGGGCAGGTCCTGCCCGCCCCTCCAGCGGCCCGGAAGCGCTGGCTTCGCAGGGCAACGGGTGCTCTGCACAGCTCTGACGTGCCTGTGGGGAAGGAACATTAGGCCCCAGAAGCTTTCTCTTCATCTTCCAGGCTCCCAGGGCTGTAGAAGGTGGCCACTGTACAGGTGTGGCTCCTCCGGGGTTAGGAAAGGTTAGTGGAAGTAAGACGCAATGTTTATTGATCTCCCCTCGTGTTTTGTCTTCCAGGGCCTCACTCTCTCTCACTGGTGTGTTGTCTTTAGAAGGTTCTGGACACGTCTGAAGAATGGTTGGCAAATGCAGCTGGAATGCCCATCATTTCTACAGGTATGTTACCTCCTCAGGACAATGGAAACTGGTTTTCTTGGTAGCCATAGAATTCTTTGCCTTTCTGTCTTTTCCACTGTGCATCTGGAACAGTGTTTCCTCTCAACAGCCTCAGGAGCTGGTTTTCTTAAACAAGTGAGAAAAAGGAAGATGATTAAAATGAACCAAAACAGAAAAAAACATTGAAGGGTGAGATCTCCATCTCATTTATCTAGCATTGTAAAATCTTATTTCATTTCATTCCTGTGTATTCACATATCAAATCAACATGGTGTCACTTCTCTAATAAAGAGGAACTGAAAGTTAAGACATTCAATTGCCCAGTAGCCACGGGGACCCTTTTCTGTGTAACACCTGACTGGTTAACAAATGGCATTCTGGTTACGGAATCTGAGCTCACAGTGTTCTTCACAAGAACTGTCACATCAGAAGCATGGCTGCTCATCTGTAAAATCCATATCTGCCTTTGCTGGTTCCCTCAGGCATCGCCCTGAACTTGAGTGGCTGGTGGCAGGTGGGTGCGCCCAGCTTTCTGCTCCTGTGTCAGGAATCCCGGTCCTCCTTCCTGGTGTCAGGAGCTGTGTCCAGGTCCCAGTACAAAGAGTGCGTCCAGCTCACTGTGGGTCTCCTTGCCAAGCTCCGGGCTTGGCTTGTTGGCTTGGAGAGAAGTTGTACCAAATCACAGGCTTTCCCTTTTCACCTGGGCCCAAGTTAGTCGAGATGTCCCGTTGCTGAGAAATACTGCCCCCACCAACTCGAGCGCGTGGGAAGCTTCCTAGAGCTCTGCCCTTTCTGTGTTAAGGTAACCCTCCTTTCTCTGTAAAGCTATGACCTTGGCAGTGGAGGGAGTTGAGGGTTCAGGTCCTTCCCCTACCGTCAGGGCTGGGCCCTGGGGCAAGGGAGGCAGAGGCTCCAAAGTCACAGAGTGGCTGGGAGCTTTGGTGTCATACCCATCACCTCGCTCCGAGGGAGGCGGCCCTTCCAGTGCTTGGAATGAGGGACTTGGTCACCAGGGTGAAGGAGTTGCCTGGGGTCCTGCGCTGTGAGCGACTAGACTTGGGCCCTATGATCAGTAAATTCTGGGATGAAAGCCGAAGAGAAAACTGACAGAGATTTACCTGTGAAAGTGGCTCCCAGAACTTCTCTTGTGTTTCTGGAGTCCCCATGGACTCTGTTCAGGCTTGTTCTGGACTTAGGTGGTTTTAGCCACGCAAGTCTCGTGTCCCGGAGACCCTCTGCCCGGTGGCTGGGTGGCGGAGGAGCTGATCCTCGCTCTCCCAGGGGCGGTGTCTGACCTCAGGCTGGGAGCTGCGGCCGGGAGGCAAGCCCTGGCACAGCCAGCTCCCAGAGGACGGAAGGTGGGGCCGGGTGTTGTGTGGGCACAGTGAGCCTCTGCCCCGGCCCCTTCCTCAGTTGTCCGTGTGCTTCTCCCCGAGTCACCATGGGGCAACTGACCACACCGGCTTGGCCCTGCTCCTCCTCTGTGCCTCCTGCCTGCTCTCTAGCCCTGTGATGGCCTCTGCCACCCCCACTCCAGCTTCTCTGGCTCAGAAAAAGTAAAAAAAAGTTCAATTTCACAGACACATCAGTTTTCCTTGTGGGCCCCCTTTTCTTCTCTGGGAGTTTTCCAGTGGTTACTGTGGCATCTGCGTGCAAAGGTGCCAGGCTTCAGGCGGGGGATCGGCTCCACTGCGAAGGCCCAGTTTTCCTCAGGGCCCTTGTCCTGCCTCAGTGGCTGTGAGGGCTAGACTCGCGAGCCCTGACCCGAGGCTGTGGCCTCAAGGGCAGTGTGGCTTGTAGGGATTAATCCTCTTAACCCCACACGGCACCACTCCGGCGGGGCCACCGGAGCCCTTTAGTGTGCTGGTTGTGTGATGAGCCGCAGCTGGCGGCCCCTTCGGCTCCCACCTCTGTGCCTTGCCCCCTGTGCAGACGGTGGGCTCCTCAGGCCAGCTCTGTCTCAGCCTGAGGGCTGGGGCCTGCGTGCTGGCACCTGGCCGCTGCCAGGAGTTTGTGAAGGTGCCCAGGTGTAGGATATGAGAGGATCGGGGCATGGGGGGCTTCACAGTTAGTAACACTGTCTAGGGTAGAAAGAAAATTTTCCCACAGTCCTAGAAGCTGAAAACAAGGTGAGCATATAGAATCAAGACCACTTCCTTTGGGGCTCATGTCTGAAGTGGGAGATGCAGATCTGATCATCAGATTCCATCGAAGTGCCACACGCAGGCCAGGTAGGCGGGTTGGGAACTCCAGAACCAGGGCATCAGCCCAGCATGCAGTTCAATCGTGTCTGATGCAAGGGAGCATGGGAGTCAGTTAATATCTGTGATTTCCAGAAAAATCAGTTTGTGTCACAATCAGACTGCGGAATTAGAGTGAAGGAGGTGCCCAAGCAGCTGATGGGGGTCTTTCAAGGGAAGTGGGTTTCAGGCATGGATTTTACATTTACCAGAGGGGAGCAAAGGGAGCCCAAGAAATCCGATGTCTCTGGCCCTCAAACCCGCCTGGAAGAGCCTGTGTCCTGTTGTCTGTCCCTGAAGGCTGGTCTTCACGGTCTGACTCCTGACACCAGTCACCAGCAGGGACGGGAGCTGTTCCTCCACCAGGGAGGAAGCAGGCTCCTCTGTGCAAGGAGTGAGCTTCTCTTTTGGCTGCCCGCGGTCAGGACCCAACCATTCTGGAGGGCTCTTGGCTGTTCTGCCCTTCCCAGGCAGGGTGGGTCATAGCAATGCTTGTGCTACCTGGAGGCCAGTGCCATGAGAGTGGGCTGGGAGATGCCATGGAGAAGAGAGCGCGGATCCTGTGGGTTGTTAGAAGCTCCTGGCCTGAGACTTCGGCACAGGCAGCAGGAATGAGTTAAAGTGCCTCTGCTGCTCGATGCCAAGCCGACCTTCAAAACCTCTCCTGATGATGTATTTACATTCTTTAACAGGTCATTGCTCTTCAAATGTAGGGAGCTGCAAGGAAGGAAAGTATTAGGCCATGATCTTCCCATTCAGAAAAATCATGCTGCTATTATCAAAAAAAGAAAGACATTTTTTGAAAACTTTAGCTACAGAAATGGGAAAACAGAAAAGCTCTAAACCTTGTTCCTCTACTCTGTCTTCATAGATAACTGTTACAGTTTCTTAGGGACTCCCTGTGGGAAAAATTAGGCACATACTTGCATGTATGGATCTAGATTCTTCTTTAAACTCAAAAAGGATTACACTTTTCTACATGTTGCTTTTTTTTCCAAATAATAATTTAGCCTACAGATTTTCTTTGTCAGTAAAAACAAATCTATCCCACCCTTTTTCATAACTGCATAGTAGTCCTTTTCTGAATATATTGCATTTTGTTAGTCCAACTGATGGTCACTTCTGTTGATTTTGATTTTGGTCTTACCAACAGTGCTATGACGATTTTGTATATATTTGGGGGGAACCTTTGCAATAAGTTCAGAGAGTAAATCCTAGTAGTGAAACTACTCAGTCAAAGGGCATATGAATTTTTTATCTTGGTAGCCATCATCCTGCTGAAACCAGTATAGGCAAGGAGGCAGGAAAATAGGCAGTGGAAATTGGCCTCTTTTATGTTTCTTCTTGTCAATTGTTTACATCTGTATTTCAGTTTCCTATTAAGCTGAGTTCTTCTTATTGGTTTTTGTGAGTCTTGATAAATTAGTCTTTGTTGTATATGTTATATATATGTTTGAGGTTTTTCAACTTTCTTTTTGTGGGCATAGATAAATTTCAATGATCATGTAATCAACTTTATCACTCTTTTTCCACTGTAACATTTGTGATTTGTGTCACATTTTGAAAATTATGGAGTCAAAATCCTCCCAGCCTCTGACCAGCTCCATGACCTACAACCCTACTGCACAGAGTTATTTGTGGAAAGAATTGTAAGAGGATGTGTGTGTCAGGTGCCACTGCTTGACACCTGTGATACGTATGACTTAGCGCTAGACCGCACATATTGGCCTACTAAAGTGAGTTTTCCCAAAGAGCAGTCTCTTCAGGAAGCATTTTTGCTTCATCTGTAACTCAGTTGGTCTGGAAAGATGTGAGGTTTCTCTTATGAGTACATGATGCAGTGGGTGATGAGTGGGTGATGCAGAGAACAAATGATCCAAATCAAGGTACCGGGTGAGTGAAGACTGGAGGCAGCAGGGCATTAGGGGTCTGGGATGGGGGGCTGGAGCAAATGGGCACATTGTGGTGTCACCACTGGGGTTTGGGGTGACGGCCCTTCACTTGTCCTGGGTGTTCTCCTGACCCTTGATCTGTAAGTTTATTCGTAGAAACTTGGGGCTTGTACTCAGGGCCAAAGTTTGGAATTGGAATTTGCAAGATAAGAGATGGAATGGCTTCTCTCTTCTCATGGGTGTTAGAGACAGTGGGATTGACCTGGGGTCCAGGGCCTGGGGACAGTGCAGCTTTCTCCTTATCTGTGCGTGTGCACGTGTGTGTAGCTGGGTGTATGGTAAGTCACTAGGCTAGAAGCCAAGCACCCTGAAGCCCCTTCCTTATCCTCTGAGTGTCCGTTCTGTATTTGGTGTATCTCTCTCTGGAGAGGTGCTGGGCTTCCCTTGGCCCAGGGCCCCTTGGCGTTGTCGGTAGGACTGCTGTACGTGTACAGCTGCACTTTACTCCTCTGGTGGGAGGGTAGCTTTTGGGCCAGGCTGCGAGGTGCGGGCACTCTGGGCAGGGCCATATTCTGGGGTACAGCTTTGAAAATGAAGGGAGTTTTTTAACGTTGGCAGAGGACAGCAATGGACTTACTTTGAGGGCCGACCATTTAGGCTCGCTCTGGAGGTGCTGGGCCCATGCCAGTCAGTGTGTTATTTCTGGCTGACATCTCTCAGACTACGTGTTTCTGAAGTATTTTCCTTGGTCCTTCTTTCCCTTTTACACAGAATAAAACTTAACAAAACTTTGATTTATTAATGTGGAATACAATACGAGAATCTATCTGTGGTTGGCTCCTCACAGTGGTTGATGAGTAATTTGTTATAAACTATTATTTTAAAAATACAATTTTAGGAGGAGGCGGAGCCAAGATGGCGGCATGAGTAGGACAGTAGGAATCTCTTCCCAAAAACATATATATTTTTGAAAATAAAACAAATACAACTATCCCTAAAACAGAGACCAGAAGACACATGACAACAGCCAGACTACATCCACACCTGCAAGAACCCAGCACCTGGTGAAAGGGGTAAGATCCAAGCTTCAGCCTGGCGGGACCCGAGGCCCCTCACCCCAGCTCCCGGCGGGAGGAGAGGAGTTGGAGCGGGGAGGGAGAGGGAGTCCAGGACTGCTTAACACCCAGCCCTAACCATCCGCACCATAGCACAGACACACAGTGCATGCGTGGGGTGCCAGAAACTAGGGAAGCGAGACAGTAAGACCTGTGAGTGGGTCCCACAGCCGGCGCTCCTGGGACAAAGAAAAGCGAGTGCTTTCTGAAAGTCTTAAAGGGACAGGGACCCCACCGCTGGACGGAAGCATCCCGGGTCACAGTCCAGCCGCTGGAAATTCCTCTGTGCACACTAATCCCCTGGGCAATAGCTCTGAGACCCCTCACGGAGGTAAACAGCCCCCCGTCCATTACCCCTCCGGGGCCCCGCCATAGCACAGCACCAGCCTGAGGCTGGCCACGCCAACAGCAAAGGGAGCTTCCTCCTTACCGGCTGGGCAAGATACAGAGACCCAGTCTACACGCAATTGCCCAACACAAGCCACTAGGGGTCGCAGTTGTCCCAGTAAAGAAAGGCCAGGAGCAGCTGGAAAAAGTCTAGGCTCTCCCAGCTGACACGCTTCAATAGCATACCACTGCACCTATCAACATGAAAAAGCAAAAAAATTTGATCCAGACAAGACTAACCCAGACAGCTTCGACATCTTCGACATCTTCCCCTGAGAAGGAACCTGGGGAGATAGATTTAACCAGACTTCCTGGAAAAGAATTCAAAACAAAAGTCATAACCATGCTGATGGACTTGCAGAGAAATATGCAAGAACTAAGGAGGGAGAATACAGAAATAAAACAATCTCTGGAAGGACTTCAAAGCAGAATGGACGAGATGCAAGAGACCATTAATGGACTAGAAAACAGAGAACCGGAATGCAGAGAAGTTGATGCAGAGAGAGATAAAAGGATCTCCAGGAATGAAAGAATTTTAAGATAACGGTGTGACCAATCTAAATGGAACAATATCCACATTATAGGGGTACCAGAAGAAGAAGAGAGAGAAAAAGGGATAGAAAGTGTCTTTGAAGAAATAATTGCTGAAATCTTCCCCATACTAGGGGAGGAAATGGCCTCTCAGACCACAGAGGTACACAGAACTCCCATGACAAGGGATCCAAGGAGGGCAACACCAAGACACATAATAATTAAAAATGGCAAAGGTCAAAGACTAGGACAAAGTATTAAAGACAGCCAGAGAGGAAAAAAAAGGTCACCTACAAAGGAAAACCCATCAGGCTATCATCAGACTTCTTAACAGAAACCTTACAGGCCAGAAGAGAATGGCATGATATACTTAATGCAATGAAACAGAAGGGCCTCGAACCAAGACTACTGTATCCAGCACGATTATCATTTAAATATGAAGGAGGGATTAAACAATTCCCAGACAAGCAAAAGTTGAGGGAATTTGCCTCCCACAAACCACCTCTACAGGGCATCTTACAGGGACTGCTCTAGATGGGAGCACTCCTAAAAAGAGCACAGAACAAAACACCCAACATATGAAGAAGGGAGGAGGAGGAAGAAGAAGGGAGAGAAATAAAGAATCATCAGACCATGTTTATAACAGCTCAATAAGCGAGTTAAGATAGGCAGTAAGATAGTAAAGAAGCTAACCTTGAACCTTTGGTAACCACAAACTTAAAGCCTGCAATGGCAATAAGTACATACCTTTCAATAATCACCCTAAATGTAAATGGACTGAATGCACCAATCAAAAGACACAGAGTAATAGAATGGATAAAAACGCAAGTCCCATCCATATGCTGCTTACAAGAGACTCACCTCAAACCCAAAGACATGCACAGACTTAAAGTCAAGGGATGGAAAAAGAAATTTCATGCAAACAACACAGAGAATACAGCAGGTGTTGCAATACTAGTATCAGACAAAATAGACTTCAACATAAAGAAGGTAACAAAAGGTAAAGAAGGACATTGCATAATGATAAAGGGCTCAGTCCAACAAGAGGATATAACCATTATAAATATATATGCATCCAATACAGGAGCACCAGCATATGTGAAACAAATACTAAAAGAATTAAAGGAGGAAACAGAATGCAATGCATTCTGGGAGACTTCAACACACCACTCACTCCAAAGGACAGATCCACCAGAAAGAAAATAAGTAAGAACACAGAGGCACTGAACAATGCACTAGAACAGATGGACCTAATAGACATCTACAGAACTCTACATCCAAAAGCAACAGGATACACATTCTTCTCAAGTGCACATGGAACATTCTCCAGAATAGACCACATACTAGGCCACAAAAAGAGCCTCAGTAAATTCCAAAAGATTGAAATTCTACCAACCAACTTTTCGGACCACAAAGGCATAAAACTAGAAATAAATTGTACAAAGAAAGCAAAAAGGCTCACAAACACATGGACGCTTAACAACATGCTCCTAAATAATCAATGGATCAGCAACCGAATTAAAATAGAGTTCAAGCAATACATGGAAACAAATGACAACAACAGCACAAAGCCCCAACTACTGTGGGATACAGCAAAAGCAGTCTTAAGGGGAAAGTATATAGTAATCCAGGCATATTTAAAGAAGGAAGAACAATCCCAAATGAATGGTCTAATGTCACAATTATCGAAATTGGAAAGAGAAGAACAAATGAGGGCTAAGGTCAGCAGAAGGAGGGACATAATAAAGATCAGAGAAGAAATAAATAAAATTGAGAAGAATAAAACAATAGAAAAAATCAATGAAACCAAGAGCTGGCTCTTTGAGAAAATAAACAAAATAGATAAGCCTCTAGCCAGACTTATTAAGAGGAAAAGAGAGTCAACACATATCAACAGAATCAGAAATGAGAAAGGAAAAATCATGACGGACCCCACAGAAATACAAAGAATTATTAGAGAGTACTATGAAAACCTATATGCTAACAAGTTGGGAAACCTTGGAGAAATGGCCAACTTCCTAGAAAAATACAACCTTCCAAGACTGACCCAGAAAGAAACAGAAAATCTAAACAGACCAATTACCAGGAACGAAATTGAAGCGGTAATCAAAAAACTACCCAAGAACAAAAGCCCTGGCCAGATGGATTTACCTCAGAATTTTATCAGACATACAGAGAAGGCATAATACCCATTCTCCTTAAAGTTTTCCAAAAAACAGAAGAGGAGGGAATACTCCCAAACTCATTCTATGAAGCCAACATCAGCCTAATACCAAAACCAGGCAGAGACCCCACCAAAAAAGAAAACTACAGACCAGTATCCCTGATGAACATAGATGCAAAAATACTGAACAAAATATTAGCAAACCGAATTCAAAAATGCATCAAAAGGATCATACACCATAACCAAGTGGGATTCATCCCAGGGATGCAAGGATGGTACAACATTTGAAAATCCATCGACACCATCCACCACATCAACAAAAGGAAAGACAAAAGCCACATGATCATCTCCATAGATGCTGAAAAAGCATCCGACAAAATTCAACATCCATTCATGACAAAAACTCTCAACAAAATGGGAATAGAGGGCAAGTACCTCAACATAATAAAGGCCATATATGAAAAACCCACAGCCAACATCATACTGAGCAGCAAGAGGCTGAAAGCTTTTCCTCTGCGATCGGGAACAAGACAGGGATGCCCACTCTCCCCATTGTTTTATTTAACATAGTACTGGAGGTCCTAGCCACGGAAATTGGACAAAACAAAGAAATACAAGGAATCCAGATTGGTAAAGGAGAAGTTAAACTGTCACTATTTGCAGGTGACATGGTATTGTACATAAAAAACCCTAAAGACTCCACTCCGAAACTACTAAAGCTAATAATTCAGCAAAGTTGCAGGATACAAAATTAACACACAGAAATCTGTGGCTTTCCTATACACTAACAATAAACTAATAGAAAGAGAAATCAGGAAGACAATTCCATTCACAATTGCATCAAAAGAATAAAATACCTAGGAATAAACCTAACCAAGGAAGTGAAAGACCTATACCCTGAAAACTATAAGACACTCCTTAGAGAAATTAAAGAGGTCACTAACACATGGAAACTCATCCCATGCTCCTGGCTAGGAAGAATTAGTATTGTGAAAATGGCCATCCTGCCAAAAGCAATATACAGATTCGATGCAGTCCCTATCAAATTACCGACAGCATTCTTCAATGAACTGCAACAGATAGTTCAAAAATTCATATGGAACCGTCAAAGACCCCGAATAGCCAATGCAATCCTGAGAAGGAAGAATAAAGTGGGGGGGATCTCACTCCCCAACTTCAAGCTCTACTACAAAGCCACAGTAATCAAGACAATTTGGTATTGGCACGAGAACAGAGCCATAGACCAGTGGAACAGACTAGAGACTCCAGACATTAACCCAAACATATATGGTCAATTAATATTTGATAAAGGGGCCAAGGACACACAATGGGGAAATGACAGTCTCTTCAATAGATGGTGCTGGCAAAACTGGACAGCAACATGTAAGAGAATGAAACTGGATCACTGTCTAACCCCATACACAAAAGTAAATTCAAAATGGATCAAAGACTTTAATGTAAGTCACGAAACCATAAAACTCTTAGAAAAAAACATAGGCAAAAATCTCTTAGACGGAAACATGAGTGACCTCTTCTTGAACATATCTCCCCGGGCAAGGGAAACAAATGCAAAAATGAACAGTTGGGACTATATCAAGCTGAAAAGCTTCTGTACAGCAAAGGACACCATCAGTAGAACAAAAAGGTACCCTACAGTACGGGAGAACATATTTGTAAATGACAGACCCGATAAAGGCTTGATGTTCAAAATATATAAAGAGCTCACCCACCTCAACAAACAAAAAACAAATAATCCAATTAAAAAATGGGCAGAGGAACTGAACAGACAGTTCTCCAAAAAAGAAATTCAGATGGCCAACAGACACATGAAAAGATGCTCCACATCGCTAATTATCAGAGAAATGCAAATAAAAACCACAATGAGATATCACCTCACACCAGTAAGGATGGCTACCATCCAAAAGACAAACAACAACAAATGTTGGCGAGGTTGTGGAGAAAGGGGAACCCTCCTACACTGCTGGTGGGAATGTAAATTAGTTCAACCGTTGTGGAAAGCAGTATGGAGGTTCCTCAAAATGCTCAAAATAGACTTACCATTTGACCCAGGAATTCCACTTCTAGGAATTTACCCCAAGAATGCAGTAGCCCAGTTTGAAAAAGACAGATGCACCCCTATGTTTATCGCAGCACTATTTACAATAGCCAAGATATGGATGCAACCTAAATGTCCATCTGTAGATGAATGGATAAAGAAGATGTGGTACACATACACAGTGAAATATTACTCAGCTACAAGAAATAAACAGGTCCTACCATTTGCAACAACATGGACGGAGCTAGAGGGTATTATGCTCAGTGAAATAAGCCAGGTGGAGAAAGACAAGTACCAAATGATTTCACTCATATGTGGAGTATAAGAACAAAAGAAAACTGAAGGAACCAAATAGCAGCAGAAGCACAGAACCCAAGAATGGACTAACAGTTACCAAAGGGAAAGGGACTGGGGTGGACTGTTGGGAAGGGAGGGATAAGGGTTTAGAAAAAGAAAGGGGGCATTACGATTATCATGTATAGTGTGGGGGAGGCACGGGGAGGGCTGTGCAACACAGAGAAGACAAGTAGTGATTTTACAGCATCTTAACTACGCAGATGGACAGTGACTGTGAAGGGGTATGTGGGGGGAACTTGGTGAAGGGGTTAACCAATAAACATAATGTCCTTCATGTAATTGTAGATTAATGATACCAAAATAAAATTAATAAAAAATATATATATATAATTTTAATTACTCCAGTAGTACATTCATAAATATATCCATACTTGAATAGGAAAATCACATAAATAAGGCTGCAGGCCCCTTTGACCTGCCCAGTCTTGGCTCCTTCCCCACTTTCCTAAAGGTTGCTGTGGTGCCCAGTTTGGAGTATATCCTTCTAGACCTTCATTCTGTGCACCTGCACACACACACTGACCCAGGAAGATCTGTAGTATTTGTCTGTTTATGTGCGAAGCATTGTGTGTCTATGTGCTGAAAACATAAGAGGTAATATACCATATATCTTTCTACAGCTTGTGTTTTTCATTTAGAAAAATAGCTTGGCGATCCAGCCATGTTGGTACCCAGAGTCCACTTCATTTTAAAAACCGCCTCATGGTTGTGGTAGAATAATGTACTTCTTTCCCTAAGATGTCCATGAAACAGCAGACCGGGACTGCCTCCATTTTGTGTCCTCCATCTTGAATCACTATGTCCCCTGCAGGGAACTGAAGTCTGTCAGCGGCCTGAATGAGCAGGCAATAGGTTCTCTCCTAGAGCTGCCTGGCGGGAACAGCCCAGAGACACCTTGAGTGTAGCCTGTGAGATCGCTCGTCCTGCTAAGGATTCCTTGAACGCACTTGCTTGGGCCCAGGGGAAATTATTATTCTAGGCAGTGTTTCCTGGAAGTATCTTGGGTGATCTGGAGTAAGAAATACATTTATGTAGTGACCCACCCACATATAAAACTTAGAGGAAAATTTCAAGAAATTATACTTGTCCTTACTACATCTGTTGCATTCTGATACTTTGTAAGCTGGTCGATTTTATTCAGATTCAAAGCTGGTTGCTAGCCACCAACTTTATTTCACAGTTCACAAGTGAATCTCAGCCTGTAGTTTAAAAAACACTGATCTAGAAGCTGCCTGGGTAGGTTATCATACAGTAAGGCTGAGCGAACATGTGCTCTGACCACTCTTTAGACCATCAGAGATCTCCAAGAATGACAAATTCATTTTTGACAGCGTAGTCTACAATTCTGCAATCACAGGACTTAGAAACAAGCTAATTTCGCATATATGTTTTATATTATGATTTAGTATTTCTAAAATTTTTGTTCTAAAGCTGTCTGTTGAAATAATTACAGATTCACAGGATGTTGCAAAGATAGTACAAAGAGGTCTGTCCCCTCCTCTAGTTTTTCCCAAGGGTTACATCTTACGTAATCAAAACCAGGAAACTGACATTGGTACATTGTATATGTAGAGTTGTGTTATTTACTCCATTGTGTAGATTCATATAAACACCTCTGCCATGGAGGTACAGAACATTCTATTTTGGTAAAGATCTCCCTCTCTATAGTCGTACCCATCTTCCCTTTTCTCAACCATCCCTAACCTTGGGCAGCTAATCTGTTTTCCATCTCTGTAATTTTGTCATTTTCAGAATGTTATGTAATGGATTCTCGTAAGATGTGACCTTTTGAGACGGGCTTTTGTCACCCAGCATAATGCCCTGGAGGTGCTTCCAAGTTACTGTGTGTATCAGTAGTTCCTTTTTTTTTTGATGGATAGTGTTCCATGCCATGTATGATGGATTAACCATTCATCTATTAAGGGAGGTGTTTGGTTTCCAGTTTTTGGCTGTTATGAATAAAGCTGTCCTGAACAATCATGTTTAAGTAGTGTGTGGATATAAATTGTTATTTCTCTGGGATTGCTTATCATATGATAAGTAAATTTTTAGTTTGATTAGAAATTGCCAAAGCACTTTTTGGAGTGGCTGTACCACTTCACATTCCCACCTGTAATGTATGAGAAACACAATTTCTCTACATTCTTGTTAGCATTTGGCAAAGTCACTGTTGTTACTGTTCAAATAGGCGTAGTGGTAGCTCGTGTGGTCTTCATTTGCATTTTCCTCATGGCTATTGATGCCAAACATCTTTTTGTGTGCTTGTTCGCCATCTGTATATCCTTTCTGGTGAAATGTCTCTTCATGTCTATTTTTTATTTTGAGAGTTGCGTATTAGTCTGGTGGATGGTGGCTAGGGAGGCATGGTATTGTTTGGTGCTTTTTGGTTCTGAATGTGTAAGAATGGAGGCTTCTGATCTTAGGACAGTCAGACATGGATGAAATGGCCATGCTTGTTTATATTTCCACCAGCACTTCTTTGAGTGCCTGTTTCCCCATATCTTGGTAAATATTAAATTTATTGAACCTTTTTCTGGTCGGTTTGAGCAAAAATAGATCTGCCTTTGAGACTAAGCATCTTTTCATAGGTTTTCAGCATTTGTATTTACTCTTTCAAGAATTACCTGTTTGTAGCCTTTGCCACCTTTTAAAATAATCTTTAGTCATGCCAATAATTCTGTTATTCATTTTTTTAAAAGAAAATTTACAGGTAAGGCTAATGTCCTTTGAGTACCATCCTATTCCTTAACATACTGCCCCCAAACGTAGTAGGGGGTGGGTGTGCCGGCCTAGCTGTGGCGTGGTCGGTCTGGGTGGCCTGGACTAGAATGACTGCTCTCTTCCATAAGGTTTTTCTGGGAATGTTCTCATTGTGAAGCCCAGCAAAGGAAACAAACATGTAAGCCATTTTTGAAGTCTCTGCTTTGTGTCCAGTTTGCTACTGTCCCATTAGCTAAAGCAAGTCATGTGGTTAAGGCCGCCATCAGTGTGCGAGGGCACTGTTAAAAGGCATAGGTATAAGGAGGCATGAAACTGGGGCCATTATAGAACCAGTCTACCATGGCCCCCCTTTGGCTTCAATTAGTCACATGCCTCCCACATGCAAAATACGCTTTCCCCCATTCCAGGATCCCCAAAGACTTTCCAGTCATGTCCTTATAGTTGGAGTCTAAGATCTCATGCTTTACAGTCAGATCTGTACGTGGTTCCCTGGATGCAACTTCTCTTCTTCTGGGCCCTGTGAATTAAAGACAGGTCACAGCTGCCTCCCCCCCCCCACCGCCGCTCACCTTTCCTTGTGGTGAGACAAGGACAGGACCACAGCAATAGATGCTCTCACTCAAAAGGGGAAGAATGGGAGGAATATTGCATCACTGTCTGTAGCAATCCCAGAATCAGGTGGGAAAAATGTTGCCAGGTTCCCCTATTTTTGCTGGGACTTAGCTTCTAGGTACTTGCTGCTTCAGAGGTGGTGAATGTGCCTTGATCCATCATTTTCCAAAGCTCTTGGCACCACCGTCTGAGATGTCCTCCCTTTTCCACTTCCTGCCTTGGTCACTCCTGAAGAGAAAACACGCTCTATGAACAATTTCTCATCCTTTTTCCTATCCATAGGTCATTGTACATTCTGAATAATTTGAACCCAGCCCAGAGGCACTTACAACAATACAACCTTCTCAAAAGCTTTGTGGGTTTTCTGTGCATCTTGATTCCGTTTTCCCAAAACCATCCCCATAATTGTTTTAAGAACTTTGTCTTATCTAGGCTTAGTAACTGCTATTCTGGGCATGTCAGACAGTGTTCTTAAGATTCCTAGGTTTGCCTGTGTTCAGCTGAGAGACTCTGTGGGGCAGCTTCTTAAGTGTTTATTCAAGCTTTTGCTTGTGTCAGGTTTCGTACTGCCCCCTTGGCCAAAGCAGGTCACATAGCAAACCCAGAGGCAGTATGGGCAGGTGTTTCAAAATGTCATGGATTCAGGGAGGTACGAAAAAATGAGGCATTGATGTGTTCCATCTACCACAAAAGGTAATTTTGAAAAGTTTGGTGTGATGTGTGTGTGTGAACATGTTGTATGATATGATTCTGCATCTTATTGTTTTCATTCAGTAATATCTTTTGGTGTGTGATCTATTCCTTTTTATTGCTGTAAGAATTTCACTGTGACTGTATAGTGCATTTTACTGAGCCATTTCTGTGAGGAATAAACATTTATGTTATTTCCCATTTTTTCACTATTGCTGTATTTCAGATAGTCTACGATGTACCTTTTTTTCTCACTTTAACATCTGTAATTCATGATGTCTTACAGTTATTTCACAGGGTTTTTCTTTTGTTGGTACACAAACAGTGATGCACTTTGCAATCAGTGTTTGAGTAGATTTGATGAAACACGGTATCAGCATTGATGAATATCCTTTACGGACTGATCTCCAAATTCGTTGTAACGATTTATGTTCTTATCCTTGCTGTCTTTCCTTGCCAACATTGGTGCGTGGTTAGATGTTTTCTTGTTTAGGCAACCTGAAAGAAATGAGGCGGTATCTCGCTGCAGTGTTAAGTGCATATCCCTGATTAAACATGACCTCATATGTACTGGTCATTTATGTTTCCTTTCTGTGAATTGCCTGTTTAAATCTGTTGCCTGTTTTTTAATAGGATTTTGTATTTTTCTTATTGACTAAAAGGAATTCTTTATACGTGGTAGACTCTAATATTTCATTAATGCATTGCAAATATCTTCTTCCAGTTTGAAGTTTATCTTTTCACTTTAAGTATAGAGTTCTTTTTTATAGATAATTTAAATGTTAATGGAGTTGAATTTTTAAAATCAGTCTTTTTTATGTGTAGGCTTTTGTGTCTTAAAAATTCCTTCACTCCTACTACTGTAACTACTAATACTGGTGGGCACTATTTCTTGAGCAGTTACTGTGGGTCAGGCACTGTTCTACGTGCTTTACACGTAGTCACTTGTTACCTCAACAACCTTATCGAATAGTAATTACTAACTCCACTCTACACCAAGGAATTAGGGGGTCAAGTAGGTGTGGTAGGTTGAATAATGCCCCCTGCCTCCCACAAAGATAATCACATTCTAAACCCTGTAAACTGAATATTGCCTTATATGACAAAGGACGAATATTACTTTATGTGGCTAACAATGTAATCAAGTTAAGGATCAAGGATCTCGAGGTGGGGAGAGTGCCCCGCATTGTCCGGGTGTGCCCAGGGGTGATCAGAGGTATCCTTATGAGAGGGAGGTTTTACTGCACAGAAGAAAAGGCAAAGGGACCAAAGTGGCAGTGAGGCGGCCACAAGCCAAGGAACACCAGGAGCCACTAGAAGCTGGAAGAAGCAAGGGGCAGATGACATATTTTCATGTTGTTGTCCATGGGGTTTTGTCTTTAATGAATTATCTCTCTTTTTCTCCTTTTAGGAGGATTAGCTCTGTCTCTCTTTTCTGTTGGGTAATTTTGTTCCTATGAGATCTTTATATGTGTATGACACATGTACTTTCCAATAGGCAACATCACTTTTCACACGGTTCATGTTGTCTTCCCATTCAGACTTCTACATTTTTAATCAAATTGATCATTTTTAATTTATATATTTAGCTGTGATTTGCTTAAGAAGACTTTCTCTAACTTCACATTTTCTTCTAAGGTTTTGAGTCTCTTGAATGTTTAGGTTTTTCATCTATCTGGAATTTATTTTTGAGAAAACTGGGTGGGGACATAATTTAATTTTTTCCCCCACTGTGGAGAATCAGTTACCTCAATACCATTATTAAAAGGTCCAATTTCCTCCCTCGGACCTGAAATGTCTCTCGCACGCGTGGATCCCTTTCTGGCCTCCCTGACAGTCCGCTGCTCAGCTGACCTCTCTTTAATACAAACAGTGTTCATTCTAGTTTTACACGGTTTGATGTTCAGCAGGGCAAGCTCCCCCTCTTTTTCAAACTGGTTTTTACTACTGTTGTATGTTTACATTTTTAAGAATTAAAAAGCATTTGTTAGAGAAGTTTTAGAGCAGTTTAAGGTTCTTATCAAAATTGAAGGGAAGGTACAGAGTTTCCCGCATGCCCCCGGACCCCGCACATGCACAGCCTCCCCGATGATCAACAGACCCAGCAGTGGTGCATTTGTTAGATTCAGTGAACTTCCCCTGCCACATCAGAACCACCCAAGACCACGGTTTACATTAGGGTTCACTCCTGGTGTTTTCCATTCTTTGGGTTTGGACAAATGTGTAATGACACGTGTCCACTATTGCCCTAAAAATCCTCTGTGATCCATCTATTCATCCCACCCTCCCCCCAAAATCCTGGCAACCACAGACTTTTTTACTGTCTCCATGATTCTGCCTTTTCCAAAATGTCATATAGTTGGACTCATACAGTGTGTAACCTTGTCAGATTGGTTTCTTTCACTTAGTAAAGCATTTAGGTTTCGTACACTTCTTTTCGTGTTTCGATAACATTTTTTTTTAGTGCTAAATAATGTTCTATCATTTGGTTGTATTGCAGTTTATTAATTCACCTGCAGAAGGACATGTTGATTTCTTCCAAGTTTTGGCGGTTATGAATAAAGCTGCTATAAAAACTGTGGGCAGGTTTTTATGTGGACATAACTTTTCAACACCTGAGGGTAAATATGAAGCACAGTTGCTGGATCATATGGTAAGACTATGTTTAATTTTGTAAGAAACTGCTCAACTTTTTCCAAAGTGATTTTTGTATTTATGTTTTCATATGCATTTTGGAGTCACCTTCTACAATTCCTTGAAAAATCTGGTTGATATTAAAATTGCATTTGCATTGACTTTATAGTTTATTTGAGAGAGAATTGATAACTTTGCTGTAATCTTCTCTTCTCAAAAATGAGTTCTCTCTCCAGTTAGATCACTTTTTATTATCTTCTAGTTAAGTCTTATAGTTGTACTATTTCTTGCACATTTCTTATCAGTTATATTCCAAGTACATAATGTACTGATACCTTTCTTTTCCTACTATGTATTATAATTTGTTAGTGCTAGCACATAGGAGCTATTGATTTTTTTGTCACAAAAGTCTGACTTGTAGTCTTAGTTTTTTCTTTATTTCTGGATTTGAGTTGTAGTAAGGAATGTTTTCCACACTTGGTATTCATGCATTTTTTTTCCTAATACTTCTGTGGTTTCACTTTTTATCTTTCAACCTTTGGTCAGTTTGGCATTTATTCTGGGCTTTGGTATAAGGAACCAATCCAGTTTTGCCTTCTTTTCTTGACTGTATAGTGTGCCATCACCATTCTTTCCTTTCCTCACCAATTTGAGCTACTGCCTTAATTTTGACTACATTTTCATATTTTCATATTTCTGGCTCTTCTGTCCCACTGGCCTGTCCGGCTAGGCAGGCATAGTACCATGCTGTTTTATCAGAGGGGCTTTACAGTGTGTATCTGGTAGGGCTGGTGTGTACATGTGTGAGTGATTTACTCATTTTAGTGCTAGTAGGTCCTTTCATTTTGCAGACATGTATCTTCAGCTGTGGCAGATGTTTAATGTTTATTTTTCATGAGTTTTCTTACGTAGTTTCTATTATCTTTCTATTCCTTGGTGCCCTGTTTTGAAAGTGTTTCTGGCCTCTGGTTCATTGTTTAGGTGTGTCTATTCTGCAACTCAGCCCTTTTATTGAGTCTTTTTACTATCAACAGTTCAATTTTTATTTAGATAAGTGTGTTTCCATGACCTTCTTCTTGATTTGCTATACTCCTATTTTTCGAAGTATGTAAAATACTCTTAGGATAAAAATTCCTCTCCGAATTGGTCTAACTATTCTTTTTGAGTAAGGTTTCCTATTTGTTAAGTTTGTCTCTCCCCCATGGTTGTGCCATTGGGTGGCCCGTCACTGTGCATTTACCTTTAGTTGTACGTCCGGTACTGTCTGTCTGCTGTCTGCACAGGGCTTTTGTCGGAATGTGTGGGAACCTCCACTGCTGCTTCTATCAGGAAGGGTATCGGGGGGGCTGAGCTGATGGGCAGGGGGGAGCCTGGTTCTCTTTCCACTAGTGTACTTTTGGGATACCACCTTGTCTTTATTACCCAAGCATCACATGCACTGCTTCTCCCTAGAGGCATACTCCTTCTTGCTGACTCTTGGCTCACTGGGGATGGAGGTGGGAAGGTGCAGGGTTACATCTGTGTTCCTGTTACAGCCTCCCTCCTAGTCAGTCCCAGTGACCCAAGCCTTGTCTGGCTCAGTTTTCTACCATGAGCAGGAAGCATCTTCCATTTTGCCACTATCTTCTTTTTTGGGGGCACCTGCATTGTTTTATATCTGGGCCAATGGCATCCCTCTTCATTCTCTCAGTTCTCCTTCTCTCCTTTTCTCTCTCTCTCCCCGTCTAACTCCCTCTCTCAATCTCTCCCTTTTTTGTCTTTCAGTGATTTCTCACATTTTGTGGTCAACTAGAGTTTCCTTTCTTGTTTTGAACACAAGTGTATATTGGTCATTAAAAGATTTTGCAAGTGTTTTTGTAGATTTGTTGCAGGAGGTGAAGGCTGAAGCCTTGATTTATTTTATCATCTTGAAACTGAAACTTCATTATTTTTTCTCTTTTCTTCCTTTTTCACATTTTGAAACAAATTTTTGTTTGTTAAAAAAAGTTTAGAAAATTATAGTCACATCCAGAGCCATATTTGTATTAAAGAATAGATTATTACAGTTTATGGTATATACTTGGTTAGTTGCCCTTTAAATAATAAGTATAGCGATGAGTTAATTTTTAAAAATAGGATATATAGTAAAGTGCAGAGGATGGAATTCTTTCAAAATCCTTAAATTATTTACAGTCTGCATCTAACTTAAAAACTGTGTTCATTGTATAGAAGAGAATAGAGAAGTGTGTAGCAAACACTGATGTACCCTGTTATCTACTACTCTGGCCTGTCAAATGTCCATATCTCGCCACATTTCCTTTAGATTAAAAAATAATAGGTAGGATGTTATAGATGCAGTTGAAGTCTTTTACATTGACTCCCTTTATCCTGTGCTCTTCACTACCGCTCCTAAGGAAACCACTGATGGGGTTATTTTGGTTATCTTCATCTTGTTTTTGTGCAATCATTACATATGAAAGTATCAACAGACAATGTATTATATTTTCTATGTTTTAAAAACTGTATATTAATGACATCATTGTGCATATCGATATGTAATTTACATTTCAACTCAACTTTGTTTTATTTATTTACTTATTTAATTATTTATTAATTAAGGTATCATTGGTATACAGTCTTATGCTCAGATTTCACATGAGCAACATTGTGATGTTATTTTTCAGGAAGATTGGTTATTTCAGTCTCACCGAGCCCTCTTTCTGGTGTTTCAGGAATTTTGGATTGAAGACGGTTCTTCTGCCTTTTCATAGTCCTGGAGCGATGGGAGTCATCGTATGTGTGTGGCATGGGTGTCAGTTTGGAGGACAAAGTCTCTCCTGCTTCCTGGTCCAGTCACAGTACCTGTCTCTGCTGTCTGTGCCGGTAAGCTGCATGCAGGGGGCAGCCTCTGCGTTGATCCCCTAAGCTGCCGTGGGCAGGGAGGCCCTTGGGATATCCTAAGATGATGGCGGGGGTGTCAAGTGAACAGCGCGAGAATCTGCCACGAGTTCATAGCCCTTTTATGCCTCCCGGTCACCATGCCTGATCTGCTGTCTGTGCCAGTTAGTCACGCACCGGGAGTGGCCTCTAGGTTGATCCCTTAAGCTGCCTTTGGCTGGTGGCCCTTGGGATGGCCTAGGGTGATGGCGGATGTTGCTGGCAAGCGATGTGGTTGTTTGCAGGAAAGGCAAAGCCCTTTGGTGCTTCCCACTTGCCGTGCCTTTCTCCACTGTCTGGGCCAGTTAGTGATGCACAGGGAGAAGCCTTTGTGTTAAACTGTGTAGTTGCTATAGGCGGGGCTGCTCTCCAGCTTGTCTGCAGCAATGGCATGGACAGCAGGTTTGTGTGCAGGGACTGGCCTGGAGGAAAGAGTGGCAGGCTGCTTATTGCAGTGAGGGACCTGGGGCTGCGTTGCCAATCTGGGGGATGAAGCCCCTGAAGCCTCTGAAAGTTCCCAACCTGCTGGGTTGAGTGTGCCAGGCTGATTTTGTTCACCTATTCCTTCTGCTAAACTCTTGCCCCTTTAGCAGCCTTCTGACTGTTGAGAAGTCTTTCAAAGGGCCTGCTTTTCTTTTGTCCCAGGGCAGCTTGTTGTGGGAATCTGTTCGCAGTCTTAGTCTCTGACTTTGGTTTTCAGCCCCTCTAATCTCCAGAGCACCCTGCAGTGTGGGTGTGTGCTCCCAGGCTAGATTTCTAGGGCTGGGTATTTAGCATTCCTGTGCTTCCACTCCCTCCCCGCTCTGATTCTCTTTTTCTCATCCGTGAGCTGGGGTCGGGGGAATGCTCGGGTCCCGCTGGGTGGCGGCTTTTTACTTTACCCTTTTCTGTGAGATGTTCGCTTCTCCCAGATGTAGACTGGCTGGTGTACTGTTACTTCTGGTCACTGTTTTAGAAATAGTTGTATTTGCTGTATTTTCAAAATATATGTGGTTTTGGGAGTAGGTTTCTGCCAAACTTCTCATGCCACCATGTTTTTTCCCCTCCTCAACCTTGTTTTTTTAATTGAAATATAGTTGATATACAATATTATATTGGTTTCAGATGTACAACACAGTGATTCAATAATTATGTTCATTAACTAAATGCTCACCATGATAAGTGCAGTTACCATCTGTCAAAACACACAAAGAAATTACAGTATTATTGGCTGTAATCTCTATGCTGTCCTTCCATCCCCATGACTTATTTTCTGACTGGAAGTATGTACCTCTTTATCCCCTTCATGTATTTCACTCCCTCCTCTCCCCCCTCCTCTATGGCAACCACCAGTCTCAGTCTGTTCTCTGTGTTTATTTTTCTATTTCTGTTTTGTTTGTTCAATCGTTTGTTTTGTTTTTTAGATTCTACCTACAAGTGAAATCATATGTGCTATTTGTCTGACTTATCTCACTTAGCATAATACCTCTCAGTCCATCCATGTTGTCACAAAGAGCAAGAGCTCATTCTTCATTATGTCTGAATAATATTCCTTTGAATATATGTGCCACTTCTTTATTCATCTACTGAAGGACACTTATATTGCTTCCATATCTTGTATTTATTGTAGCAATATTTACAATAGTCAAGATGTAGAATCAACTTTTGTTTTTGAGATTTATCCATGTTAATACATGTAGCTCTAATTTGTTCACTTAACAATCCATGCTGTAAATATACCACAATTTACTCTTTTGCTGATGGTCATTTAGGTTGTTTCCAGTTTGTCTTTATTATAAACAGTGGTGATATGAGCCTTCTTTAAATGTTTCTTTGTGCATATGCATTAGAGTCTCTCTAGGGTATATACTTATATTTGTAGTGCTCGATTACAGGATATACACATCTTTAACTTAATTAGTTTTTGCCAAATTGCTCTCCAAAGTGGTAGTACCAATTTGCACTTCCACTAGAAGTGTATGAGTCCCTGTTTCCACAGCACTCATCAACAGTGGGTATTACTGGACTTAATTACTCCCACACTTAGGAGGGTGAAATTGTATTGCTGTGTAAACTTAAATAGCATTTCCTGATTATTAATGGAATTGAGTAACCTTTCAATTTTTTATTGGCCATCAGGTTTCACTTCTATGATTTGCATGTTCATTTCTTTGCCCAGTTTTTATTGGATTATATTTTCTTGTTAAGAATTTCTTTAGTAATAGTCTGGATATGAATACTTTGTTATATGGCTATAAACGTCTTGCCTCAGATTATGGCTTGTCTTTTCACTTTGCTTATGGTATCTTTTGGTATATAGATGTTAAAAAATGTACTTTTACATAGGTACTATATTCACATGGTTAACAATACTCTTAAGTATAAAGGAAATGATTTCCTCTCTTGTTCCCCATCTGTCAACCCTCCAGCACTTTTATTCATTTCTTGTGCATCCTTCCAGAATTTCTTTGTGTGCCTACTATAAGCAAGCAAGTACAGATATATATCCCTCTGCGGTCAGATATATTTGTCTTTCCTTAATGGTTTGTATTTTTGGTTACTTGTTTAAGTTTTCTTACTCTGAATTTTCAAGATGTTTTATGTTTTCCTCTTGAGGTTTTATACTTTTACTCTAACTTTATCATATTTTAATATGGAAAGTTAATTGCCTTAAAACCGTTGATTGAGTTGCATGTATTTTCTCCCTGATTTGTTTTGAGGACTTCCTCTTGTGGTATGTATGTGGCTCCCATTTGTATGTAGGTCTGTTTTGAATTCATTAGTACTCTGTTTCATTGGTGTATTTATTCATCCCTGTAGAAATAGAACTGTTTTAATTACTATAGCTTTGTAAGAAATCTTAAGATCAATCCTACCATTTCCAACTCCCCAGATTGTCTTGGCTATTCTTGGTCTCATTAGCATTTGATTAGATTTTATTGGAATGGCATGAAATTTATAGATTAATTTGAGGAAGAAGTTTTATCTTTTGGATATTGAGCCTTCCTTATCATGAACATAACATATCTAATTATATAAGTATTTTAAGTGTCTTTGGTAAGCATAATATTTTCTCTATAAAACGCTTGCATACCTTTTTGTTAGATTTATTCTTTAATACCTTGTGCTTTTTGTGCTATTATAAATTATGCATTGTTTAAAGATTACATTTTCTAATTGTTTGTTGCTATTATATAAGATCACAAGTGACATTTCTCTATTGGTTGTCAAAATGTCCAATCTCTTTTATTCTTTTTTTTATTTGAGGTATTGTTGACATACAATGTTATACTGGTTTCAAGTATACAACACAGTGGTTTAACAGTTACCCATATTATTAAATCCTTACCTCAAGTAGTGCAGTTACTATCTGTCAACATAGGAAGGTGTGTGAATGCAGCCGGGCAGGCGCTGGGCAGCCTGTCTCCCTGCTTCGTTTCACATGCCAGTAATTGTACCCAAGGGCATTACTAGAGATAATTCTCAAAACTGATTTATGTCCTAGAGGGTTTCCTTCTATTCTAATTTGTTAAGAGATTAAAAAATATAATGAATTGGGTATAAAATTTTATCAGTTGCCTTTTCTGTATCTACTGAGGTGATCACAGATTTTTCTTTTTTAATGTGTTAATGTGGTGATTTACATGAATAGATTCCATTAGAATTTATTTACACTTTGTGTTACTGGGATATCTTGAGGTCATGAGATATTGCCTTCTAAAGTCTGATATGCTAACATTTTATTTTGGAATTTTTTTCTCTATTTTCATAAGTGAGATAGGCACATAATTTTCATTACTTTAACTGTTCTTGTGTGTCATTTAAGAGTTCACTGGTATCATAAAATCAATTGAAGAGCTTTCCCTTCTTTTCTATTTTCTGAAACATTTTATATAAGACAGAACTGCGTCTTAAATTGTCTGGGCCTGATGTTTTGGTATTATTCTTGTGAGTAGAGTAACTATTGATTTGCTTTCTTTCATAGGGTTATTCAGGTTTTCCATTTCTTGAGTTTGTTTTGGCAAACCATTTTTCTAAGAAATGGTCCGTTTCATTTAACTTTTCATATGGATTGCATATAGTTGCTCAGAGTAATCTGTTTTGCTTTAAAAACTCTTAAGGCTGTGATAGCTTTTCTTTTTCATTCCTGATGTTGTTTATACTCTTTCCTGATCATTCTTGCTGTGGGTTTGCAATTTTATTAGTTTTTTCAAAGAACATGCTTTTAGTTTTATTAATCCTTTTTATTGATATTCATTCTTCTTTTAGTTTCATGTATACAGCACAGTGGTTCAGCAGTTATCCATATTATTAAATCCTTACTCCCACTAGCACAGATACTATCCACTTATGTTGATAAGAAGGTGTTACAGAATCATTGGTATATTCTCTATGACCAGCCTACATTATGATTGAAAATTTTTGTGCCCCTTTGATGCCAGGGTTCTTGTTTGTGGAGTTGAAGAATGAACTTCGCAAACACTCAAAGTAGGAGAGCAAGTGAGAGGCTTTTATTTAGAGAGAAAGTGAGAGGACAGAGCTACTGCCTCACACCAGGAGGGAACAGGAGAGCCCCAGGGTGGTGCATTGTCTAGGGGTTTTGTGGGTGGTTGAGAGACAAAGGGCTAGGGATGTACACCTGCTAATCAGTCCCAAAATGTTTATCTTTGAAGAGACACTCAGTTTCTTATTAGTCTTCTGGGTTATTTATAAGAAATTTACTGCTCTGATTTCCTCCAAGGATAGCAGCTTCCTGGTCTGGAAGCATGTCACTCAAGACTGCCTGCTTTGCTCCCAAGGTGGTCTGAGTTATTGTCTGTTTGTTAAACAGTATGTTAAGAACCTTACTTTTTATCTAATAGGGTTTTTAAATGCAATCTTATCTTCAAGATGGAATCCTTCCTGTTTTTACTACATTGTTTTGGGCTTGCTTGCTAAATTGCCCAGGTTACAAATCACTTGATGCGGGCTGGAGGAGGAAAAGCAGCAACTGGGTAAAGTAAAAACTAAGCTGTGTCCCCCAGCAGGCCAAAGCAATTCCCACAATGGATTATCTCACTTTGTTTTTTCCGTAGGCCTTCCCCCTTCCCCCTGCTCTGTCTAAGCTCATGGTCCCTGTCTCACCTCTATCACTTTCACTCTCCCGACACACTTACCTCCACCCTTCCCCCATGGTAACTGCCAGTTCCTTCTCAGTGTCTGTGAGTCTACTGCTGTTCTGTTCATTCTGTTTTGCTTTGTATGTATATTCCACAAATAAGCAAAATCATATTTTATTTGTCTTTCTCCACCTGGCTTATTTCATTGGCATAATACTCTCTAGATTCTGTCCATGTTGTTGCAAATGGCAGGATTTCTTTTCCTTTATGGCTGAATAATATTCCATCATGTATATGCACCACATCTTCTTTATCCATTCATCTATTGATGAACCCTTAGGATACTTCCACATCTTGATTATCATAAATAGTGTGGATGTAAACATAGAGGTGCATATATCTTTTCAGATGAGGGATTTTGTTTTTTTGGGGGTAAATTCCTAGAAGTAGAATTGCTGGGTTGTATGGTTATTTTTATTTTCAGGTTTTTGAGTAACCTCCATACTACTTTCCACAGTGGCTGCACCAGATTACAATCCCACTAACCATATAGGATGGTTCCCTTTCTCCACATCCTCGCCAACACTTGTTATTTCTTTTCTTTTGGATAATAGCCATTCTAACTGGTGTGAGGTGATATCTGGTGATTTTAATTTGCATTTCCCTCATGATTAGCAATGTAGAGCATTTTTTCATGTGCCTGTTGGCCGTATGTTCTTCTTTGAAGAAATGACTGTTCAGTGCCTTGGCCCAATTTTCAATTGGGTTATTTGTTTATTTGGTGTTGAGGTGTATGAGCTCTTTATATATTTTGGATGTTAACCTATTATGGGATAAATGATTTATAAATGTATCCTCCTATACTGTAGGATGCCTCTTTGTTCTACTGATGGTGTTCTTTGCTGTACAGAAGCTTTTCAGTTAGATGTAGTCCCACTTGTTCATTTTTTTTTTTGTTTCTCTTGCCCAAGGACATGTGTCCAGGAAAAAATTGCTCATATTTATGTTCAAGAGATTTTTGCCTATGTTGTCTTCTAAGACTTTTATGGTTTCATGTCTTACATTCAGGTTTTTGGTCCATTTTAAATTTACTTTTGTGTATGAAGTTAGGCAGTAATCCAATTTTATTCTCTTATATGTAGTTGTCCAGTTTCCCTAACATGAGTTGTTGAAAAGGCTGTTCTTTAACCATTGTATATCCATGGCTCCTTTATCATATATTAATTGACCATATATGTGTGGATTTATATCTGGGATCTCTATTGTGTTCCATAGATTTATGGGTCTGTTCTTGTGCCACTACCAAATTGTTTTGATTACTGTGGCTTTGTAGTAGAGCTTGAAGTTAGGGAGCATAATCCCCCCAGCTTTATTCTTCTTGCTTTGGGTATTCGGGGTCTTTTGTAGTTCCATATGAATTTTAGAACTATTGTAGTTCATTGAAGAATGCTGCCGGTATTTTGATAGGGATTGCATTGAATCTGTAAATTGCTTTGGGTAGAGTGGTCATTTTGATAATATAAATTCTTCCTATCCATGAGCATGGGATGTGTTTCCACTTATTGTGACTTTAATTTTTCTCTTAAATGTCTTATAGTTTTCAGGCTATTGGTCTTTCACTTCCTTTGTTAAGTTTATTCTTAGGTATTTTATTCTTTTTGATGCAATTGTAAATGAAGTTGTTTCCTGATTTCTCTTTCTGCTAGTTCATTGTTAGTATATAGAAATGCAATAGATTTCTGTGTATTAAATTTATATCCTTCAACTTTGCTGAATCCAGTTACTAGATCTTATAGTTTTTTGGTGTAGTCTTCAGGGTTTTCTATGTACAATATCATGTCATCTGCAAATAGTGACTGTTTAAATTCTTCCTTACCACTTTAGGTGCCATTTATATCTTAGTGTTGTCTAATTGCCATGGCTAGCACCCCATATTGAATAAAAGTGGTCAGAGTGGACATTCTTGTCTTGTTCCTGATCTTAGAGGAAAAGCTTTCAGATTTTCACCATGAAGTATGATGTTAAGTGTGTGCTTGTCATATATGGCCTTTATTATGTTGAAATATGTACCCTCTATTCCCATTTTGTTGAGAGTTGTCATCACGAATATGGACGTTGAATTTTGTCAAATGATTTTTCAGCATCTGTGGGGACAATCATTGGTCTTTATCCTTTTTGTTAATGCGGTGTATGGTATTGATTGATTTAGCAATATTATACCATCCTTGCATCCCTGGAATAAATCCCACTTTGTTATGATGGATGATCTTTTTGATGTATTTTTGAATTTGTTTACATTTTGTTGAGGATTTTTGCATCTATGTTCATCAGGGCTATTGGTCTATAATTCTCTTTTTTTGGAGTATCTTAACCTGGTGTTGATATTAGAATGATGCTGGCCTCATAGAATGAGTTTGGAAGTATTCCCTCCTCTTCTGCTTTCTGGAGTCCTTTAGGAAGAGTGGATATTAACTCTTCTTTAAATGTTTGGTAGAATTCAGCTACAAAGCCATCTTGACCTGGAGTTTTGTTCTTTGGGAGTTTTTTGACAACCAGTTCAGTTTTATTGATGGTAATTGGTCTGTTCAGATTTTCTGTTTCTTCCTGGGTCAGTCTTGGAAGGTTGTATTTTTCTAGGAAGTTGTCCATTTCTTCTAGGTTGTCCAATTTACTGGAATATAATTTTTCATAGTATTCTGTAAGAATTCTTTGTGTTTCTGTGGTATTCATTGTGACTATTCCTTGTTTCTGATTTTGTTTATTTTTGTACTTTCTCTTTTTTGATATGTCTGGCTAGGGGTTTATCTATTTTATTTTCTCAAAGAACCAGCTCTTAGTTTCATTAGTTTTTTCTATTGCTTTATTCTTTCTATACTATTTATTTGTGCTCTGATCTGTATTATGTCTCTCCTCCTACTAAGTGTGGGTTTGATGTGTTGTTCTTTTTCTACTTTCTTTAATTGTGAGTTTAGAAGTGTAAATAAATAAGGGATTCTTTTTGTTTCTTGATGTAGGCCTGTATTGCTATGTAATTCCCTCTTAGAACAGCCTTTGTGGAGTCCCACAAGTATTGGACTGCTGTATTTTTTTTGTTTTCAATTGTCTCCATGTATTGCTTGATCTCTGTTTTAATTTGGTCATTGATCCATTGATTATTTACAAGCATGTTATTTAGCCTTCACATGATTTTAGGCTTTTTTGTTTTCTTTGTGTAATTTATTTCTAGTTCTATACCATTGTGGATCTGAGATGCCTGATACAATTTTAATCTTTTTGAATTTATTGAGGCTCCTTTTGAGGCCTAGTATGTGATCTGTTCTGGAGAACATTCCATGTACAGTCTAGAAAACTGTAGGTCAAGATGGCTTCGTAGCTGAATTCTACAATTGGCATACTCTATTAAGTTCATCTAATTTAATATATTGTTCAGTGCCTGTGTTTCCTTCTTTGTTTTCCATATGGTTGATCTGTCTGTTGATGTGAATGGTCTGTTAAAGTCTCCTCAAATGAATTTGTTGTAATGTATTTCCCCCTTTAATTCTGTTAATACTTATTTTACATATTTAGGTACACCTATGTTTAGTTGCTTAGATATTTATAATGATTATATTCTCTTGTTGGACTGATCCTTTTATCAATATCTAATGTCCTTCTTTGTCTCTTGTTACTTGTTTTGAAATCTATTTTGTTTGATATTAGTACTACTACTCCTGCTTTTTTCTCCCTATTGTTTGCATGAAATATCTTCTTCCATCCCTTTACTTTTAGTCTGTATATGACTTTGGGTCTGAAGTGAGTCTCCTGTAGGCAGCAAAAGATGGATCTTATTTCTTCATCCATTCTTCCACTCTATGTCTTTTGGTTGGTGCATTCAGCCCATTTTCATTTAAGGTAATATTATTTTTAATTATTTAAGGTAATTATTGATAGATGTGTACTTGTTGCCATTTCGTTGTTTTATTTGTTTTCATAGCTCCTCTCCATTCCTTTCTTCCTCTCTTACACTCTTTTCTTGTTATTTGATGGTTTTCTGTAGTGCTGTGGTTGGATTTCTCTTTTTGAATTTTTTGTATCTATTATTATTATTACAGGCTTTAGATTTGTGGTTACCAAAGGCTCAAGGATAGCTTCCTTACTATATAACAGTCTATATTAAGTTGCCGATTGCTCTATTTCAAACACAGCCTAAAAGTGCTTTTTCTTCTTCTTCTTTCTCCACACTTTATGTATTAGATGTCCTAATCAAAACTATTTAGCCTTCGGAACATTTTCATCTACAGCAATCCCTTTAACATCCTGTAATGCTGGCTTTGTTGTTATAAATTCTTTGAGCCTTCCTTCACCTGGAGATTATTTAACCCCCGCTTCAAATTAAATTATAATCTTGCTGGGTTGAGGATTCATGGTCAAAGGTCTTTCTGTTTCAGTATGTTAAATATTTCATGCCTCTCCCTTGTGGCCTGTAAAGTTTCTGCTGAGAGGTGTGCTCATAGCCTGATGGGGTTTCCCTTGTAAGTAATCTTTTTTCTCTCTCTGGCTACTTTCAATATTTTTTCCTTATCCTTAATCTTTGCCATTTTAATTATTATATGTCTCGGTGTTTTCTACCTGGGGTTCCTTTTGTTAGGGGCTCTTTGTACTGTATGTTTATTTCCTAGATTGGGGAAGTTTTCAACAATTATTTCTTCAAAGAGACTTTCTGTCCCTTTCTCTCTCTCTCTTCTCCTTCTGGTACCCCTATTGTGTGAATATTGTTTCATTTGGATTGGTCTCCGATTCTTTCATTCCTAGAGATCCTTTTTTTCTCTCACTCCTCAGCTTCCTTGTGTTCTTGTTCTCTAATTTCCTTCTCATTGAGCGTCTCCTCTACTTGCAGAAATCTATTAATTCATTCCTTCCATTTTGTATTTCATTTCAGTTATTGTATTCTTCAGCTCTTATATGTCTGTTGAAGTCCTCCCTGGGATCTTTAATACTTTTCTGCAGATCAGTAAGCATATTTATGACTTTTACTTTGAAATCTTTATCAAGAAAATTGGTGGTCTGCCTTTCATTTAGCCCTCTTTCTGATGTCTTATCTTGTAGCTTTGTTTGGAACATATTCCTCTGCCTCCTCATTTTGTCTTTCTGTGTTTCTTCCTTTGTATCATATGGATCTGTTATGCTTTCTGATCTAAAGAGTAATGGCTTTATGAAGAAGATGTACATGGTTCCCAGAAGGTCAGGTCCCTTTCCTCTCCAGTGCCTACTTCTCCCTTGCTGTTGGTGGGCAATGGGTGGGATTGTCTTTCTGTCTGTCTGCTGGGTGTAGTGGTTTATACCAGTCTTCTAAGGCTGATGGTTTGCCTCATCCTGGCCTCTGGGTTCGGAGCAGTGGTTTCTGCTAGGACCATTGTGGGCAGGTCTGCCTTCTACCTCCCCTGCAATCATAGAGTGGGCAAGGCAGTGACAGGGCAGGTTTCACAATGCCAAGGTGCATGGGCTCACAGAGGTGGCATATCTCCCAGTTGTAGAGCCCTCTGGTGCTCAGCAGTGTCAGTGAGCTACGTGGAGCGACGGTGCAAGTCAGGTTGAGGCAGCAATTGGCACCGTGGAAGGTCCCGTGGCCTCATGGTGGTGGCGCAATTTGAGCAGTGGGGGGGCCACACGGGCCAGGAGCAGTAGTGAGTTGGGTGGCAGGCGGCCCCTCCGGCAACAAAGGCAGCTAGTTGTGCTCCAGTGGTACACAGCTGCTGCAGCAGCGAGTCCCCCAGATGGTGCCTAGCAGCAGCAAGGCATGCAGCACCTGGCCTGGCCACCCTTGGGGAGGAAGGGACTCTTGGAGCTGCTCCTGCAGGTACCTCCCCAGTGGGGCTGGAACAGGGCTGTGAAAGCTGAGAGAGTCTCCCTGTGCCTGCCAGGCAGCAAAGTCAGATGCTTCTGTGCCCAGGGGGCTGGCCCAGTGGTGACACACAGGGAGGTGCCTCAGTGCTGAGCTGCCAGCCCAGGGGATGGATCACCTGGGGCTCCTGGGAGTGCTCAGCTTTCCGGACTGAGGGAAGATTTGGGGAGGTGTCACCCCCCTGCCCGTCCTCCTGCAGAGACAACCCTGGCCAGTCCTGGCCCCTCTGGCTCCCCTCCGACTGCCGACAAGTCTTTCAAACGGCTGCGTCTGTGTGGGGTCTTGGTGGGCCCAGTGGAGCATGCCTGTCCTTTGCAGGCGGCTGGGGTCTCAGCCTCCCAGAGTGCTCCCACTGTCCCTGGTGTCTAGTCCCGCCCATCACCAGAGCCCAAGGCGATGTGGACTTGTGTTCGTGGAGCAGATCTCCAGGGCCAGGTGTGCAGAGGTTCTGGGCACCTATCCCCTCCCCACTCTTCCTCTTCTTCCCGTCTGTGGGCTGGGTTGGGGGAAGGGATGGGGTCCTACCTGGTTGCGGCTCTGCCACTTTACCCTTTTCTGTGTGGTCCTCTCTTCTTTCCCAGGTGTAGATGGTGTATTCTGCAGTGTTCAGTTCATTTTCAGATTTCGTTGTATTTGCTTCCTTGGCCTGTGTGTGGGAGGAAGTTTCCGTTCTCCCTTCCTACTCAGCCATCTCGAAGCTTCTCCCAATTAATCCTTTCTAATCATTTGTTTCCTATTTTTAAAAATCTCTGCTCTTACCCTATTTTCTGCCTTCTGTTTTCTTTAGGTTTACTCTGCTGTTCTTTTTATAATTTCTTGAGTTGAATGCTCAGATCTCTGATATTTAGTGTATAATTTCATTGTGTTTCTCTAATTGCAGGGTTCTGTATACATCTGTGGGTCAAGCTTATTTGTAGTTCAAATCTTCTATAGACTTATCAACAGTTTTTGATTGAGAGGCCTATGGTAAAATTTCCTGACATAATGGTAATTTGTCAGGTCTTGTAACATTGTCAAATTTGTTGTAGGCACTTTGAGGTTGTTTTTAGAATTTGTTTTATCTGCCTGGTAAATGGCCACTGTTGTCATTATTATTTCTCTTTAAATCCCTGCTGCTTGCCCTGTAATCTACTGCCAGATATTAATATAACCAGGACAATTTAAAAAATTTGTATTTGGCTTATGTTTCCAATCCATTGTTTGAATTATTAAATTGATATATTTTTATTGATGTGTAATTCACAGACCATAAAATTCATCCTTTAAAATTGGTTTATAGTGATATCTATCTATCTATCTATCTATCTATCTACCTATCATCATCATCATCATCTATCATCTATAGTGGTCTATATTCACACAGTTGTGCAATCATCACCACTATTTCCAGAACATTTTCATCTACCCCAAGAGAAACACTGTGCCCATTAGCTGTGACTCTTCATTTTCTTCTCCCCTGTCCCTTGGCAGCTACAAATCTACCCTATGTCTCTGTGGATTTTCTTATTCTGGACATTACCTATAAATGGAATCACTTAACATGTGCCCTTTAGTGTCTGGCTTCTGTCACTTAGAATGACATTTTCAGGGTTCACCCAGGTTGTAACATGTGTCAGTACTTTATTCCTTTTTATGGCTGAATCACATTCAATTGTATGGTTCTATGATACAATGTTTATCAATTCATCACCTGACGGGTTTCCAACCCATTATTTTTATCTTTATGTGTGCTTGTGTCTTACAAGTTTTTCTTATAAACAACAAAGGGCAAAATTACATTTCTAAGATATAATCTAAGAATCTCTGTGCCCTTGGGATTTATTTCTAGCATCTTATTTTGTCATTTCTATTTATCATGTTATTTCCTTGCTACTGGTTTTTTTCTCCTTTTCTGTCTTCTATTGGATTGAGAGAGAGATTTATTAATTTTTGAGTGTATTATTCCCTTTCACTCCAACTACTGGGTTGCAAATCTTACATTGCATGTCAAAGCCCTCCAAAAATCTCTTTCTCCCTTCTGAATATAAAGACTTTATAATGCTTTGATTTTTTTAAAGATGCTTTGATTTTGATTACTCCCCTTCTATCTTATATGTAATTGTTGTCCAGCATTTTAATTCCACTTTGACTCTATCTTTCTCAAGTTGTATGTCTTACTGTGTTACTTACTTAGATGTATGCTAATTTATCGGTTTCTTGAATTCCTTTCTTCCAAGTTTAATTTCAATCTTCTGGAAGTACATGCTTAACTAGTTTTTCTGGTGATAATTCTAGGTTAATTATTCTTTTATCTAAGCACTGGAAAGGCATTCCATTGTTTTTTGTATTTTCCTATTGCTGTTGGAAAGTCTGTCAGTTTGACTGTTGATCTTTAGTAGGTGGACTATCTTTTTGCTTTGGTTACTTTGAAGATCTCTTTGGTGATCTGCTGTTTTACACTGTTGTGGTTTTATTTTTATTTTTCTTGCTCAGCAGTCATTTTCTGGGTCTGTTGACTCATGCATTTCATCACCTGTCAGCCATTATTGCTGAATATTGCCTTTGTCTAAACTCACAGTTCTTTACTTGGACCTCCTATTAGATGTGTGTTGATATTTCCACTTTGTCTATTGTATTCTTAATCTGTTTTATGTTTTCCATTTCTTTATCTCTTTGGGTTGCATTCTCAACAGGTATGCTGCTCTAGCTCTTGATTCTAACATGCCACTTAAGGTATCTGTTGAACTTTTCGATTCTATTTCTATATTTTTCATTTATAGAAGTTCCCCTTGGTTCTTTTTCATCTCTGCCTGTTCTTGTTTTTGCAGCCTTTAAAAAGAAATCTCTTAAGATTTTCCACTCTTCTTTTGATTTTAATCATTTTAAATATGTTTTATATCAAACTATTTTAGTACCTGAAATTCTTGTGGGTTTTATATTGCTGTTTCTTATGTCTGCTGACTTTTGCTTGTTCTGAGTTTTTCCTTAGGTAGATTAGTAGGTTTTTATTTTGAGCTCATATTAAACAGGTTTATCTTTGAGAATCCTGCATGGCCTGGATTGAGAGCATGTCCCTCAACAGTGGTTTTATATTTGCTTCTGCAAGATGCTCCAGTGGAACAACTGGTCCAGTACCAATTTTTATGCCTATTCTCACTTTGGGGGTTCCTGAACCCCAAGGAGAGTGTACATTGGAGCTCCAAAGGTACATATACAGTAGGTCCGTGGTTATGAATTCTTAAGGGAAGCTTTTTCTCTCATGCATCTGTAGAATCAGACATTTTCCCTGGTTTCTCTGAACCAATGGATAAACTTTTCTCTAGAACCCTCTTTCACTGAGGTTGCATTCCCTTAGAATATCTCATATTTATTGAAGTGTCTCAATTTATGATTACTTACCTTGCTTGGGTTCAAGGTTTTATTTCTGTGCCTGCTTGTGTATGAAAACCCAAGCCCCAATTTGTTCATGTTTTCTTTTCTGATTTTTTTCTTTTTGATAGTTTCTGTTTTCTTCAGCTATGCATTTAAGAGTATTTGTTATATTTTCTCTGGCATTACATGTGGTCATAGATTATTTTTTGTAATAATGCTCACTTTACTGCCAGGAGCTGAAATATTTTTAATAAGTATTTTAACATCAGACATAATATAGACAAGTGCATATAAGAAATTCATAGTTTAATGAATAATTATAATCACCCCCAGATCAAGGACTAAATCTATGCCAGTACCCAAGAACTTCTCTTTATGATAGAGAGGTATCTTCTCTTCTCTCATTATTTTGACTTTTGTGATATCCATTTTTTTTTTACCTCTCTTCATAGTTTTGTTGCTTATATGTGTCTCTGATAAAGCACAGTTTAGTTTTGACTGTTTTAAAATTATATCTACTTTTCTGTTCTACATTATGTTTGCGGGACTTATTTATAATGTGTGTAGCTGCACTTAATTCATTTTTGTTGCCATATTCAATTGTGAGCACATATCATAATTTGCTTGTCTCTTCTGTTCCTGGAGGCAGTTGAGTTGTGTTTGGTTTTTGCTATTACAATGAATGCTGCAGTGACTACTGATGGGCATGTTTCCTGGTACCCATGGGCCAGGTTTCTGTTGGATGTATACCTAGGAGTAGAACTGCCGGGGCATAGATTGTGCACATCTCCCACCTTTTAAGATAATGCCAAACTTTTCTGCCAATCGGTAAGACCAATACACACTCTACCAGCCATGGCGAGTATTCCTATTACTCTGCAGAGTTACCATCATTTGTTACTATAAGTCATTAAAACTTTTGCCAATCAGATTAGAATGTATTTGTAAATAACAAATGTAAATTACATTTACAGAATACATTTACATTATTTTGATTTTATTTGCTTGATGACTAATGTGAGTGAGCATCTTTCTATGTTTATTGGTTATCTGGATTTCCTGATTCTGAAGTGCTTTTTCAAGTCTTTTTTCCAATTGTCTATTGGATCTGTAAGTCTTACTGATTTGTGGGAGTTCTTTACACATTTTAGGTACTAGTCCTTGTTAGTTGTAAGAGCAGCAAATATCTTCTTCGATTTGATGCCCTGTCTTTTTACATTTTATGTGAAGAGCATAAATTATTAATTTTAATGTAGTTAAGCTTATCGATTTTTTTAAAAAGTCTTGATCAAGAAATTCTTTCCTGCTTCAAGATCATAAAGATGTTCTTAGTTTTCTTCTAAATGTTGCTTTTTCAAATGTAACTGGAAATGATTTCTGTGTATGGGGTAAGATAGGGGTCCTGTTTTTCCCTGTCTTGGGAAATACGGATACCCAGTTGGCCCAACACAATATACTGAAAAAAGTTCATCTTTTTCCTACCAATCTGCAGTGCTACCTCTGCTGTATATAAAATTTCCATGTATATGTACATCTACTTCTGATTCCTCTATTCAGTTCCATTGATATATTTGCCTAATCTTGCTCACTTCCATACTGTGTTAACCATACATGTGTATTAAGTCCTGTTATTTATCAGGGCAAGACCCCCCTGCAAACCTTTTTTTCTTCAAGTGTTCCTTAGCTATTTGTGTGGCCTTTCAAACTTCTATATAGATTTTAGAATGAGTTTGCCAAAATCACCACTGAAATTATGATTGAGATTGTAATTATTCTGTAAATCAGTTTGGGAAAAACAAGCATCAGTTTGGGAAA
Organism: Manis pentadactyla; assembly: GCF_030020395.1. NCBI lineage: Eukaryota > Metazoa > Chordata > Mammalia > Pholidota > Manidae > Manis > Manis pentadactyla. The sequence continues at coordinate 86,272,236 of NC_080031.1, forward strand.
AACAAGCATTATAAATGTTCTAATCCATCAACATGGTACAGCTCTCCATTGACTTTAGTGTCTCTCATTTAGCATTCTCTTCATAGAGACTTTGAATATCTTTGTTGTATTCCTGTGTACTTTTGCATGCTGCTATAAATGGTATCTTTCAAAAGAGTTCATTTTATTACTGTTTGTGCTAATACGTGGAAATAGAATTGATTTTGTTATACCAATTTTTTAAACCTTATTAAGCTCTCACTAATTTTAATAACGTATCTTATATACTTATTTTAATTTTCTGCCTACATAGTCACATACTCTTGCTTCTTTCTTTCATATCCTTATATTTTGTGTTTTATTTCTTGTCTTATTAATCACACTAGGACCACAGTGTGCAGGGAAGAACTGACGTGGTAAAGTAGGATCTTTGTCTTGTTCTGTGTTTGAAGGGGAGCACTTATAAGATTCTACTCTAAAGAATGTTTGCTATAGATCTTCATCTCTGGTAATTAAAGTTTCTTTCTATTTCTACTTAGCAAAGAGGAAACCATGAATATGCATGAATTTAGACTTTTTTCACTGTTTTTTTTTCTGTATCTCTTGAAATACTCATGTTTTCCCTCCTTTAATCTGATCATGTGGTTTGCTAATGTTAAATTAATTTTGCATTTCTGGGTTTAATCCTACTTTATCATAAAGCATCATCCCTTTTCTAAATTGCTGGCTTTGGTTTGCTGGCATTAGGATTTTGGCATCTATATTATGAGTAAAATAGGTTTCTAATTTTCCCTTTCTTGAATATCTCTTGTTGGGCTTTGTAAAGGAATTATTCCAGCATCACAAATGAGTTGGGGATATTTTGTTTGTTTTCTTTCTATTCTCTGGAAGGGGTTGTGTGAAATTGGTGTTATATCTTCCTTAAATGCTTGATGAAGTTTATTGGCAACACCATCTGGGCATACAGGTTTTAATAAAAAAAAAATTGAAATAATTGTAGATTCATGTGCAGTTGGAAGAGGTAATACAGAGAGGTCCCATGTACGCTTTACCCAGCTTCCTCCAAGGTGGCATCTTGCAAAACTATAGTATAATGTCTCATGTAGGATATTGATATGTGTATAATCAAGGTACAGAATATTTCTATCACTGTAAGGATTTCACATGTCCTTTTATAGCTACACTCAGTTTCCTTCTACCCTCATACCCTTTTAAAATCCCTGGCAGCCATGGATCTGTTCTCTAGTTCTATAATTTTACCTGTTCCAATTTTATGTTTCTTCTTGATTCAGTCTTGGTAGGTTTTGTTTATGGGATTTTATTCATTTCTTCTAGGTTATCTAATTCATTGGTATATAATAGTTAATAGTAGCCTCTTATAATCCTTTTATTTCTCTAATAGCAGTTAGAATGCCTCCTCTTCATTTCTGATTTTGTTTATTTGAGGGTTCTATTTTCTTACTCTAGCTAAAGATTTGCCAATATTCTTTTCAAGAAAACTCATTCACTTTTTCAAAACTTTTCTACATTAAAGAAAAAGTTTTTATATCTTCTATATCATGTATTTCCTAAATTGGACCCTTAATACCACGTACAAAGTCTACCCAAAATGGATTAAAGACTTGAATGTAAGACTTGGAACTGTAAGACTTCTGAAAGAAAATAAGAGAAAAGCTTTACAATAATCTTGGCAATTTTTTTCTGGATATGCTACCAAAGCATAACACAGATATGTATGTAGGGAAGGTGGTGGATACATTTAACCAAAGTGGGTATCATGGCTGCTAAGAGATGAAGGCCCTCAGTAGAGTCTGGACTACTTCACTTCCACATTCCTAGGGCCTGAAAAAGTCTGTGTACTCGCAGGAGGATGTCTTCCTGCCAAAGTGTTCTTTGGTCTACCATCTAAATAATCATGCATCGATTCTCCTCCTCTTCCTCCTCCTCCTCGTCATTTAGCCAAGCCAAGATGCGAGGGAAAACCTGGCAGCTGAAGCCCTCACGGACCGCATTGTCCACGTGGTCCTGCGGGACCTCCAAGCTGGGGAAAACCCGGCAGCAGCCCAGGCACCTGAAGCCGTCGTCCAGGGCGGATGTTTGTGAGGCCTCTTCAGCCTCCTCAGCCACTTCCGAATAAGCCAACTTGTCTCTTTTCCTCCTCTTTGAGGCGGGCTCCACCTCATCCCATGACACAGCCACACCTCTTTTCATCTGGACACGCCTGTAGTAAATCTTCGTGACGCGTGCCCTTCCCAGGTAGGGTGGAAAGGAGTCTTCGGTAGACAGGGAGAGAGCTTCCCGTTCCTCCAAGACCTTGGGGAGAGTCACCTCATGAGGCTCAGGACAAAGAAGATCCTGATGCCACTGAGGGATTCCTCCTCCTCCTCCTCCTCCTGGGAAAGGAAATTTCAGACATGAGAAAACTAGAATAAGTGTGTGAAGTCTGTAGGAGTTGAGATGGTCATGAGAATATTCCTATGTGAGCACATGGCCTGGAAGTACACACATATGTGAAATCACAGAATGCCGTGTGACATACATTTTATCTGAGGTATGTGCGTGTTGTGATTACGTGGGATTGAGGGTGTGGAGGTCTGTGTGTATTCTGGGACACACCTGGTGAGTGCTTCTGACATTGGTAAGGGGGTGGTGAATGAAGGTGTACATGTGTGTGTGGTGCGACAATACACGTGAACAGGGGTGGTATGTGTTCTTACTGTGAAACAGTTAAAGATGGAGCATGTTGGAGGAAGTATGCTTGAGTCTCCCAGAAGCACAGCTCTCTGAGGGGCTGAAGGCTTTGGGCTGAAGGTTTTGTGGGTGAAGTGGTATGTGGAATAGAAAGCCTGTGTATGAAAGTGCATTCATTTCAGGGCCTATAAGTGTTTGAGTGCTTAGGCTGCCTCTAGTGGGGGAGCTAGAACAAGTTACCTGTGTGAGAGGGTGTACATTCTTCTCAGGTTAGTGTGTAGACAGCAGAGTCTGAGAATGATTGTGTGAGGAGGGAAGGTGGAAGTGTGTATCTGTGTAACGCTCGTAGAGAATGGGAAGGACGCATCTGGAATGAAGGGATGTGTGTATGAGAGAAAAAGTGAAAGGAAGGAATAGTGGGGCTCTATCTGGTATGAAGGAATATAGAGTGTGTGTGTGAGTGAGTTTATGCTGATCTGAGGGAAGAGGTAATTGAATTCCCACACTGTTACCAGCACAGCCCACCATGTCACAGCTGTCCCAGTGTTCACATGGGGTACCGCCCTATCCTTGAAAGCACACCCCCAATTTGTCCCTCTGCAGAGGCTTCAGTCTTAGTTTCTCTGCCCTGAAGCCCTTTCCTGTTTTTGAAGGGAAAGTGAAGTAAGTAGGGATTGGGCCGAGCCACGCCAGCTATTCATCCCGTCCAGCCTTTGTGTCTCCCTTACCGTCCTCAGCAGCAGCAGGAAGCTTTCCTGGACACGCAGGAGAAATACTCCGAGACAGAGGACTCTTCTCCCGGTGTCTGACTGCGGTCTGGGACCACCGCATGTGCCTCCGGCTGAAGAGAATCCTCTTTAGAAATCTGGAATTCTGAGGAATGGAATACAAAAAAACAGATGTGGCATTTTCTGGGATCTGTATCCGTTCAAAAAAGACATGTTAAGTCGATTATCAGGTTAGGCATTGAAACCTGCCACCCCCCGCCCCCCATGAAATTAAGCATTTGAAACTTCACTTGCTCAAAAATATAAGGAAACAATTAGGAAAATTGTGTGCAGTAAATGTCAGTGATATTGGGTATCTTGTATGCGATGTTTCTAAAGATGTATACTGCAGTATATCAGAGGCTCAGATTCTCACCTAGTACATAGTAAGTTGCCTGTATTATTTGATGATATTACTCTACTTACTGGAAGAATATACTTGGAGTATATATACATGGGTTCAGTGCTTCCGTCTGTCAGCTGGGGACCATCAAACCAAAGTGCCCATCTCCTGCCCCCGGGGGGAGTCCGAACGGACAGGAGAGCCCTCACACCCACCTCTCGTCCCCGGTCTCCTCTCGCAGGTGTCTGCTCTGGGGAACCTGACAGGGGCCTCTGTTGCCAGAGCTGTGCAGGGCCAGGGCTTGGGGGGAACTGCTGAGTTCTGAGCTGGAGTAGGGGACTCCAGGAGGGCCTCCATGGTTGGCTCCAGACTACCCCTCCCAGCGCTGGCCCCTGCCCTCCTCTCCAGAGTTTACGTACCCTTAAATGGCACAGCTGTCAGCGGCCTTCTCAGTGTGCCATCCTCCTCCGTGTCCCCTGCCCACACAGGGCTCGGACTCGGTAGTTCATCTGTACTTATCATGTTCATCGCCTATCTTGAATTTTACACCTTCTCAATTTACAGATTACTTCTAGCTTGCTCTTTTTTCCCAGTAAAATACGTATATTTCTTAAATCCGCTCTACTGTGGATTTAAATATATCCTGAAAATCCCAGACAGGTTTTCTTCCTCTTCCTCTACATTTCCAATAAAAAGACTATGCCTTTAAATTCACAAACTTCAGCAAATAAATAGGTAAATTCTTATTCCTGACAAAATAACCCATCCTCTGTTTAAAAACTGCAACCCAGTGTGAAATTCTTCAAATTGCATCCACTTTGTCTTTTAGGTGGCTAGAGAGTGTCTGGTGGTCGTGCGGGGATGGGAAAATTTGGTGCGCGTCATATTTAAGTGTGGCGAGTATAATCTGATGTGTATGTGCCTGTCATGTTTCTTCAACAATTTTAGGTAGTGAGTCTAGAGATGAGATGGCCCAGATGTGTGAAGGTGGTGTGATGAGCTGGGTGACGTGAAGCATAATTTTGTATTTATGGAGGCAGTTTATCTTCCATGTATTTATGAGTAACCTGTGTTTTATGTGCTATGAAAGTTTAAGTAGTTATATAATATCTATTTGATTTATAGCAAAGACTGTGAGGATTTGAAGAACTTTGTGAGATGTGTTGAGACCACGAAAGCGTAACAGAGTGGCCACGTGAAGGCTAGATAGGAGAGAGGTCACTACATGGATGGTGGAATTTGGGGATTATGTGAAGGGACTATGAGCCTGGGAACAAAGAGGAGTTTTAGACGTTGGTACACAATTGTGATTGTTTCAAGCCCTTTTGGTGTGAAATACAGGGCTATAAGAGTGAGATTATCAGCGGGGTCAGAGACTGTGGTACTGAAGGAATGATGTTAGAGAAAGTAAATTAGAGGAATGTGTGTGCAGAAAAGTGAGGGTGTGATGGTTTAAGACATGTGGATATCAGCTTGGAGTGTGAGTGTGAGTGAGTGTGAGTACCTGTGGATATAATGGTGTGTCACGCCTGTGTGATTATGAGGACAGGAGGTGGCTAGATGCAAGAACTGAGGGGCCACTTTCAAATCTGTGGCCACTCTTCATGCACAAGAGGACACACACGTCACATTTGGACAGGGCGTTGTATCAGCAAACCCCTGTTTGTACAGAGGAGCTTTGCTCTACTCTGTAAGACAAAGGAGGAATCTACGGGTTCCTGCGTGGGAAAATTGTTCTGGACCTTTCTGGCTTCCTTCCAGCTGGTTGTGAAAGATTTGTGACGTGATGACCAGGGGAGCACAGCTTCCCAAGTTCAGGCTGAGTTAGTCTGCCCATTTCTCTCTCATTTTGACAGTATTCCTACCTTATCAAACATGGCCCCGTCTGATACATTGCACTTTTGGGCACTTGTCCTTGTTGAGATTTCCCTTGGATCTCAAGGTTGTGCCTTATGTACATGCACTGCATATCTCTGAGAGCAGAAAGAAAGCTTCTTATCTTTCTCTGTTCTCTCACGTCTGGGCAGGGGTTTCTAACAGCTTCAGTCTCCAGTCAACCGGGACACTGATATACACCCTCTCACGCCCCCACTGTGAATCTGCTCTCGAGGTACAGCCACTCTTTCATCCATTCCATACATTTTGATTGCTCGCTCTGTTTCCTACATGCATGGAGACTGCAGTCTCTTTTCTGGCCAGACCTCCAAAATAAAGTATTCAACACCTTCTGATTTTGCCCAAGTGTTAATGTCTAGGAGGGTGTAAAACACACATGTTGTCTCTATGGACATTCTTGTCCTATGTCTTTGACCTGTGCTGCCACAGAGTACTGATTAGATAAAATTCTTTAATATTTGTTTACCTGACTACACATGTCATTGGGTTAAACACACTATGTTTTAGTTGTCATAATCTGGGTAAGGTCCCCCACCATTGAAAGATGCTATATCCTGTTCCCCAGAACCTATGAATGTTAACCTTAGGAGGCCAATGGGACTCTGAAGATGTGATTAAATTAAGGGAGTATTTGGAATGAGTTCCTGTTGATGGCATGGAACCAGAGCCCTAGGCTCCCAGATTGGAGAGGAGGAGACTGCGGCTGGGCCCAAAGTAGACCTTTCTCTCTGGCTGAGCAGAGACACTGAGCTCGATCTCTACAGGTCTGTGCAGACTCCCACTGCCCTGATCTGCTTAGACTTCAGCAGCTCTTCCTCTCTACTTAGCAGCACAAGAGGCCGAGTCAAGAGAGGAGCCAGAGGCATAGCGTTCTGATTCAGAGGGTCCGTCATTTCCCTCAGGACCCCCAGCTGGGTACTTCAAAGAGTACCCAGGCGGTGCACCCCATGCGTGGAGCTTTGAGACTCCTGGAAAATGGAGGGAAAGTAATGGAGGCGGCTGGTTCCATTCTGTTCCCTCCTACACTCTTCTCCGTGATGTACTCTCCCCACTTTCCCTCATGGAAATACTGAGTTTGTCCTAAACAGTTATCTTTGGCTTGGACAGAGAATTGGCCTATTTCAGCTTTCTGGGTTACTCTCTGGACCCTGTAGTCCAGGCTCCTCACACTCACTCACTCACCTTGCTTTAGATTTTTGGTACCATTGGCTTTCCTCCCCCATTTTTTTTGTGGGTGTGCCCTTTGCATTCCCCCTCTCAGATCTACAATCTCAGATGAAACAATTGGTGAATTTTTATCTTTGCAGAATTTAACTATTTATTATTAGTCAGTGTGTTTGTTTTGCTGACCAAGCTCACTTTTCCTCAGTGAATTAAGATGACCTTCATCTCTAATGAACGTGTCAGGTGTGTGTATCATGCACACATTGTGGCAGAATGGTGTGAGGAATGTCATGTGCTTTGTCTGTATAAATTCTTTAATGTGTGCATGCCTGATCTTGTGTTTGCGCATTTGAACATGGGATAGTTCTGTGTGTGTGAGAATGGTATGTGTCCTTTGTGTCTGTGTGCAGATTGCGTCTCCTACAATTATGCATGTGTTTGCGTGTTTCACATGTTAGGTGGCTTAGTTGTGCAACAGGATTATTGGGAGTATTCTCTCTGACACTAGGGTAATTAATGTATTTGTGAAATCTAAGGTAACAGTGAAAGCACAGAAGTATATGAAAATCAATGTCTGTAAGAGAAAGAATATATGACTTTTCAATGTAGAACTGTTTGAAGATCCAAAGTAAATGAGGGCACAGGACAGAGCATGCAAGAATAAATTTAGAGCAGCATGTGATTGATTGCTCTAAGTAAAATTTTGAAAGATTGAGCTCTAAGGGGTTGAGCAGAATATGAACACTAAAGCCTAGCCCTCTAACTCTGAGGCATTCACCAATTAGAAATATATCCGTATAGCAAAATACATGTGATAGATTTTTGAGAATATCACCTTTTAGAGTAGTCCAAGATTGAAAGTAACCCAAATGCTCATAAAAGTATAATCAATAAAGACACTATTTATGTGCCAAGAATGAAGGAACTACAGTCACATATAACATGGATGATGATTACAAACACAAGTACAGAGAGTGAAAAGGAGTTGATGGAAAGTATGTATTGCGTACTCGTGTTCACGTAACATTAAAACACAGGGACATTAACATTAGTTAATGCAGCACTTTTGTATGGTTGGGACAAAAACAGAGTAGAGAACTCAGATGCATGTGGAAGATGACAAGGAAGTGAAAGATGAGGATAGCGGGGTGCAGATGGGTCTGTATAGGGTTGAACTTGCGAACATCAGCTATGAAAAGATAATGCTGTGCTGGGGTCTCAGACCAGGTATGTCTATACTCAAGTCAGGACCTGAGGATCCTACCGTGTTGGGCCTGCTTTAGGCTATTAGTGCTGTCACACCTTCCTGGTGATAGAACCTGTCCTTGCCCAGCTCATACTGACATGTTCTTCCATGTTCCTCTGATACAACTCATCCCCTTAGGCCCTCTTCCACCATTTCCTCAAATAACTGTCTGCCCTCCACTTGTGTCCTTGGGCTCCCTCCAATCCTTCAAAGTATTTTCCCTTGGGATTTACTACTTCCACTGGGGATTATATTAACAAAGACGGAGAAGCATTTTGAGTTTCTCTCTGTACTGGGCAGCCTTGTGCTGACTGATGAGCAGAATCACTGAGCTCATCTCTGGGCTCTGCCTAGATCCCCACTGCTCTTTGCTTCCCATCCCTTCTTACCAGCGCCAGGAAGCTTGTCCTCACAAGGGACGCAGGACAGGCGCTCTGAAGCAGCAGCAGCTTCTGTTGCTCTCTGGCCTTGGGTTGGGGCCACCGTCCCGTGTCCATGCGGTAGAGCTGCTTTTGTGGAAAAATTAAATAAAAATGATAGATGCGGTCTGTGCTTGGTGTTTGTGTATTTATCCATCCATTAAATAAACAATAAGAGTCTGCTATGTAATGTCTTCAGTGAACCCAGATAGCCTCTGTTTATGTGGATAGCATAATACCGTTTTCCCTTGAAAATTTTAAATGTGTGGTAATATTGGTTGTTCCATCTGTAGATCATGAGTGACTGGATTTCACAAAGTGTGTCTTTATAAATGGAACAGAGATACGTATCTAGCTCTAATGAGGGAGGTAAAACAAGTTACCGGTGTGAAAGGATGTATATTATTAACGGGTTAGTGTGTAGACAGCAGAGTCTGAGCATGACTGCGTGAGCAGGGAAGGTGGAAGTGTGTATCTGTGTAACACTGGTACAGAATGGGAAAGACGCATCTGGAATGAAGGCATGTGCATATGGGAGAAAAAGTGACAGGAAAGGATAATGGCGCCATATCTGCTATGAAGGAATATAGCGTGTGTGTGTGAGTGAGTTTGTGCTGATTCTAGGGAAGAGGTTGTGATGGAATTCCCACACTGTTACCAGCACAGCCCACTATCTCACTCACAGCTGTCCCAGTGTTCACATGGGGAACTGTCCTATTCTTGAAAGCACACCCCTAATTTGTCTCTCTGCAGAGGCTTCAGTCTTAGTTCCTCTGCCCTGAAGACCTTTGCTGTTTTTGAAGGGAAAGTGAAGTAAGTAGGGATTGGGCTGAGCCAAGCCAGCTATTCATCCCGTCCAGCCTTTGTGATCTCCGTTACCATCCTCAGCAGCAGCTTGAAGCTTTCCTGGGGCAGATGCACGGGCAAAACACTCCAAGACAGAGGAGTCTTCTCCCGGTGTCTGACTGCGGTCTGGGACCACAAGTGCGTCAGGATCAGGGGAATCCCATTGTGTCTCCTCAAATTCTGAGGAATGAATACAAAGAAACAGATGTAGCATTTTCTGGGATCTGTATCCATTCAAAAAAGACATGTTGAGTGGACAATCATGTTAGGCATTGAAACCCCTGCCCGCCGCCATGAAATCAAGCATTTGAAACTTCACTTCCTCCAAAATACCAGGGAACAACAATTTTGAAAATTGTGTGTAGATGTCAGTGATACTGAGTATCTTGTATGTGATATTTCCAAAGATGTATACAGAATATCACAAACTAGTGACTAAAATTGTATACTAGCCCCTTTTTCCTCATGAGAAATTATATAATTAGAGGACATGGGGTACAAGTTTTAAAAGACTTCTGCCTGTCTGCCTGCCTGCCTGCCTATCTAGATTGGTATCTGTATTGATGTATGGAAAGATAGGGATGTCAGTATAAATACAGAAAGGGGTAGAGATACAGCATTTTCACAGGGAATTCCTGGGCAGCAGCCATGGTGCTGGAGATGCGCTAATGAAGACTTTGCACACTTGCCCCAGACTCTTCTTCTGGGAATGTATTTCTGTATTTCTCCAAGACTCTCAGCCTCCCTATTCAGATCTTTTGAAAACCTCTTTCAAAGGAGGCAGACACACCCCCATGATACATTTCGGCCCGGGGATTGGAAACGGACACCATGGGCAGTTCTTGGGCAAGGGGTCACTTATGGCCCATCCTGAGGGAAGGGACTCAGTTCTGAGCCTGGGCCATCGCGTTGCCCCGTCTCCCCGCCTGGCTCCTCCTTAGCCCCTTCTCGCTCTCAGCCCACATCACGGTGACTCAGACTGTCTCCAGCAGAGGTGGGGCAGTGGAGTGTGTGCCAGGCTGGGGAGCATGAGGTGCCAGTGACTGCAAGGAAGAAAAGCCTTTCTCCCAACCTGCCCTCTTCCTGGACTTGTCTTGCTTTCACCGGTTCCAGAGGGCGCCGAGGCCCTGGGCCTGGATTGCCTTTCCTCCGGGAGCTACAGTAGTTCTGACCATGTGACTAGGATTTCTGCAGTTGGAAATGATTGGCAAGGGCACGTGCCCCAACAAGGCATAGGCATGAAGTCCTCCTCTGTGCCCCGCCGTGCTCTTCCCTTTTCCAGCTAACTGGGATGTTGATAACCTGGGGTTTATTTGAAAGCTGAGTGTTTATGATAAAAAGTTTCTATCAGCAGGTAGACTTGCCCTATTCCTTCACATACACTGATTGTTGCATGAGAAATAGATAGGTTCCTTTTTGCATTACTCACTCAGGCCTAATCTACTCCAACTAATGAATCTTGAGTTGAGTTTTGAGATGCAAATAATTGGACGTGGTACATGTTAAGCAAGCCATTATATTAGAAACTACTCTGTCTTCCCTTGGCTTACTTATGCTGTATAAGCCAGGGGAAGACACACAGTCACTACAACTATTTCAGTTTCCTATTTGTCCAGAAAGAGCCAAATTTTCTCAATTCTGCTGTCCTGCTTAAATGGTATTTGTGTGTGTGTGTGTGTGTGTGTGTGTGTGTGTGTGTGTGTGTGTCCTGCTGGTTTTTTTCTTTCATATAGGAGCCTTGCATTTATATGTCTGTACTCTAAGACAATGAAAGAAAGGTCTCAATGTCTGAGACAATCTAAGAAATCAACTCATTTTCTGTATGACTTTACACTCTCATCCATGCACCTCCAATTATAGACACTCAAACTTTTTTCCTAATTTTTCATTTACCTCTTCAAGCCACATTTTCATCATTAACTGGAAAAATATTGTTGGAAAATTTGTAACATTGTATAAAATGAAAGAAAGGGAAATACATTATATAAGAAATTATACTAATCTATCACTACATCTGTGATACAGTAATCCAGAGCAGCCTGATGTAGGGAACACAGGTCCTACGTCACAGAGACAAGGACCTAGTCACACAAACCTTCTCTTGACCCCCAGATTATCTGATCCCTTAGAAAGACCGGCTCACCCACACCTTTTCCTCCCTCCTGCCTTCCTGCCCTTAGGAATCTTTGTTCCTTTTTTCTTTATACAACGGTTTCTAGATCCCCAATGCTCAGAGATTATCACTGACACACACCTCCTGACATCCTGGCAACTTTGGGGGAATGTGTGGTTTCAAGATGTTTCCTTTTTCGTTTGTGCTTCATGGCTCAGCACTTCAGAGAGTGACTTAAAATCAGGTGCCTTCCTCCCTGGAACTCTGCTGCCAGAGGTTCAAGTGATGACAGCCAAGAATCAGGTCTGTATATTCAAGAACAACCAACAACTGGAGAAGCTCTCTCCTCACTCTCTCTCTCACTCACTCACTCACTCACTCACTCACTCACTCACTCACTGGCCTGGCCGGTGCTTAAGTATAGCAGTAGATCCATTATGATGTAAGTGAGACAGGGTTCCATAGCATTCTGACATGTGCATCAGAGCAGACCACTGAGGTGGAGGGATGGGGGGATCCCTTTTACCCAATACAAATTCTACCATCAACTTGAATGTTTATCTTGCACTTCATGTCAAAACTTGAGAACCAATGATATGGATTAAACAAAAGACAATTACTGTATGTATCTAGGGTAACCACATTACTAAATCTCCCCAAGGGTGAGGATAAGGAATTACCTGAGAGAAACAGGCTTAGACCCATGCCTGCCCCATAGAACATGGTTAAGTGTCCTATCTTAGCAGTACCATATATCTTATGTACACATGTAAGTTATATGTGTGGTGCATGTGTATAGTGGGTTTGCAAATACCTTATGATTCCATACAGCTCATACATTTATTGAATTTTTCCCACTGTAGGGAACAGGCTCATGTATTTCAACAAGCCACTGTCTCTTTTGCAAGTCTTTTTCCTTCACTTTCCCAGAGCCTTCAGGGTGAGAGGAAGCCCCTGGCTTTACATCCCATGGCTCTATCATGGCTCATAGGTGATATACTCATTAATTTCATAAAATGTTGGCTAATTATTCTCCAAAACAGCTACGTAGTTCAATACTTCACTTTATATCATGAAGGTTCTTTTTTTTACCCATATTGTTACTATCATTTGTATAGGTTGATCTAATTTTTACGAACTTGGTGCCTGTGAAGGATCTAATTTTTGATTTGGGTTTTTCCAATAGCTGTCAAGGCTGAGAATATCTTTGGAAATGTGCCTACTGTTTGGTGGCTGCCAAGAGGCCAAGCCCATGTGGGGGGCACAGCGTGAGGCAGGACCTACTGGAGATAAAGAAGACTGAAGCTGACTGGATCACAGCCTTGCTCTAGAGCAGCTGCTCACTTAGAAGGAAATACACATGGCCCCTCAGGGAGGAGACAGTCAGTGGGAAGTTGGAAGTAGAATGGAGCTAACTAGAGTTCAAACCCTGTGCAGAGCCATTTAATATCCAGAAGACTGGGGCCTAGAACAGAAGCCAGGGAATGAAGTCTTCATGCTTGACAAGCACAGGATTCATGATGAGGGCCATAAGATTTAGTAATGTGACTACCCTAGATACATAAAGTAACTGTCTTTTGTTTAATCCACATCATTGGTTTTGAAGTTTTGATATGAAGTGCAAGATAAACATTCAAGTTGATTTTAGAGTTTGTGTTGGATAAAAGGGATCCCCCCTGTCAGGGGTCTGCTCTGATGCACGTGTCACAATGCTGTGGAACCCTGTCTCACTTGCATCATAATGGCCCTCCTGCTGTACTTAAGCACCGGCCAGGCCAGTGAGTGAGTGAGTGAGGGAGTGAGGGAGTGAGGAGAGAGCCTCTTCAGTCACTTGCTGTTCTTGAATTGTTGCCTTGATTCCTGGCTGTCATCACTTGAACCTCTGGCAGCAGAGTTCCAGGGAGGAAGGCACCTGATTTTAAGTCACTCTCTGAAGTGCTGAGCCATGAAGCACAAACGAAAAAGGAAACATCTTGGAACCACACATTCCCCCAAAGTTGCCAGGATGTCAGGAGGTGTGTGTCAGTGATATTCTCTGAGCATTGGGGATCTAGAAACCGTCTTAAACAGAAAAAAGGAAGGGAGATTCCTACCTATGGGAGAGAAAGGGCAGGAAGGCGGGAGGGAGGAAAAGGTGGGGGTGCGCCGGTCTTTATCAGGAATCAGATGATCTGAGGGTCAAGAGGAGGTTCCTGTGACTAGGTCCTTGTCTCTGTGGCGTAGGACCTGTGTTCCCTACGTCATGCCGCTCTGGGTTACTGTTTCACAGATGTAGTGATTGATAAGTATGACTCTTCTTATATAATGTATTTCCCTTAATTTCTATTTTTTACAAAACCGAGGCCATGTGTTAAGTGAATGGATATTTTTATGTTTTCCAATAATATTTTTTCCAGTTAATGAAGAAAGTGTGGCTCGAAGAGGTAAGTGAAAAGTAGGAAAAAGTTTGAGTACCTAAAATTGGAGGTGCAGGGATGAGAGTGTGAAGTCACACAGAAAATGGATTGATCTCTGTCTCCGACATAAAGACCTTTTGTTCATTGTCTCAGAGCATAGAGGTGTAAATGTGAGGCTCCTTTATGAAATGTAAGGAAAAAACTAGCAGGATGCACACACACACACACGCCCATGCACGCACATGTACACACAATACCATTTAACCACAGTGGTTGAATTGAGAAAGTTTGGTTCTTTCTGGAAAAAGGGGAACCTGAAATTTCTGGTGCCTGTGACATTTAAAAAGTAAACAAGTCCTATGAGGAAGAGCCAATGCTCAGTAATGGGAGGGGACAGATCAGGACCAAAACTGAGGGCCCCAGTGGTGGCTCATGAAGAGAACGTGACATCTGGATTTCAGCACACCCCAGTGGGGCCTTGGGGAGAGGCTAGGGAAGGGAGTCTGTCTGCAATTCAACTTCAGTACAAACAGTGCCTGTTCAGAGATTTTTAGTGTAAACTATGGGACATGCCAACCACATTCACACCAGTTCACACATATACACATATACAGCATAAATAAGCCAAGGGGAAGACACAGAGTAATTCTAATATAATGGCTTCTTATATATACCAGGTCAAATTATTTGTTTCTCAGAACTCATTATATCACTAACGGAGTAGATTGATTAGTTGAAGTGTTTCTCTCAGGTAATGCCTTATCCTCACCCTTGGGGAGATTTAGTAATGTGGTTACCCTAGATACATACAGTAATTGTCTTTTGTTTAATCCATATCATTGGTTCTCAAGTTTTGACGTGAAGTGCAAGATAAACATTCAAGTTGATGGTAGAATTTGTATTGGGTTAAAGGGATCCCGCACCTCCTGCTCCCCCCCTCCACCATCAGTGGTCTGCTCTGATGCACGTGTCAGAATGCTATGGAACCCTGTCTCACTTACATCATAATGGCCCTCCTGCTGTACTTAAGCACCGGCCAGGCCAGTGAGTGAGTGAGTGAGTGAGTGAGTGAGTGAGTGAGGAGAGAGCCTCTCCAGTTGGTTGTTCTTGAATATACTGACCTGCTTCTTGGCTGCCATCAGTTGAACCTCTGGCAGCAGAGTTCCAGGGAGGAAGGCACCTGATTTTAAGTCACTCTCTGAAGTGCTGAGCCATGAAGCACAAACGAAAAAGGAAACATCTTGGAACCACACGTTCCCCCAAAGCTGCCAGGATGTCAGAAGGTGTGTGTCAGTGATATTCTCTGAGCATTGCGGGTCTGGAAATGGTCTTATAAAGAAAAAAAGGAATGAAGATTCCTACATATGGGAAAGGGCAGGAAGGCAGTAGGGAGGAAAAGGTGTGGGTGCACCAGTCTTTCTAAGAGATCAGATAATCTGGGGGTCAAGAGAAGGTTTGTGTGACTAGGTCCTTGTCTCTGTGGCGTAGGACCTGTGTTCCCTACATCATGCCGCTCTGGATTACTGTATCACAGATGGAGTGATTGATTCGTATAATTTTTCTTATATAATGTATTTCCCTTTCTTTCATTTTTTACCCTGTTACAAGTTTTCCAATAATACTTTATCTAGTTAATGATGAAAGTGTGGCTCAAAGAGGTAAATGAAAAATTAGGAAAAAAGTTTGAGTGCCTAAAATTGGAGGTACAGGGATGAGTGTAAAGTCATACAGAAAATGAGTTGATTTCTTAGATTGTCTCAGACATTGAGACCTTTCTTTCATTGTCTTAGAGTACAGACATGTAAATATGAGGCTCCTTAATGAAAGAGAAAATGAAAGAGAAAAACCAGCAGGACACACACACACCCACAAATACCATTTAAGCAGGATAGTAGAATTAAGAAAGTTTGGCTCTTTCTGGACAAACAGGAAACTGAAATAGTTGTAGTGACTGTGAGGTGACTGTGTGTCTTCCCTTGGCTTATACAGCATACGTAAGCCAAGAGGAAGACACAGAGTAGTTTCTAATATAATGGCTTGCTTAGTATGTACCAGGTTCAGTTATTTACATCTCAAAACTCAACTCAAGATTCATTAGTTGGAGTAGATTAGGCCTGAGTAACTAATGCATGAAGGAACCTATCTATTTCTTATGCAACAATCAGTGTATGTGAAGGAATAGGGCAAGTCTACCTGCTGATAGAAACTTTTTATCATGAACACTCAGCTTTCAAATAAACCCCAGGTTATCAACATCTCAGTTAGCTGGAAAAGGGAAGAGCACGGCGGGGCACAGAGGAGGACTTCATGCCTATGCCTTGTTGGGGCACGTGCCCTTGCCAATCATTTCCAACTTCAGAAATCCTAGTCACATGGTAAGAACTACTGTAGCTCCCGGAGGAAAGGCGTTCCAGGCCCAGGGCCTCGGCCCCCTCTGGAACCGGTGAAAGCAAGACAAGTCCAGGAAGAGGGCAGGTTGGGAGAAAGGCTTTTCTTCCTTGCAGTCACTGGCACCTCATGCTCCCCAGCCTGGCACACACTCCACTGCCCCACCTCTGCTGGAGACAGTCTGTGTCACCGTGGTGTGGGCTGAGAGCGATAAGAGGCTGAGGAGGAGCCAGGTGGAGAGACGGGGCAACGTGATGGCCCAGGCTCAGAACTGAGTCCCTTCCCTCAGGATGGGCCATAAGTGACCTCTTGCCCAAGAACTGCCCGTGGTGTCCGTTTCCAATCCCCGGGCAGAAATGTATCATGGGGGTGTGTCTGCCTCCTTTGAAAGAGGTTTTCAAAAGATCTGAATAGGGAGGCTGAGAGTCTTGGAGAAATACAGAAATACATTCCCAAAAGAGGAGTCTGGGGCAAGTGTGTAAAGTCTTCATTAGCGCATCTCCAGCACCATGGCTGCTGCCCAGGAATTCCCTGCGAAAATGCTGTATCTCTACCCCTTTCTGTATTTATACTGACATCCCTATCTTTCCATTCATCAATACAGATACCAATCTAGACCGGCAGGCAGGCAGGCAGACAGGCGGAAGTCTTTTAAAACTTGTACCCCATGTCCTCTAATTATATAATTTCTCATGAGGAAAAGGGAGCTAGTATCCAATTTTAGTCACTAGTTTTTGATATTCTGTATACAGCTTTAGAAATATCACATACAAGATACCCAGTATAACTGACATCTACTACACACAATTTTCATAGTTGCTGTTTCCTTATATTTTGGAGCAAATGAAGTTTCAAATGCTCAATTTCATGTGAGGGGTTTCAGTGCCTAACGTGATTATCCACTCAACATCTCTTTTTTGAATGGATACAGATCCCAGAAAATGCTCCATCTGTTTTTCTTGTATTCATTCCTCAGAATTCGAGAATTCTCAAGAGGATTCTTCTCAGCCTGAGGCACGTGCAATGGTCCCAGACCGCAGTCAGACACCAGGAGAAGAGCCCTCTGTCTCGGTGTATTTCTCCTGCGTGTCGTCTGCAGGAAAGCTTCCTGCTGCTGCTGAGGACGGTAAGGGAGACACAAAGGCTGGACCGGATGAATAGCTGGCGTGGCTCAGTCCAATCCCTGCTTACTTCACTTTCCCTTCAAAAACAGGAAAGGGCTTCAGGGCAGAGGAAGCCTCTGCAGAGGGACAAATTGGGGTGTGCTTTCAAGGATAGGACAGTTCCCCATGTTTCACGAACACTGGGACAGCTGTGAGTGAGATAGTGGGCTGTGCTTTTAAGTCTGGGAATTCATTTACAACCTCTTCCCTCAGATCAGCACAAGCTCACTCACACACACACACTATACTCCTTCATACCAGATATGGCCCCATTATCCTTTCCTGTCACTTTTTCTCTCATATGCACTTGCCTTCATTCCAGATGTGTCTTTCCCATTCTCTACGAGCATTACACACATACACACTTCCACCTTTCCTGCTCAAGCAGTCATGCTCAGACTCTGCTGTCTACACACTAACCCATAAATAATTTGCACCCTTTCATGCAGGTAACTTGTTTTACCTCCGTCATTAGACGTAGCTACGTATATCTAGCTATGTAGAGCTAGCTGTCCCCATAAATGGAGGCTATCTGGGTTCACTGAAGATATTACATAGCAGACTCTTATTGTTTGTTTAATGGATGGATAAATACAAAAACACCAAGCACGGACCACATCTATCATTTTTATTTAATTTTTCTACAAAAGCAGCTCTACAGCACAAACACAGGACAGTGGCCCCAACCCAAGGCCAGAAAGCAATGGAAAAGCTTCCTGACCCTGGGAAGAAGGTACCACTGAATGGGATGCAAAGGACAGTGGGGATCTAGGCAGAGCCCAGAGATGAACTGAGTGATTCTGCTCATCAGTCAGCACAAGGCTGCCCAGTACAGAGAGAAACTCAGAATGCTTCTCCGTCTTTGTTAATATAATCCCCAGTGGAAGTAGTAAATCCCAAGGGAAAATACTTTGAAGGATTGGAGCGAGCCCAAGGACACAAGTGGAGGGCAGAGAGTTATTTGAGGAAATGATGGAAGAGGGCCTAAGAGGATGAGTTGTATCAGAGGAACATGGAAGAACATGTCAGTGTGAGCTGGGCAAGGACAGGTTATATCACCAGGAAGGTGTGACAGCACTAAAAGACTGAAACAGGCCCAACACAGTAGGATCCTCCGGTCCTGACCTGAGTAGAGACATACCTGGTCCGAGAACCTAGCACAGCAGTATCTTTTCATAGTCGATGTTTGCAAGTTCAACCCTACACAGACCCATCTGCACCCTGCTACCCTCATCATTCACTTCCTTGTCATCTTCCTCATGCATCTGAGTTCTCTACTCTGTTTTTGTCCCAACCATACAAAAGTGCTGCATTAGTTGTCCCTGTGTTTTAATGTTACGTGAACACGAGTACACAATATATGCTTCGCGTCTTCCTCTTTTCATTCTCTGTACTTGTGTTTGCAATCATCATCCATGTTATATGTGACTGTAGTTCCTTCATTCTTGGCACATAAATAGTGTGTTCATTTATTACACTTTTACGAGCATTTGGGTTACTTTCAATCTGGGGCTACTCTAAAAGGTGATATTCTCAAAATTCTATTACATGTATTTTGCTATATGGACATATTTCTTATTGGTGAATGCCTCAGAGTTAGAGGGCTAGGCTTTAGTGTTCCTATTCTACTCAACCCCTTAGAGCTCAATCTTTCAAGATTTTACTTTGTAATGCAATCATTCACATGCTGCTCTACATTTATTGTTGCATGCGCTGTCCTGTACCCTCATTTACTTTGGATCTTCTAACAGTTCTATATTGAAAACTCATGTATTCTTTCTCTTACAGCCATTGATTTTCATATCCTTCTGTGCTTTCACTGTTACCTTAGATTTCACAAATACATTAATTACCCTAGTGTCAGAGAGAATACTCCCAATAATCCTGTTGCACAACTAAGCCACCTAACATGTGAAACACGCACACACATGCATAATCATAGGACATGCAGTCTGCACACATAGATATGTGCTTACCTAAAACACAGACACAAAGCACACATACCATTCTCACACACACAGAACTATCCCATGTTCAAATGTGCAAACACCAGATCAGGCACACATTAAAGAATTTATACACACAAAGCACATGACATCCTCACACCATTCTGCCACAATGTGTGCATGATACACACACCTGGCACATTCGTTAGAGATGAAGGTCATCTTAATTCACTGAGGAAAAGTGAGCTTGGTCAGCAAAACAAACACACTGACTAATAATAAATAGTTAAATTCTGCAAAGATAAAAATTCACCAATTGTTTCATCTGAGATTGTAGATCTAAGAGGGAGAATGCAAAGGGCACACCCACAAAAAAAATTGGGGAGGAAAGCCAATGGTACCAAAAATCTTAAGCAATGTGAGTGAGTGAGTGTGAGGAGCCTGGACTACAGGGTCCAGAGAGTAACCCAGAAAGCTGACATAGGCCAATTCTCTGTCTGAACCAAAGATAACTGTTTAGGACAAACTCAGTATTTCCGTGAGGGAAGGTAGGGAGAGTACGTTAGGGAGAAGAGTGTAGGAGGGAACAGAATGGAACCAGCCGCCTCCATTACCTTCGCTCCATTTTCCAGGAGTCCCAAAGCTCTATGCATGGGGTGCACCGCCTGGGTACTCTTTGAAGTACCCAGCTGGGGGTCCTGAGGTAAATGACAGACCCTCTGAATCAGAACGCTACGCCTCTGGCTCCTCTCTTGACTCGGCCTCTTGTGCTGCTAAGTAGAGAGGAAGAGCTGCTGAAGTCTAGGCAGATCAGGGCAGTGGGAGTCTGCACAGACCTGTAGAGATCGAGCTCAGTGTCTCTGCTCAGCCAGAGAGAAAGGTCTACTTTGGGCCCAGCTGCAGTCTCCTCCTCTCGAATCTGGGAGCCTAGGGCTCTGGTTCCATGCCATCAATAGGAACTCATTTCAAATACTCCCTTAATTTAATCACATCTTCAGAGTCCCATTGGCTTCCTAAGGTTAACATTCATAGGTTCTGGGGAATAGGATATAGCATCTTTCAATGATGGGGGACCTTATGCAGATTATGACAACTCAAACAAAATGTGTTTAATCCAGTGACGTATGTAGTCAGGTAAACAAATATTAAAGTATTTTATCTCATCGGTACTCTGTGGCAGCACAGGTCCAGGAGACAGGTCAAGAATGTCCATAGAGACAACATGTGCGTTTTATACCCTCCTAGCCATTAACACTTGGGTAAAATCAGAAACTGTTGAATACTTTTATTTTGGAGCTCTGGCCAGAAAAGAGACTGCAGTCTCCATGCATGTAGGACACAGAGTGAGCAATCAAAATGTACGGAATCGATGAAAGAGTGGCTGTACCTCAAGAGTGGGTTCACGGTGGTGGCGTGAGAGGGTGTATATCAGTGTCCCGGCTGACTGGAGATTGAAACTGCTAGAAACCCCTGCCCAGACGTGAGAGAACACAGAAAGACAACAAGCTTTCTTTCTGCTCTCGGAGATATGCAGTGCATGTACATAAGGCACAACCTTGAGATTCAAGGGAAATCTAAACAAGGACAAGTGCCCAAAACTGCAACGTATCAGATGGGGCCGTGTTTGAAAAAGTAGGAAAATTGACAAAATGACAGAGAAACGGGCAGACTAACTCAGCCTGAACCTGGGAAGCTGTGCTCCCCTGGTCATCACGTCACAAATCTTTCACAACCAGCTGGAAGGGAGCCAGAATGGTCCAGAACAATTTTCCCACGCAGGAACCCATAGATTCCTCCTTTGTCTTATAGAGGAGAGCAAAGCTCCTTGGTACAAACAGGGGTTTGCTGATACAACCCCTGTCCAGACGTGACGTTTGTGTCCTCTCATGCATGAAGAGTGGCCACAGATTTGAAAGGGGCCCCTCAGTTCTTGCATCTAGCCACCTCCTGTCCTCATGATCACACAGGTGTGTCACACCATTACACCCACAGCTACTCACACTCACTCACACGCACACTCCCAAGCTGATATGCACATGTGTTAAACCATCAAACCCTCACTTTTCTGCACACACATTCCTCTAATTTACTTTCTCTAACATCATTCCTTCAGTACCACTGTCTCTGACCCCGCAGATAATCCCACTCTTGTACCACTCTGTATTTCATACCAATAGGGCATGAAACCATCACAATTGTATAACAACGTCTAAAACTCCTCTTTGTTCCCAGGCTCTTAGTCCCTTCACATAATCCCCAAATTCCACCATCCTTGTAGTGACCTCTCTCCTATCTAGCCTTCACATGGCCACTCTGTTATGCTTTCGTTGTCTCAACACATCTCACAAAGTTCTTCAAATCCTCATAGTCTTTGCTATAAATCAAATAGATATTATATAACTACTTAAACTTTCATAGCACATAAAACACAGGTTACTCATAAATACATGGAAGATACACTGCCTCCATAAATACAAAATTATGCTTCACGTCACCCAGCACATCACACCACCTTCACACATCCGGGCCATCTCATCTCTAGACTCACTACCTAAAATTGTTGAAGAAACATGACAGGCACATACACATCAGATTATACTCGCCACACTTAAATATGACATGCACCAAATAGTCCCATCCCCACACCACCACCAGACACACTCTAGCCACCTAAAAGACAAAGTGGATGCAATTTGGAGAAGTACACATTGGGTTGCAGTTTTTAAACAGAGGATGGGTTATTTTGTCAGGAATAAGAATTTACCTATTTATTTACTGAAGTTTGTGAATTTAAAGGCATAGTGTTTTTATTGGAAATGTAGAGGAAGAGGAAGAAAACCTATCTGGGGATTTTCAGGATATATTTAAATCCATAGTAGAGCGGATTTAAGAAATATACGTATTTTACTGGGAAAAAAGAGCAAGCTAGAAGTAATCTGTAAATTGAGAAGGAGTAAAATACAAGATAGGCGATGAAAATGGTAAGTGCGGATGAACTACCGAGTCCGAGCCCTGTGTGGGCAGGGGACACAGAGGAGGGTGGCACACTGAGTAGGCTGCTGTGCCATTTAAGGGTACTTAAACTCTGGAGAGGAGGGCAGGGGCCAGCGCTGGGAGGGGTAGTCTGGAGCCAACCGTGGAGGCCCTCCTGGAGTCCCTTGCTCCAGCTCAGAACTCAGCAGTTCCCCCCAAGCCCTGGCCCTGCACAGCTCTGGCTACAGAGGCCCCTGTCAGGTTCCCCAGAGCAGACACCTGCGAGAGGATCTGGGGACAGGAGGTGGGCAGGAGGGCTCTCCTGTCTCTTCCGACTCTCCCTGGGGGCAGGAGATGGGCAGTTTTGTTTGATGGTCCCCAGCTGACAGACGGAAGCACTGAACTCATGTATACGTACTCCAAGTACATTCATCCAGTAAGTAGAGTAATATCATCAAATAATATAGGCAACTTACTATGTACTAGGCGAGAATCTGAGCCTCTGATATACTGTAGTATACATCTTTAGAAACATCACATACAAGATGCCCAATATCACTGACATCTACTACACACAATTTTCCTAATTTTTTCCTTATATTTTGGAGCAAGTGAAGTTTCAAATGCTCAATTTCATGAGGGGTGGGAGGGGGTTTCAATGCCTAACCTGATTATCGACTTAACTTGTCTTTTTTGAATGGAGAGAGATCCCAGAAAATGCCACATCTCTTTTCTTGTATTCCATTCCTCAGAATTCCAGAATTCTCAAGAGAATTCTCCTCAGCCGGAGGCATGTGTGGTGGTCCCAGACCGCAGTCAGACTCCGGGAGAAGAGCCCTCTGTCTCGGAGTGTTTCTCCTGCGTGTCGAGTCCAGGAAAGCTTCCTGCTGCTGCTGAGGACGGTAAGGGAGACACAAAGGCTGGACGGGATGAATAGCTGGCGTGGCTCGGCCCAATCCCTACTTACTTCACTTTCCCTTCAAAAACAGGAAAGGGCTTCAGGGCAGAGGAACTAAGACTGAAGCCTCTGCAGAGGGACAGGTTAGGGGTGGGCTTTCAAGGACAGGGCAGTTCCCCATGTGAACACTGGGACAGCTGTGAGATGGTGGGCTGTGCTGGTAACAGGGTGGGAATTCAATTACCTCTTCCCTCAGATCAGCACAAACTCACTCACACACACACACACTATATTCCTTCATACCAGATAGAGCCCCATTATCCTTTCCTGTCACGTTTTCTCTCATATACACATCCCTTCATTCCAGATGCGCCCTTCCCATTCTCTACGAGCGTTACATAGATACACACTTCCACCTTCCCTCCTCACACAATCATTCTCAGACTCTGCTGTCTACACACTATCCTGTAAATAATGTACACCCTTTCACACAGGTAACTTGTTCTAGCTCCCCCATTAGAGCCAGCCTAAGCACTCAAACACTCACAGGCCCTGAAATGAATGCAGTGTCATATACAGGCTTTCTATTCCGCATACAACTTCACCCACAAAATCTTCAGCCCAAAGCCTTCAGCCCCTGAGCGAGCTGCCCTTCTGGGAGACTCAAGCATACTTCCTCCAACATGCTCCGTCTTTAACCGTTTCACAGTAAGAACACGTACCACCCCTGTTCACATGTATTGTCGCACCACACACATGTACACCATCATTCACCACCCCCTTACCAATGTCAGAAGCACTCACCAGGTGTGTCCCAGAGCACACAAAGACCTCCACACCCTCAATCCCATGTAATCACACCACACACATACCTCAGGTAAAATGTATGTCACACGGCATTCTGTGATTTCACATACGTGTGTACTTCCAGGCCATGTGCCCACATAGGAATATTCTTATGATCATCTTAACTCCTACAGACTTCACACACTTATTCTCATTTTCTCATGTCTGAAATTTCCTTTCCCAGGAGGAGGAGGAGGAGGAGGAATCCCTCAGTGGCATCAGGATATTCGTCGTACTGAGCCTCATGAGGTAACTCAACCCCAGGTCTTGGAGGAACAGGAAGCTCCCTCCCTGTCTACCGAAGACTCCTTTCCACCATACCTGGGAAGGGCACGCGTCAAGAAGATATACTACAGGCGTGTCCAGATGAAAAGAGGTGTGGCTGTGTTATGGGATGATGTGGAAGTCTATGAGCCCGCCTCAAAGAAGACCAAAAGACAGTTTGCTGTTTTTGAAGATGCTGAAAGAAAGGGTGAAGAGGCCTCAGACATATGGAGCGGCTTGTCTACACAGGAACTCCTGACTGTCAGCGATGACAGTGAAGACCCACAGGAGAGGGAGCAGGCTGGCAATGCGGTGGAGCCTCCAGCCCAGGAAGAGACGGAGCAGGCTGGCAGTGCAGTGGAGCCTCCAGCCCAGGAGGAGACGGAGCAGGCTGGCAGTGCAGTGGAGCCTCCAGCCCAGGAGGAGACGGAGCAGGCTGGCAGTGCGGTGCAGCCTCCAGCCCAGGAGGAGACGGAGCAGGCTGGCAGTGCGGTGGAGCCTCCAGCCCAGGAGGAGAGCCCCAGGGCCGAGACGCCTGAGTGGCTGGTGGCCCTGGACAGTGGCTCAGGTGCCTGGGCTGCTGCCGGGTTTTCCCCAGCTTGGAGGTCCTGCAGAACCACGTAGATAGTGCGGTCCGTGAGGGCTTCAGCTGCCATGTTTTCCAGCATGCCTTGGCTTGGCTGAATAAGAATAAGAAAGAAGAGGACAAGGAGGAGGAGAAGGAGGAGGAGGAGGAGGACCAACGCAAGACCATTTATACACCAAAGAACACTTTGGCAGGAAGATATCCTCCTGCAAGTATGTAGATTTTTTCAGGCCCTAGGAAAGTGGAAGTGAAGTAGTCCAGACTCTACTGAGGGCCTTCATCTCTTGGCAGCCATGATACCCACTTTGTTTAAATGTATCCACCACCTTCCCTACCACCATGCAGGAACAGGAGCAGGGCGGCCCTTTTAATAGTTTCCACTGCTCTCCTGAAGACGAGGGACAAAAGGCAGATCACACCATGCAGAAGACCAAGGCGTCCTCATGCAAACCAAAGAACAAGGAACACCAGTCTAGCATCTCTACCAGTACGGCTGAGAACAGGAAACTGGCTGGAAGTATAAACTATTAAAAGGGGCCAGCTGCAGAAGAGGTGAGGGCCCCAGGAGTAAGAGCACATCTCAAGGATACTTGGGATTCAGTATCAAAGGCCAGGGGAGTCAGAAGGCTCAGGATGCGGCAGAGCTGGGCCTTCTGTCCTTGAGGGGTTGGTTGTACCCTTTTCCTGGGTGTGAGTGGGATCTCAAACTCCATTATGTGATTCCAATACCTGAGAGGAGACTGCTTAGCAGTTGCAACCACTTGATAGAAACAAACCATGTAATCCTTTCTCAAAGTCGTCTTTGTTAGGGAGGAGCCAAGATGGCGGCGTGAGTAGGGCAGCAGAAAACTCCTCCCCAAACTATATATATTTTTGAAAATACATCAAATACAACTATTCCTAAAAGAGAGACCAGAAGACACAGTACAACAGCCAGGCTACATCTACACCTGCGAGAACCCAGCGCCTCATGGAGGGGGTAAGATACAAGCCACGGTCTGGTGGGACCCTTGCGTGCCCCCCATCCCAGCTCCCCAGCAAGAGGAGAGGAGTCGGAGCGGGTACGGTGTGGGAGCCCAGGACTGCTAAATACCAAGCCCTAGTGATCCACACCAGGAGTGCAGACAACACAGTGCATGATGTGCTGGACACTAGGGAAATGGAACAGTAAAACCGAGTGGGTTCCTACAGCTGGCACCCCTGGGACCAAAGAAAAGGGGGTGCGTTTTGAAAGTCTTAAAGGGACAGGAGCCTTACCGCTTGATGGAAGTGTCCCGGCACACTCAGCCCAGCAGCTGGGAATCCCAGGGAACACCGGGTGCCCTAACCTCCTGGGCAGCAGTGCAGCTCTGAGGCCCGTCACGGTGATAAACAGCCTCTCACCCATTCCCCCTCCGGCACAGCCCCGCCATAGCAGTGCAGCAGCCTGAGACTGGCCACGCCCACAGCAGCCATGCAAAGCCTCCTCTGCAGCCCCCTGGGCCAGGCTCAGAGGCCCCGTCAGCATGCAGCTGCACAGCACAAGCAGCTAGGGGGCGCTGTTCTCACAGGAAGGGACAGTGACAGGCAAGCAGAAAGGGACTTTGTTCTCCGAGCTGTCACATGCGCCAACTGCCTACGACTACCTCTGTCGCCATGAAAAGGCAAAACAATTTGATACAGACAAGAATAACCCAGACATCCCCTGAGAGGGAACCTGGGGAGATAGATTTAACCAATCTTCCTGAAAAATATTTCAAAATAAAGGTCATAACTATGCTGATGGAGCTGCAGAGAAATATGCAAGAGCTAACGTATCAAGTTGGGAAGGAGAATATAGAAATAAAACAATCTCTGGAAGGACTTAAAAGCAGAATGGATGAAGTGCAACAGGCTATTAATGGAATAGAAATCAGAGAACAGGAGCGGAGAGAAGCTGACGCAGAGAGAGAAAAAGATCTCAAGGAATGAAAGAACAATAAGAGAACTGTGTGACCAATCCAAATGTAACATTATCTGCATTATAGGGGTACCAGAATAAGAAGAGAGACAAAAAGGGATAGAAAGTGTATTTGAAGAAATAATTGCTGAAAACATCCCCAAACTGGGGGAGGAAATAGTCGCTCAGACCACTGAAGTACACAGAACTCCCAACAGGAGGGACCTGCCTTTTGATTTTATGTTTGTCAGGGAAATCTTGTTTTTGTTTCTATAATAAATGTTTATGCCTTTGAACCAGGAGTTTGCCTGCCTTTCTCTCCTATGCTGCTTTATCCTGTTTCCTGAGTTGCTAGTTTTGAGACTGTGTAAGAACTGATAGAGAATCACCAGCCACATCAAGGTCAAGGGGCAGAACTACATCTTCTTGGCCCCAGAGATGCTGTGGGAAATCTCTTTTGCCTTCTTCCCTGACAGTTGCTTCTTCCAGGAAAAGAGTAGCTCTGAACACCCAAATCTGGCTAGATTTTCCTCCTGCCTAACACTGCCATCCCAGTATGGAAAGGTATTTTGGTTTTATATCAGTAACTTTGCAGTTTCAAGCAACAGTAACAGCTGTGTCTGACTCACTCAGAAAGGAATGTATTGGAAGGAGGTCTGTTAGTTGACGGAACTGATCAGAAGGCAGGAGGACTAGGCTATGAAAGTAGGAACCAACGGAGGCTGAGTAGCAAGAGCAGCTTAGGACTCCCAGTGTCATTACACCCCCCAGGCGCCTGATAGTTTCTCACCTGCATCTCTTTGTCACTCACACGAGAGTCCAGTCCTTGGCAGGAGCATCAGATTGTCAAACCCAAGTCTCAGGTCTGCACTGTGTCTGGCTGGCTTTTAAAATGGCAGGAGGGGCTCTGTCTCCCCGAGTCCTATTTACTATGGGGATCCCCCAAAGAAGAAGGTGTTCAGATGTCCACAGCAATCCTCTTGAAGTAACAAGCAAAGTTTAGGAGAGGATCTACCAACAGCCTGAGCAGCACCCATGGGAGACCTCTGGTGTATAAGCCAATCCTCAGGGACAACACTGGGGCTGGGGGTTAGTTGAGATGGTAGTCCACACAGGAGAAGCCCAAGTGAGGAATAATAATGCTAACTGATGCTGTTTATTGAAGGCCCGCTGTGAGCTGCCTCGGAATGTATGTGATGAAATCTCATTTAATCGTTGTCTGGTAAATATGTAGTAGTTCCCCTTTTTTATAGATGATGAAATGGATTTCAGGAAGGCTGGGATATCTCCAGGGTCATACAGCTACTGCCATTCACACTCAGGTCTGAGAGGCTATGTAGTCACACTCTTTTTTCTCACTGCGATGGTCTTCCTGTACCCTAATTGGAGAATACCTCTTTCTCTCTGTTCCACAATGGGGAGTCTATGAATCCATCTGTGCCCCTTCTAGGCAATTGCAGTTAGTGGTATTTGCCCCAGAATTCCTTTAGTGTCACCTAATAAAAAGATGTAGTCTCCCTTCATCTTGCTAGATGATTTGCTAGGATGTCAAAAGAGCTGCCAACTGGACTGTGTGTGTGTGTGACATTCATTCCTAGCAGTGTCCTAAAAAGGCTGGGACCATGATGGATGCCAGACATATTCACCCGCAGATTTTAGAGCTAAGTCTCCTCGATTTGAAAAACTGACCAGATATATCAGGTAAAACCAGCAGAATCGTCTAGGTGAATGTTAAGGACATGCATTATTGGCTTCCAGAGCCAATGACCAAAATTCACCCCACATGCATATGGCATGATATGACCCAATCCTGCACCAAGTCCACTACATGGCTTCTGTGTGCAGCCCTGGGCCCAGAGCTCTAGAATTGGATTGTTCCCTCATTGATAAGACTGATCAGGTGACTCTTTGGCAAGTAAGCAGAGAATTGGGAGATTTAGCCCAAATAGAAGAATAAGGAGAGAGACTTTGATAGACCATCTCATCCCTTTGTTAGGGCCTTAAAGCAGGGGCAGTCTAACCCATTCCTGGGCTTGAGCCAGCTGTTGCCCTCTCTGGGAGATGCTGCTGGAGGTCTTGTTCACAGTTTGAGTTTATTTCTATTCTTGAGAACCAAAAGGACGTTTAGGTGACACTCTGTCTGGGTACCAGGAGAAGCAAACCAGAGGTGCAAATTGGAAAAGTTCACTTGACCACCACTTACCTGTCCTGCGTCCACAGGAGTAGGAAAATGAGGAGAGAGGCATATATCCACACCTCTCATTTAACCCCTCTTGTCCAAGGATGTGAGGGTCACAACTGAATGAGGAAAGACCAGCAGGATGGAATGGTCCCAGGCCTCTGACTTGGGACCAGGCTATAGGAGAAAAGCTAAGATATGGGCAAAGCAAAAGGAGACTGGGGTGTCACCCACAGTCTGTAGGGAAAGGATGGTGGTAAGTGTACTTGATAGGAATGTGACAGGCCAGCATTCCTTCCCAGGAACAGCTGATCTGAAAAGGAACTTTGGTTAATCCCTGGGACCACCAATTTCTACCCAACCTTGCCCGGAGAACTTGCCTGTCAGAAGCCCCCGCAGGAGAGGGTGAGCTCCATTCTCCCTGTACTTTCTTCCTGTGGCTGCCTTCTTATAAAGCCTTGTCTTTGAGTAAGTGTGGGGAGTATATTGCATAACTGAAAAGCAAACAAAATATGCTCCAAGGGAACATGTGCGATTTAAGTAGACATTTGTATAAGTACTGATTTATGCTTTGCTGGATTCCAAAAATAACATGATTTTGTTGAAAGATTTCTCGTCTCTAATGTATTTTAACCAATACATGACCATCTCTGAATTGAGACAGCTATGTAGCTGCTATCTAAAAGAAAGATACATCTTTTACTTCAACCATGGGTTATAGATTAACTGCTACCCCAAACGAAGTCAAAAGACACAGACTTGGAAAAATATTTGCCCCACAAAGAGAAAAAAAATTACCTCCCTTAATATATAAAGAGATCTTATAAAGCAATAAGAAAATGACGAATGGTCTAATAGATAAATGGGCAAAGGAAATGGACAGATCACAGAAATTAAGACAAATGGCTTTTAAATGCACAAAATGATGTGTAATTTCATTTATTTAAAAAATGTAAATTAAAACAATGAGATACTATTTTCACCTTTCAGATTTCAGACATAAAGTTTGACAGTGCACTGTTTTACTGAGGATGTAGAAAACTGGGTACTCATATATTTATGGGAATGTAAATTGGTACAACTTCTTTGTAAGAAATTTAACAAGATCAACCAAAATTAAAAATTTGCATACCCTGTCACAGTTATCTATTACTGTGTAACAGACTACCCCAAAACTTAGCGGCTTACACATTCACAATTATTTGGCTCACGGTTTTGAGGTTCAGAAATTGAGGAAGGCCTGGGTTGGGCAGTTCTCTGATCAATATGGTGTCAGCTGGGGTGACTGACACAGGAGGACCCACTTCCAATTCATCTTGTAGGCATTTATCATATAGACTTCCAAATGTGAGCAAAGATATATGATCAAGGCCATTTATTATAGAACTAGTAATAGCAAAAAACTGAATTAACCCAAATGTCCAATAGGGGATTAGGTTAAATAATCCAATTTATTTATGCCCATGCAATGGATTACTATGCTCCTGTTAGAATGAATGATACAGCTCTGTGTACTGACAGTCAATGAGCTCCAAGATAAAACATCAAATAAAAAATCAAGGTGTACCTTGAAAAGGTACCTATAGTAAGAAATGTTTTTATAAGCCATCTACAATAAAGCTCTGGAAACGATATATGAAATTTACCTCAGGCACATGTTGGACTGTTGGCACACAGAAGGAAGTCTTGATTGGGGTCTTGCTGCAGCTCATTTCTCATCTTCCCAACTCAATTTCTAGTCCTGTTCAAACTGAAGTCCAAATCCTACTTTCTCAGGAAGCCTGCATGGATGTCCACAAGTTGTAGCTGTTTTCACCTGTCATGTGAAAATAGCCTTTGGAACCAACCACCATGGGGTGAAATTTTGCCTCTACTGCTTATGAGCTGTTTGACCTTGACAGGATATTTAAATTCTCCATGTCTTAGTTTTGTCACTTGTAAAATGGGGTTACAATGATACCTATTTCTCAGGAATAACAAGGTTAAAAAGATATGTAGAGCACTTAGCCCAGTGCTCTAAACAAAGGTCGTCTTTAGTATTCAAACCATTGTTACATCAAATCACTGAAATCCACCAGAGAGAATGAGAATCAGAGCAAGAAACCACAGGGGTTAGTGAGGTGGGCAGTTGCTTTGGTACGGTTTCATTAGTTCAGATTATAAGTGCCAAACCATGTGGAGTGGGCTTTGAAACAAGTCTCCCAGGCCTGGGAAAGTACTGAACTACAGAGGGGCACAGGCATCTTTTTATGTAGCATGGAACATGACATATGTGCACGTCTCCACCCTCACCACAGCCTGTTCCCCACCACCACCACCACTAAAGGAGACTCCAAGTTTGCGGGAGTTCCTTACCCTTCCGTTCCTCCAAGAGTCTCTGGGCTTTTGTAATAAAGAGATAGGAAATGCCAATGCCCTCCAGTCAAAGACCCCCAGGCACACACCTGTGGTTGAACAAACCGGGTGTTTGGCAGTCAGCGTGAACACACAGCATGGAGAACCATGGGGCATTTCAGGAAGAGGGCATTAGAAAGGACTTAGAAGATTTGGGCTTGTGTTAGTGACTTTGGAGAGAGTGAAAAGGACTTTTCTCGGTGTTTGATGCCATCGGGAAGCAAGTGTGATTCTATGATTGGTTATATTAATACATCTTATTTAGAAAGACAAAGTTAATGCTGCAATTGGTACAGAAACAGTAGTCTCTCATGTTAGCCAGGACAGCAAGATGTTTGGTCATTTCTGTGACTTGGACAATGTTCACGGTTTGTGTTCAAATATTGCGGGAGTCCAGCTCCAGCCTAGGGGTGGGATGCCCGAAGGCGCAGGACGGAGTCGGCGTATGGAGAGACAGGACATGGAGTCAGATGGAGGTGGTCTCTCGACAAAGTGCCTATGACAGCTTTATTTATACCATTTTTCACAAGGATATGATTATTTTTTATTGTTCTGTAGATTAATTGGTATAGGCAGTTGAATAGGTATAGGCAAGCTTTTTCCATTCTTTACCTTTCTAATCTATTCATGGTTGGTCAAGTGTTAGACAGGTGATTGTTTTTCTGTTCCTTGACCGAAACTTTTCCGATCAACATGGACTCTATTGTGTTTTAAGTTTCTATGCAATGCAGTTTCTAAGTAGTGCATGTGACCGTAGGAGCGTGCAGTATGTAGCAGCGACTATGGAGTCTATCAGCTTAGGGTGAAATACAGGTCACCTAGTGCCACAGTTAGCTAGGATTCTTTCCCACAAAAATATTCTTAGCAGCTTTAATAAATTTATAATCAATCTAAAATCATAAACTCCTATCTTCATTATACACCCCTTTACAGGGCACAGTAGGCAGCAAACTAAATTTCCCCTTCTTATCTACATTTCTTTTTCTTGTGTGTGGATACCAAAATCTCCCTGACATATGCTACACAGGTCTCCATGACTCCACTACTGCAGGGACTAAACAAGTTCTTACATGGTGAACAATGCAAGGGAATTCATATCATAGAAACTGTTTCTGTTATAACTACAAACCTTAAACCATAAACAATCACGTCAAATATAATGTACGATTATTCATTTGATTTTTACACTTGATATGTGATTCTAATAAAATGTTGATGTAGTAGGTAGATGCAAGATATAGATAGAAAGCATGATTTAGAACTGTAAGAAGGCAGGTGTAGATGATCAGGTTTGTGCCTACAGACCACGTATTAATCCAAGCTGAACAAGGGCAACAAAACATCCACGGATGTAGACAATTTCTCTCAAAACTGGGGGGGTTAGGTTCTAAGCCTCACCTCTGTTGGCCCCCATTTTCTCACCTGATGGCCCCCCTGCGACTGTGCCTGTCTTAGGTTGTTCCTCCCTTGAGGAATCTTACCCGTCCGTCTCTGGCTAACCAGCCATCTTACGGGGCCATACAGGGAGATGTAAAGCTGGTGAGAGAGAAGTAATATTCTTTGAAAAGGTTAGTTTTTCACTTCTTTGCAGATTTATGCTCCGTGGCTTCTATGCCCAGCACTTGTCTTGAGGTATCTTTACTTCCTGGAAAATTATGGTATTTGGTAATCTCACATATAAGGCACAAAGTGTAGTAAATGGCTGTAATTAAGAAAGAAGAAAAAAAAACTATGACACATGAGAAGATTAAGTGTCAGACAGGGTTACTGTATTCAACATTCTCTCATAACTCTATTTCTAGAAAACTTGCCATCACTAGTTTCACTAGCATTGTAATAATAAAAAAGGGGGGTAATCTCAGTGGAAATGGGGTGGTCAATGTTTGACTAACAGTAGGTTTCGGTACTTTATGCCAAGATCGCCATTTGGCCCCTGCGTGTTCCATTCTTCAGGAGCACTGTCCTGAAAAGCTCCTGGGAAACGTATGTTCTCATCCTTTCCACACTGCTCAGCAAAGGTTAGTTAACCCTTAGCAAAAAATGCAGGTAAAAGCAAAGCCAATAGTATAATAGAAAAAGCAAAATCAGGGTGGGTAATAGGGGGAGCCAGCTGCAAAAGCCCCTGCTTTCTGGGGGTCTTCTTCCAGCTTGAGCTTCGCCACACAGCTTGAGTAGCATGGCTCCCAGCAAAATATGATTACAGAGCGGTCTTATTTTTGCAGCCACGGTCCATCGTCCTTGCAGCTGCCCTTGTCTGACGGTAATGTCCCATGGAATTGTTTGTGTGCAACAGGAGAACTCCAAGGCCTTGGCTGTGGATGTCAGGTCAGCTCCTAGCAAAACCAAGGTCTAGCTGATAGTATAGGCCAACTTCCAGATGTCAGGGGCTGCTTTTCTCTTTCTCAAAAGAGAGGAGGCAAGGAGAGATGAGGGTGGGCGGGATTTCAGTTTTCTGAAAATTAGGTAGAGAGTTTCTATAGTGTATGCAAAGGAAGTAACAGGGCAGGAAGGCAGAGTAGGTTAATATGAATTGATAAGACCCTGTGTCTGCATCATGGTTTTCAAGAAATATGTTTTTTTAATATAAAAGTTTAAATATAAATTAAAAACTTGAGCAATTTTGAATTGGCTTCTTGGTTGCTGGGTTGTGTTCCTGCTATTGTGAGACCAATCATGTGGATCAGGATCTTAAAGGGTAGGCTTTGAAAGCCAGGAGATGCTGAGCTATTGTGTTTTAGAGTCCAGAGCCCCGGTTCCAGCTGAAGCTGATGCCTGGGTCCCCATGTGTTTGAAGAAGTAACAGAGCCAGTAGGGCACCAATCAGAAGCCAGGCTCAGGTACCCACTGTCTCCATCCCCTGAAGATCCAAGGAGACAGAGTTTCCTAGGCTCTCAGTGTCCCCAGAAACTGGCAGCCCTGACACCCACCTCAGTTCTGGGTCCTGCTTATTGTCCCAGCAAACCTCATCAGCCAAGGATGCCAAGGTGGGGGACACGGTCCCTGCTCCCGGGCATGCTGATTCTACGGGAGAGTTGAGGGCATCCCACACCAACAGCAGAGAACTAGCCAGTACTCATAGGATAGAGTTTTGGGAAGTGGGGTCCGGGAAGGCTGAGGACACGGCAGAGAGGAAAGCACCGTCGTAGGTGAATTCAGAGCAGCACTCTTTGAGGTCTGAAGATCCCCAAGGAAGACAGTGAGAGCCAAACTGTAAGGCGGAAGAGAACCCTCTCCAAGCCATAGGAGATACGCATTCGTCCAGCACCCAAGAGCCTCGTGAAAGCAGCTGGAATGAACACCCAACAGCGCCCTCCCCTTCCCACCCGGCTCCCTGGGTCAGGTGGCTGGTCCGAAGGGCCTAGACTATACGGGGTAGGGAGAGAGATGGAAAGAGAGGCCTCAAAAATGGGAGTGCAAGGGTTGGAAGAGTTTTGGAAACAGAGCAACTGGAGGGAGAGCTGGTCAAGGGGTGCAGAGGTATCAGGAGGGTCTGTTTCCTTGGCCAGGCTTGAAAAGAATGGGTTGGCCGTCTGGAGCCTGCGCTGGGGACTTGCGCGGCCGGCCGGCGCCGGAGGCGGGCGGGGGGCCCGAGGCCGCCGTCCTCCCCATCCTCTCCCGCTCCCCCTGCCGGGAGCCACAGCTCTGTGCCGGCGGGGGAACCAGTGGCCACCTCTGGGCCCCACGTGGGCAGCGCCGCCGCCCCCACCCCCGGGGCTGGACGTGGCGCCCCACCACCCCCCGCGGCGGCCGGAGGCTGGGGGTGGGGTCTGGCGCCGGAGCCCGGGGCCCTGCTGTCACGGCGCGGCGCCGGGCTTTCCGCCGCGCGTCCCCGCCGGGAGCGCAGGTACGCGACGAGGCGGGGCGCCTGGCAGTGCGGGCCGGGCTGCGGGGTCCCGGGCGCCGCGCGGTCCCGAGGTGCTGGACGCGGCGCCGGTGTCTGCGCTCCCAGAGGGCTCGGGGCCCTGCCGGACAGCCGGGCTGCGGGGGGCGCTCCGGGCGGCCTCCCAACGCGCGCCCCGGTCGCGCCCTTCGGCCCTCCCATCGCGCTGTCCCCTACTGTCACCTCTTTGCCCGACGGTGAACCCAGCCCGAAAGGCCGAGAAGTGCCCCGCGCCGCGGCCATCCGCCCTCCTGGCGGCTCCAGGCCCTGCTGTCCCGCCGCCCCGCGTGCCTCTGCCGCCCCCTGCGGTGGCCAGGCCGGAGCCCCTCCCCTCCCTCGACCGCCTTGCCTCTCAGAGCTTGAAGCCCCGGGTATGTGGTCCTCTTCACCCCGTACGTATGCGGCCAGCATCTCGAATTTTCTGCGCGCAGCACAGAGCGAGAGCCTCTGGACACTCTGCATGTGGGCTGGAGCGATGCTGCACGGGGTGCGGGACCGGCGGTGACAGGACGAGAGAACGGGGGTCCAGAGGGGACTGGGAGAGCCGCGGGGCTTCCCCCAAATGCCGGTCTGGGTCCAGAAACTCTAGAGTGGCGGGGAGACTGCAGTGCAGGTAGCGTCCCCACAGTAAGCCTCCTACTTGAGGGAAGACCATCTGTGAGAGGTGGCAACCCCTCCACAGTTGTGATGTGGGGTGACGTGGGATGTGAGCTGGCTTTTGAAAGAGGTGTGATTTAATTTATGATTATTCCCGATCATTTGAGGCTGTCCACCTTTCTGGTCGCCTTACCTGGATATGCTCCCATTGCTTTGATGTAGTTTTACCCACTTGGTCCAACATCTTTGCTGAGGTCTAGAGCCACATGCCAAATTCCCAACTGCTGCCAGACTTGCCACAAGCAGTGCCAAGCCCACAGGCCCCAGACCAGTTGAGCAGTGGGCCCCTTGACCAGTCCCCATCTGAGCTCCCTCCTTCCTGAAACTGGCACCTCCAACTCCCTGGCCCCCAGCTCTGAACTCTGGAGTCATTTTTGTCTCCTTTTCTTCTCTTGCTGTTTCATTGAGGTGGCAAATATATCTCAGATGCCCCCACCCACACACACACACACAGCACGACCCCAGTCATTTTCTAGCAGGGATTCCATGCTGTCCCCCTGCTCTGGCGAGCTTTGGCAAAAGGCCTGAGGAGCTCTTTGAGCTCCAGCTTCTGGACTTCTGTTGTGTGCAGGAACTGGCTCTGCAGCCCAGCTCACTCAGAGCCTAACCTTATGCTAAGACGCCTGGGTTTTGGCCACCACCAGCCACAGGGGTTGGCTGGACCGCATGATGCTCCCTGCAGCCACACAGTGTGAAAACTCCTTGATCTTTTTAAGCATTTTGATGTACCTCCATACTGCTTTCCACAATGGTTGAACTAACTTACATTCCCACCAGCAGTGTAGGAGGGTTCCCCTTTCTCCATAGCCTCGCCAACATTTGTTGTTGTTTGTCTTTTGGATGGCAGCCATCCTTACTGGTGTGAGGTGATACCTCATTGTAGTTTTAATTTGCATTTCTCTGATAATTAGTGATGTGGAGCATCTTTTCATGTGCCTGTTGAACATCTGTATTTCTTTTTTGGAGAACTGTCTGTTCCGTTCCTCTGCCCATTTTTTAATTGGGTTATTTGTTTTTTGTTTGTTGAGGCATGTGAGCTCTTTATATATTCTGGACGTCAAGCCTTTATCGGATGTGTCATTTTCAAAAAATTCTCCCATACTGTAGGGTTCCTTTTTGTTCTATTGATGGTGTCTTTTGCTGTACAGAAGCTTTTCAGCTTAATATAGTCCCACTTATTCATTTTTGCTGTTGATTTCCTTGCCCGGGGAGATATGTTCAAGAAGAGGTCACTCATGTTTATGTCTAAGAGGTTTTTGCCTATGTTTTCTTCCAAGAGGTTAATATTTTCGTGACTTACATTCAGTTCTTTGATCCATTTTGAGTTTACTTTTGTATATGGGGTTAGACAATGGTCCAGTTTCATTCTCCTACATGTAGCTGTCCAGTTTTGCCAGCACCACCTGTTGAAGAGACTGTCATTTCGCCATTGTATGTCCATGGCTCCTTTATCAAATATTAATTGACCATATATGTCTGGGTTAATGTCTGGATTCTCTAGTCTGTTCCATTGGTCTGTGGCTCTGCTCTTGTGCCAGTACCAAATTGTCTTGATTACTATGGCTTTATAGTAGAGCTTGAAGTTGGGGAGTGAGATCCCCCCTACTTTATTCTTCTTTCTCAGGATTGCTTTGGCTATTTGGGGTCTTTGGTGTTTCCATATGAATTTTTGAATTATTTGTTCCAGTTCATTGAAGAATGTTGTTGGTAGTTCATAGGGGAGTATCAAATCTGTATATTGCTTTGGGCAGGATGGCCATTTTGACGATATTAATTCTTCCTAGCCACAAGCATGGGATGAGTTTTCATCTGTTAGTGTCCCCTTTAATTTCTCTTAAGAGTGACTTGTAGTTTTCAGAGTATAAGTCTTTCACTTCTTTGGTTAAGTTTGTTCCTAGGTATTTTTTTTTTTTTATGCAATTGTGAATGGAGTTGTTTTCCTGATTTCTCTTTCTGTTGGTTCATTGTTAGTGTATAGGAAAGCCACAGATTTCTGTGTGTTGATTTTGTATCCTGCAACTTTGCTGTATTCCGATATCAGTTCTAGTAGTTTTAGGGTGGAGTCTTTAGGGTTTTTTATGTACAGTATCATGTCATCTGCAAATAGTGACAGTTTAACTTTTTCTTTACCAATCTGGATTCCTTGTGTTTCTTTGTTTTGTCTGATTGCCATGGCTAGGACCTCCAGTACTATGTTAAATAACAGTGGGGAGAGTGGGCATCTCTGTCTAGTTCCCGATCTCAGAGGAAATGCTTTTAGCTTCTCACTGTTCAGTATAATGTTGGCTGTGGGTTTATCATAGATGGCCTTTATTATGTTGAGGTACTTGCCCTCTATTCCCATTTTGCTGAGAGTTTTTATCATGAATGGATGTTGAACTTTGTCAAATGGTTTTTCAGCATCTATGGAGATGATCATGTGGTTTTTGTCTTTCTTTTTGTTGATGTGGTGGGTGATGTTGATGGACTTTCGAATGTTGTACCATCCTTGCATCCCTGAGATGAACACCACTTGGCCATGGTGTATGATCCTTTTGATGTATTTTTGAATTCGGCTTGCTAATATTGTGTTGAGTATTTTTGCATCTACGTTCATCAGGGATATTGGTCTGTAGTTTTCTTTTTTGGTGGGGTCTTTGCCTGGTTTTGGTATTAGGGTGATGTTAGCTTCTTAGAATGAGTTTGGGAGTATCCCCTCGTCCTCTATTTTTTTGGAAAACTTTAAGGAGAATGGGTATTATGTCTTCCCTGTATGTCTGATAAAATTCCGAGGTAAATCCATCTGGCCCCGGGGGTTTTGTTTTTGGTAGTTTTTTGATTACCACTTCAACTTCGTTGCTGGTAATTGGTCTGTTTAGATTTTCTGTTTCTTTCTGGGTCAATCTTGGAAGGTTGTATTTTTCTAGGAAGTTGTCCATTTCTCCTAGGTTTCCCAGCTTGTTAGTATATAGGTTTTCATAGTATTCTCTAATAATTCTTTGTATTTCTGTGGGGTCCGTCATGATTTTTCCTTTCTTGTTTCTGATACTGTTGAATTGTGTTGACTCTCTTTTCTTCTTAATAAGTCTGGCTAGAGGCTTATCTATTTTGTTTATTTTCTCGAAGAACCAGCTCTTGGTTTCATTGATTTCTGCTATTGTTTTATTCTTCTCAATTTTATTTATTTCTTCTCTGATCTTTATTATGTCCCTACTTCTGCTGACCTTAGGCCTCATCGGTTCTTCTTTTTCCAATTTCGATAATTGTGACATTAGACCATTCATTTGGGATTGTTCTTCCTTTTTTAAATATGCTTGGATTGCTATATACTTTCCTTTCCTCTTAAGACTGCTTTTGCTGTGTCCCACAGAAGTTGGGGCTTAGTGTTGTTGTTGTCATTTGTTTCCATATATTGCTGGATCTCCATTTTGATTTGGTCATTGATCCATTGATTATTTAGGAGCGTGTTGTTAAGCCTCCATGTGTTTGTGAGACTCTTTGCTTTCTTTGTACAGTTTATTTCTAGTTTTATGCCTTTGTGGTCTGAAAAGTTGGTTGGTAGGATTTCAATCTTTTGGAATTTTCTGAGGCTCTTTTTGTGGCCTAGTATGTGGTCTATTCTGGAGAATGTTCCATGTGCACTTGAAAAGAATGTATATCCTGTTGATTTTGGATGTAGAGTTCTATAGATGTCTATTAGGTTCACCTGCTCTACTGTGTTGTTCAGTGCTTCCATGTCCTTACTTATTTTCTGCCCGGTGAATCTATCCTTTGGGGTGAGTGGTGTGTTGAAGTCTCCTAGAATGAATGCATTGCAGTCTATTTCCTCCTTTAGTTCTGTTAGTATTTGTTTCACATATGCTGGTGCTCCTGTGTTGGGTGCATATATATTTAGAATGGTTATATCCTCTTGTTGGACTGAGCCCTTTATCATTGTGTAATGTCCTTCTTTATCTCTTGTTACTTTCTTTGTTTTGAAGTCTATTTTGTCTGATATTAGTACTGCAACCCCTGCTTTCTTCTCTCTGTTGTTTGGCTGAAATATGTTTTTCCATCCCTTGACTTTTAGTCTGTACATGTCTTTGGGTTTGAGGTGAGTCTCTTGTAAGCAGCATATAGATGGGTCTTGGTTTTTTATCCATTCTATTACTCTGTGTCTTTTGATTGGTGCATTCAGCCCATTAACATTTAGGGTGACTATTGAAAGATATGTACTTATTGCCATTGCGGGCTTTAAATTCGTGGTTACCAAAGGTTCAAGGTTAGCCTCTTTAGTATCTTACTGCCTAACTTAGCTCGCTTATTGAGCTGTTATATACACTGTCTGGAGATTTTTTTCTTCTCTCCCTTCTTATTCCTCCTCCTCGATTCTTCATATGTTGTGTGTTTTGTGCTGTGCTCTTTCTAGGAGTGCTCCCATCTAGAGCAGTCCCTGTAAGATGTTCTGTAGAGGTGGTTTGTGGAAAGCAAATTCCCTCAGCTTTTGTTTGTCTGGCAATCGTTTAATCCCACCATCATATTTAAATGTTAGTCGTGCTGGATACAGTATCCTTGGTTCAAGGCCCTTCTGTTTCATTGTATTAAATATATCATGCCATTCTCTTCTGGCCTGTAGGGTTTCTGTTGAGAAGTCTGATGTTAGCCTGATGGGTTTTCCTTTATAGGTGACCTTTTTCTCTCTAGCTGCCTTTAAAACTCTTTCCTTGTCCTTGATCTTTGCCATTTTAATTATTACATGTCTTGGTGTTGTCCTCCTTGGATCCTTTCTGTTGGGGGTTCTGTGTATTTCCATGGTCTGTTCGATTATTTCCTCCCCCAGTTTGGGGAAGTTTTCAGCAATTATTTCTTCTAAGATACTTTCCATCTCTTTTCCTCTCTCTTCTTCTTCTGGAACCCCTATAATATGGATATTGTTCCTTTTGGATTGGTCACACAGTTCTCTTAATATTGTTTCATTCCTGGAGATCCTTTTGTCTCTCTCTATGTCAGCTTCTATGCGTTCCTGTTCTCTGGTTTCAATTCCATCAATGGCCTCTTGCATCCTCTCCATTCTGCTTATACACCCTTCCAGAGTTTGTTTCATTTCTGTGATCTTCTTTCTGGCATCTGTGATCTCCCTCCGGACTTCATCCCATTTCTCTTGCGTATTTCTCTGCATCTCTGTCAGCATGTTTATGATTCTTATTTTGAATTCTTTTTAAGGAAGACTGGTTAGGTCTGTCTCCTTCTCTGGTGTTGTCTCTGTGATCTTTGTCTGCCTTTAGCTTTGCCTTTTCATGGTTATAGGAATAGTTTGCAGAACTGGGACGAGTGACGGCTGGAAGGACTTCCTTTCTTGTTGGTTTGTGGCCCTCCTCTCCTGGGAGAACAGCGGCCTCTAGTGGCTTGTGCTGCGCAGCTGCGCGCAGACAGGGTTTCTGCTTCCTGCCCGGCTGCTATGGAGTTAATCTCCGCTGTTGCTGTGGGCGTGGCCTGGCTCGGGCGGCTGCTCCAAAGTGGTGGAGTCGCGTTGGAGCAGGAGCTGCTGGGAGGCTATTTATCTCCGTAAGGGGCCTCCCTGCTCCCTGCAGCCCAGGGGTTAGGGTGCCCAGAGATCCCGGATTCCCTACCTCTGGATTAAGTGACCCGCCCTGCCCCTTTAAGACTTCCAAAAAGCACCCGCCAAAACAAAACAACGACCACAAAAAAAAAAAAAAAATTTTTTTAATTAAAAAAAAAAAAAAAATGTGGCCGCTCGTTTTTCTTTATTCTCCGGTGCCAGCCTCAGGCATCTGCTCACCTGTCTTGCTGCCCTGTTTCCCTAATATTGGGTTCCCTATCCCTTTAAGACTTTTAAAAGGCGCTCGCCAGAACAGAACAGCAAAAAAAAAAAAAAATGGTTGCTCGCTTTTCTTATGTCCTCCAGCGCCCAGCCTCCGGTGCCCCCTCACTGTTCTTGCTGCCCTGTTTTCCTAGTATCCAGGGCCCCCTGGGCACGTACTGTGTCTGGGCCCGGATGGCTGGGGCTGGGTGTTCGGCAGTCCTGGGCTCCGTCTCCCTCCCGCTCTGCCTATTCTTCTCCCGCCGGGAGTTGGGGGGATGGGCGCTCGGCTCCCGCCGGGCCGGGGCTTGTATCTTACCCCCTTCGCGAGGCGCTGGGTTCTCTCAGGTGCGGATGTGGTCTGGATATTGTCCTGTGTCCTCTAGTCTTTATTCTAGGAAGGGTTGTCTTTGTTATATTTTCATAGATATATGTGGTTTTGGGAGGAGATTTCCGCTGCTCTACTCACGCCGCCATCTTCCACCCCCTCTCGAATATTTGAATTTATAGCCAGAAGTGGTAAATGCTGTTAGTAAGTCAGCTCTGCATTCATAACTAGCTGTGCATGAAGGAGTGAAAAATTGATGATGCAGAGGAACAGGCAGCTTCTACTGTGTAGGTGTTCTGTTAGGTATTCTGGGGTATTTTGTTCTTTGTTTTCTTTCTTTCAGATTATTTTTTCTGGAAGGAGGACCAGGAGGTGGAGACGGTCGCCATCCCCGCCGCTCTCCGTGCACGGACGGTGCAAGGCACACGCGTCCTCTTGCTGCCTCTGCTCTCATAGGGGCAGCCCCTTCGGGGCGTGGAGCCCCTCCACGTAGCACCACCCTGGGGCTGCCCCGGGTGCAGCCTCAAGTTGCCATCACAGAGTGCGGGTGCTGCCGCCACTGCGGAAGGAGGTGGAGAGACACTGAGGGCAGGACTCGGTCTAGAGCATCCCCACACTCTCCTTGATCTTTTTAATGAGGCCGAAAACACACTAAAGGAGTTGGACTTTGCTGGCAAATCTGGTTCTGCAAAGGGCACCAAGTGAGCATCCTACCTGGGTATCAGCTTATTGGGGCCACCACTGCAAAAGCATCCTTGAGACAAGTTAGTGTCAATAAGAAAACAGATAGATATACACATTTTCATTATCCATTCAAGCTGTTTTTATTTGTTGACCTCAGAATCCTTTGTCGACACAGTGATTCACAAATAAGATTTTTCAAGGCCTTTTCTGAGGAAACATCTTGCTATTTGAACAGTCACCCGTGACTCTAAGTGCAGCAAGCCAACAGGGGCAGGCATGGGCGGCCTGAGTCAGGGTACGCAATGCTCCCAAGCTGGGCTCAGAAGGACAGGAGGAGAGAGCTAGGTCTGGGTAGCTAAGGTGGGTTTCCTACAGGAAGTCACTAGGGGCTGCTACGCAGAGTAGCTTCTCATCTTCCCGAAGTCCAGAGAATGGAAACACTTGGAAAAGAGGTTCCCCAACCTGAGTGTGAGGACAAACCTACGGGGCTGGCCTTAGTTGGCATAAAGATGCCTCCAGGTGGTCGACACCAAAATGTTCTGATCCCAGGTTGGCTGAGAAATGTTACAGGTATGCCTCTCCCTTCTAGGAAACGCTATATCCTCCCACCCCTAACTGCCTACCTGCCCGGAGCAGCAAACTGTACTGGGGCCTCAGGGAAGGGAATTGAGGGTGATCCTGAGCTCCAAATAGTGTCTGGATGGCTCACATGAGCCTGCTTTTTCAGTTCCCACCCCAGCTGCAGTTAACCCTCCTCTGCATCCCCTGAAAAACAGTTCAGGGAAGACAAGCACATAGGCTAGAGGGAGACCCAGGTCCCCAAGACTCAAAGCTTCTCTCACCCCTGACCCAGCCACACCCACCCAACTCCTCTCGCTCCTCTCCCAGAACTGGGAAGGTACTGGTTTCTTGCCAGTCCTCCTCTAAGCTGTGCTTGTCCGATCTTTGAGTTCCTATTAATACACAAGTAATATGGTCAGTGTCCTTGGTGGCAACTGCCTCACTCCTGTTCACCTCCCCAGAAAAGACTAATAGGGAGAGAAGAGTGGACAGAAGCAAAAGAGCCCTCTTCCTTC
Organism: Manis pentadactyla; assembly: GCF_030020395.1. NCBI lineage: Eukaryota > Metazoa > Chordata > Mammalia > Pholidota > Manidae > Manis > Manis pentadactyla. The sequence continues at coordinate 86,316,055 of NC_080031.1, forward strand.
TCCACCAAAGCCTCCCCTGTCTACTCCCTGCAAGTCCGCCATTCAACAAATATTTCAACATCTGCTACTTGCCAGGCACTAGGGTGCAGAGATGAGTAAGTGCAGTGCATGTCCGCAGGAAGCTCAGGGGTGGGGATAGGAAAAGGGGATCACAAGCAAGCCAACAATCACAATGCAGGGTGGCCACTGCTGTGATGGGGCACTGCAGGGGTCCCTGAAGATGAGATCTCTAAGTCCTGCTCTCTAGGAGGAGCAAAAGTAGCAGGAAGAAGAAGGGGGTGAGCTAGACAAAAGGCAGTCTCTGAAATAGAGGCCATATATTCTGGACCCTGCCAGTGTTTTGAAGGAGGTGGGGGTTACTTTCCCACGGTGGAGTTTGGGCTTTGCTGGAGGCTGCAGGCATCTGGGTAGAGAAGTAAACTGGCTTCAGCAGGGTTTGCTTCTAGGAAGTTGGTTCTGGCTGCAGTAAGCTTGGAGGCAGGCCCAGCTTCCAGGCAGGGCTTTGCCCCTTACCAGCTGTGTGTTCCTGGGCAAATCATTTCCCCCTCTGAACCTCAGTGTCCACATTTGTGAAATGCAGATAGCAGTTGTGAGGATCAAGATAAATATTTATAGAAAGCACCTGGAACATAACAGGCACAGAAGGACAGAGGGAGGCTGTGAAGCTGCCCCCGCCACACGGTCTGGGTCTTCCCCCTCCTCTTTTGGCTCCCCTGTGATCTCAGAACTTCTTGACCATTGTTTATCAGGGAAAGATCACACGGAGAGGCTGAGAAAGCAGCCAGGAAGAAGCCTGGGTGGGACAGGGTTGGGAGGGAAGAAGCATGGGTACACTCTCGGTGCTCCAGGAGGAGCCAGGGTAGAGGTCAGGGCTTATGGCCAGGAGGGTCCTGGGGGTGGGGGTGGGGGTGGGGGAGGGGAAAGCGGGGAGAATTGGCTAGTCACCAATTCCTGTCCCTGAGCTAAGCTCACTGGGTGGTCCTATACCATCGCTGACCTAGAGGGAAATGCCAGCCCTAAGGTTTGTGTGCCTAGGGAGGGGATGTGTAAGCAACCTGGCTGTCCACGTTGGAGGAGCCAGCAGACTGTCCTGACCCTCACCCAGAGCTCCTTAACCCTCATGCTGTGTTCCACCAGGCCCCACGGAGCTGGCCAGCCTCAGCATTCGCCCATGGAGGCCCTGGGTCCTGGGGATGACCGCACCTCCCCAGCCTCGTCCACTCGCAGCTTGGATCTGCGGCGGCTGTCTGCACGCGCCGACTCGGCCTACAGCTCCTTCTCCGCAGCCTCTGGTGGTCCCGAGCCATACACGCTGTCACCTGGGACCGGTGTCCTTGCTTACCTCGACTGGGAGAACGTGCGCGTGGTGTGGAGCGGCCCGGCCCCCGCCGCGCCCACCGCTGTCCTGCACACATCCCTGCAGCCCCGGCCCGCAGCCGCGGTACGCAGTGGGCCGCGACCCCCAGAAGTCTGGGGGACCCCCGGGCCGTCCAACCGGCAGACCACCCCGCTCCTGTACCCGCTGACCGCGGAGGCGAAGACTGCAGCGCGGGCCACCGAGCCACGCAGGCCACCGGCCTCACGGGCCGCCTACCGCCAGCGGCTGCAGGGAGCGCAGCGGCGAGTGCTCCGGGAGACGTCGTTCCAGCGCAAGGAGCTCCGCATGAGCCCGCCAGCCCGCCGGCGGCCCTCCGCACCCGCACGGCCCCCGGCGGCCCACCCGCGCTCCGCATCGCTCAGCCACCCGGGCGGGGAAGTGGAATCGGCGCGCTCTGGGGCTTCCGCGCCACAAACTGGTGGGCGCGGAGACCTCGCCAAGCAGCAGCGGAAGTGGTGTTTCTCTGAGCCAGGGAGGCTGGATCGCGTGGGTCGGGGCGGTGGTGGGTTGGTCGGGGAAGGCGGCGGCAGGGCCTGCTCCAGCTTCTGCCTTCCCAGGCCCCAGGAGCATCAGGAGCCCCAGGAGCATGGAGTACTGGCCGAGTTCGAAGGTTTGTCTGAGCCCCAGACCCTTGGCATAGAAGACCCAAATCCTGGGTCCTTAAAGCTCAGTGTTGCCTACAGGCCTCGCTGTCAGAGTCGAAGCCCTTCAGGTGAAGTCTTGGCTCCCTGGGGAGGACCAGGAGAGGGCATGCCCATTATCCAGGTAGGGAAGATAGAGGGTGCAGCAGGCTTGGGGTGGGGTGCATCTGGGAGACTGAAAACTTGAGCCATATTTCATCCGTTTGCCTTTCCAGGCTGTTCCCCAAGGAGCAGAAACCCCCAGACCATTGTTTAAGACCAGACTTTGCAGGTGAGAGAGAGAGAGAGAGAGAGAGACCACTCTGTGGGCTGAAAACTGGGAGGCGGCTTTCACAGCTCTCACCCAGCAGGAAAGGAGAGGGCTTCCCACCTACTTTCAGTTTGAGCTTCCTTACTGTCTTTTGCAAACTACATCCCCTACTCCCCTCACAACGCCCTATTGTCTCTCTGGTGCAGCACCAAGAGCTTCCTTCCTGGTCACTGTGGTCAGGATGGGGTCCCTGCTTCCAGAGTCCTGAATCAGAAGGAAGCTGCAGTGGCATGTCCTGCAGAGGGCCTCCAGAGAAGTCCTGCGCGTGTGCAGAGGGTCTCAGAGAGCTATATGGAGTCTGCCTGGCCCCCACCTCTTCCTGATAATGAAGTTTTCCTGGAAGAAGCTCCGCTGGTCAGGATGAGGTCACTTCCAGACTCTCATGTGCCCCCAAGGCTCCCAACCAAGTGAGTTCCCTCTTGCTTCCAAGCAGAGTGAGACCTTCCCTTTCCACATGTCTACATAATGCCTGAAGGGCAGGGAACTCTCTCCTAGGTGAAGCCTGGGAACCTAGGTGAAGGGACTGGGTGGGGGCAGGTGGCCCTTGGAAGCCACCACTTGTCTTGGCCAGAGCTTTTTCTAATTCAATGTCTCTTTCACTTCCAGTGTACATGCCTCTGACCAGCAGTATGGAGCTGGCTTGGGCCAACGAGCTGACCATGCTGCAGTCCTCTAAGAGTACTCCCTCAACAGACACCCAGAGATTGTAGCAATAGATGACTGCTGGTAGGGGATAGATGGTTCTGTGGGTGTGTACAGGTCCTGCTATAGCCCCCCAGAAACTGCAAATGGTGACATCCCAACCTTTGACCACACTGGACTGCTAACTACTGACCCCCACACTGCTGCAGAGAATGAGCCTTTCAAATCTTTCCCAGTTGATACCCTGGGACCTCCAGGCAATGATTCGCCAGAGACTCCCTCCCACATTGCCCTAGCTTGGGGCACTGGCCAGCCTGGTTCCAGGTCAACATGGTCCAGTCTGCGCCTCGAGGAACTGGTTCAGGAGCTGGCCAGACTGAATCCCTCTCTGAGTGACACTATTAACTCCTATCCCCACCTGTGGGGCTTCTAGATGGGCTGATTCCTTTAACTGAGGTCAGGGCTGCAATGAGGCCAGATTGTGGGGAGATTGGAGAGGAGGCTGCTGGTCCTTCCGAGGCAGGGTGAGTGAGGGGGTCACCAGGGACTCGGGATTGTCCCTGCAGTCTGGGGCAGGACAACCCAGGGAGCTCTGGCCTTGTCCCCAGCTATCTCTTTAGCTCCACCCAGCTCCTGCCAACCTCTCAGGAGGAGATAAGGCCTGAAAACCTTAGTACCCACCCTGTACCTGACCTGCCATGTGGCCAGGGTCTCCCTGAGCCAAATAACAGCATCCAAGTCAAGAAAGTGAGTGTGGAAGGGCTGCTGGATGCTGGGTGGGGCAAGAGCCCAGAGTCTGTGTAAGTCTGGGCCCTGGCCCCAGCTTTAAGTACCCCCGTTTTCCCTGCAGGTGGAGCTAGCTCACCTCCTCCAAAAGATGCTGCAGGTCCTTCAGGCTGAGCAGGAACAGCTGCAGGGGGCGACCCAGGAGTGGGCCAGGCGTGGGGCTGCTCTGGAGGCTGCAGTGGGCCAGGCCTGTGCACCCCATGAGCTAGAGCGGTTCAGCGGGTTCATGGCTGACCTAGAGCGGGTGCTTGGCCTCCTTCTACTGCTTGGCAGTCGCCTGGACCGCGTGCGCGGTGCCCTGGCTCGGGCTGTTGCAGACTGTGACCCTGATGAACAGGTGACTAGTTCAGGCTAGGGGTTAAAGGGTGGTAATGGGCCTGCCGGCTCTGGCTGGCACCCCCGACCCACTCACAGTGCCCTCTCCATGCAGCTCCAGGCCTCTCTCCTGCAGCGACTGGGGCTCCTGGAGCAGCAGCAGGAAGATGCCAAGGAGCTGAAGAGGCACGTGGCACGGTGCGAGCGTGCCCTGCGGGAGGTGCTGGTGCAGGCCCTGTCAACTGCAGAGCTGCACGCCTACAGTGCCCTGCTGGTGGGCAAGGCCACGGTCCTGGCCCAGCAACGCAGCTTGGACAAGTGGGTCCGACTCCAGGATCAACTTGACACCGTCAGGAGGTCAGGAGCAACGTTAGCCATCCTCCCCCACCCTACAGGCGTTCCTGGCCCCCAGGAACCCACCCTTCTGATAAACCTCCCCCCTCCCCAGCTCCCCTCACCTAGTTGCAGGCCAGGGGGGTGGGGAGCATGGCACCTGCCTCTTACCAACATGACTGGGACAGACGCTGGTTTCCTGGCTCTTTTCCCTCGGGGGAGGGGAAGACCCAGGCCTGGCCTTCCCAGAATGCGTCTTCCAGGTGTTCTCCTGTGGCTCCACCTAGGACTTACGGATTATTTGGTAATTAATTTATGGATTTAAAAACTAGTATTTCCCCTTTTTGTGATGAGAGGCCTGGTCAGGGTTGGTTGGAGGGAATGAAGTCAGAGTTGTATTTCAATTTAACTTGCAAAATGACCTTTTCTTCTCTCTCAGTAATGTGGAAAGATCTGAAGCTATCTTGTTTACAAACTACAGATCCAAACTGTGCCTGACTAGAGCAGAAGAGGGATGGCAGTTGCTAGGAAGACTGGAGAGAATAGGCCTGAAGACAGGAGGAATCGGGGGGATGCTGGGCCCTCAACGCTACTGCCCCCATGCCCCAATTCCTAACTGTTTCAGTGACTGTCACACAACAGAAGCCTAGGCCTGGTTGGCGGAGTCCAGTTCTCCTTTGCTGTTCTTACCCAAGCCCACAGCCCCACAGTGGCAGTAGGGTACTGCTTCCCTTCAAGACTCCAGGGATAGAGAATTTCCCCAAATGGAAAACAGGTTCAGTTACTTTGCTGCCTAATAACCCTGACAAATGTCCAGTACACTCGGATTTTCCAGTACATTCATTCCAAGACCCAGAAAGAACTTTCTTCCTCTTTCAATTATGTTATGAAAACGGAGTTTATCCAACTCTCCTTTGGAAACCCCACTGGGTCCCCCAGGCTTGAGGAGGCAGTTGGGGCTGGGAGCTGAAGCTCAGGCTTAGGGGACTTGGAGGCCTACCATGCAGGGGATGAGAACCCGGAGAGGCAGTTCCACTTGTGTGCTAGAGATGCTGATCTGGGGACGGGCTAGGGTTGGGAGTCAGGAATTAGGGGCTGGAGTGGTATAAACATGACTCATACTCCCCTTTATTTGTGCATCAGCCCTGTGTACACAGCATCAATGTTAAGTTCTCAAATATGCATGTGAAAATCTGCTTTAGTGTTTGTAGCTGCAAGTCTAGGGAGAAGATAATGCTGAAAGAGTAATCTGGGGTCATGACTGGATTACCTTAAATTCCAGTTTGGTCTTTTTCCTATTTGCAGTAGAATGTCACTGAAAGCTTTCTTTCTTATTATTTCTTTTTTAAAAGTAGTTTTAATTATCTTCAGATTGTAAAATAATATTTTCCTAATTCTCAATAGTTTCTAAAATATAAAGACTAGAGAACATGTTAGAGAACCACTTTCAAAATTGTTAGGTTTATTCTGTGTGGGGGTTTTCTGTATACATCCGTAAATATATTCACAGTCCTATATACCATTCTATACACATAGAATTAGACCACACACACATTATTTCATAACCCATGTTTCTTTATTGCCTGCAGTTACCAGTGCTTGTGGTGAACAGAGGGAGGAGGGAGTCTTGGAGGGGTTGATCTCAGGGTCGCTGGAAAAGGTGGTGAGGGTCATCAAGCTAGGGCGGTGGGGACAGATAGGGAGGGGAGCCAAAGGTCACAGTTAATAATTGGCTGAGCTCAAACCCGAACCCCAGGCTGTCTGATTCTGAAGTCTGTGCTCATTTACTGTGCAAAATTAGATCACCAATTGCTTAAAATCAATGTTCTGAAAATTTAATAAATAAAAGGAAAACTTCCTCAAATAAAAATCACCTTAAATCTTTACACTTGTGCATCTGTACATTCTCTACTTTAATAATTTAAGTGATTAGCTTATAGTGTGAGCCAACAGAATAAGGATGCCAATGACATCCAATTCCCCGGACTGCTTAGAAATAGAACTTGCATTATATGTCCTGTTTTCACTGTTAAAGTCATATTCCCTTTGTTGCAATTTTCATTCCAGTAGCTACTTTTCTATTTTATTTTCCTAGCTCTTTCATGACAAATTTTTGGGTCCCTTGGAAAAATTATTGCCATTAACTTATAGATAGCGGAGCCTTAGTCAACTTAGAATTTTGTTACCATCCCCTGTCTTCAAGGGGAGAAGAAGATTCCATTTAAAGATCATTATTGATTTATGTGGTTTGAACTCATTCTGATTATGATCACTAAGAATAGGCAAGGGATTAAATACTGATTCAAAAGGAATTGCTTGAAACTGAAGGAACAAAACAGCAGCACAGACTCCAAGAAGGAACTAGTGGTTACCAAAGGGAAGGCAGTGGGGAGGGAGGGAGAAGGGGATCAAGGGGCATTAAGATTAGCACACAGAATGTAGGTTGGTCACGGGGAAGGCAGTACAGCAGGGAGAAGACAAGTAGTTGATGGACAATGACTGCAGTGGGGTCGGGAGAGGGGACTTGATACTGTGGGTGAATGTTGAAATCACAATGTTGCTCATGTGAAACCTTCGTAAAATTGTATATCAATAATACCTTAACTTGAAAATATGTAAAACTAATAAAATACTGTTCATTTATATTAAAAAAAGGAATTGCTTGTACAAGCAAAGTTTATTGACAGTGCTTAATAGGCTTTAGTCTCTGATCTATACAAAAGAAGCGCCCAAGGTCACAGTTAATAATTGGCTGAGCTCAAACCCGAACCCCAGGCTGTCTGCTTCTAAAGTTTGTGCTCATTTACTCTGCAAAATTAGATCACCAATTGCTTAAAATCAATGTTCTGAATATTTAATAAATAAAAGGAAAAATTCCTCAAATAAAAATCACCTTAAATCTTTACACTTGTACATCTGAACATTCTCTACTTTAATATTTTAAGTGATTAGCTTATAGGGTGAGCAAACAGAATAAGGATGCCAATGACATCCAGTTACCCAGACTGCTTTAAATTTTGGTGCCCTGCTGCCAGTAAGGCCATTGAATCAGTTCTTCCAGTGACCCTGCAGTTTGCCTATAAGCATCAGGAAAATCAAATGTAAAATGTATATTTATAGCAGGGGTTTTATCATGTGTCCTGAATTCTTTTTTGTGTCCAGATTCTATGATGTGTCCCGAATATGGGAAAAAGCAGTAGGAGGGCCATTTATTCCTATCTCAGTATCTTAAATTTGGGAGAGGTCAGGGTAGAAAGAAGGCCTTTTGTGTTTTTTAAAGCCACATTATTAAATAAATATAAAATTAAAAACCCTCTGTAATCTGTGTTATGTTATGTTGTGTTACCTATTGTAACTCACACTGCACTCTGAACCCTATGATCCTTTATGTTTGTAACTGTCCCTGTCATGGTGGTGGTAGCCACGTGCATCTGCCCCTTCCATTAGGCTCAGCGCACCAGTCTGGCTCCTGTGCCCCCTGGTGTCTCCCCAGTGTATCATCATCAGTAAAGAAGAGGAGTGTCTGTGTAGGCAGGAGCTATAGGACATGAGGGGGATGGGCCGACCAGAGTGGCTGTAAAGGGACTTTGCCCAGATACAGATACCAATCTTTTGCAGTTAAGACTGGAACAAATCATGTCTTGTTCTTGCTTACCAGCCCAGGGGAAGGAAAAGGGGCCTCTTCTTTCTCAGGCCTGCAACTTGTTAAGCCCACTCCTCTCCAAGGTCAAAGGGACTTTCTTTATTTCTAAATCATAGTGGCAAATCTCAGATCATTTGCACCTGTTGTAAACTGAATTTTTATATTTGTGATTCATTTTTCAGGCCACTTTATGTGATTCCTCAGACTTGCTTGGTTGCTTGGAAGAGAACCAGTAGGCCTGGTCCACAGAGACATGGAAAGACCTTGCCTTTGGTACCTTTAGTCATTCCTCCTTGGCTGGTTTTATTCTCACAGATGAGTTTTGACTTAAAAGGCTCTTTTTTTCCCCTCAAGAGTGACATTTTGGGGCTCTGTGTTCCTTTCACATAGGTCAGTATCCAAATCAGGAAAGCTGAGTCTGAAAGACCTGCAAAGTGCTATTTAACCATTTCCTTAATTGTAAAGTGGAGTACCTGCTTGGGTCAGGGTGGACAAAATCAGCAACCCAGAGGCCAGACTTCCACTGCATTATGGAATATGCCTTCAGATGGGCTTGGAGAAGACGACAGCACCAAATGTTTGGAAATGTGAAATCCACCAATTCCATCTGGCTTTAAAGATGGCAGGTAAGAATAGCTCAGCTCTTACCTAAACTCTTGTCCTAGTTAGTATACCTTGCTTAACTTACCTTCCACTTACCAACATGGGTACAGGTAGAAAAAATCCTTAGACATCAACTTATACAGCTTTCTATTCAATGGTTCTAAGAGCTCATTAGCAGAGAGCTCAAAATAATACAATCTGAAGTAAGTTATACCAAAAAACTGAAAGGTATGTGTTGATGGACACCTTCCCTTCTAGACAGGACATGTTGGGGGAGTCATGCTGAGGTCCGTGCAGCTGGGGAAGTGGCGGGAGGCCAGAGGAGGGGTGCGCAAGTAGCCAAAGGGCAAGTTCCAAATTCTCAGAAGAGCTGCTTACTGGCAGCTTTAAGACTATTAAATGAAGACAGAACAGTTTTAACAGCCCTCAGCGTAATAATTTGTGACATTGAACAATGAGCAAGAAACAGATGAGCTCTGCCTCTGAGACTGTGTGGTCTGAGGAAGAAATCACAAGTAGAACGGGGTTTGCTGATCTGACTGAGCATCGATGAAATATGAGCATTGTTAAATGCAAACAAGGATGATGTAGGTCTCTTTTCATGACCTATTCCCAAGATGGCTCCAGCTCCCAGGAGCAAGATACTGTGTTTTCATCAGTTGGAATATAACTCTGAATGTTCAAGAGATGCTGATCACGATGAAATGGCAGCAATTTGTCACATAATAGTGATTTTCTTTGCTGTGATTTTTCTTTTCAGAATAGGGTCAGAGGGCACTGTTCTCAATAACTATCCAATAGTTATTCAGTATGTTCAGTGATCATTGCTAAATGCAATTTGTCACATGGCAGTGACTCTCATCACTTGGATTGTCCCTTTCAAAATAGGGGCAGAATTTACTGTCTACATACCTGACTCTCATCTGAGAGTCTGTAAACAACAATAGGTTAATGTGGTTCAAGAGTCCATTAATTTCAGTAGCTAGGAATGAGGCCATGGAGGGGCTGTTTTTCCTGGACTTTTCTGAATGGAAACTTCTGGTTACATTCTCAGATGTTGATCAAATAGAGGACAGCATAGCGTAGTAAGCAATGCAAACATCTATCTAACCCTACAGGACTCCAATTCTAGACAGAATGGCTGGAGCAGGAGCAAGGAACAAAAATACAGATGTGCTCGGGGCATTCGGCAAAGAGGAAAGGCCCTGCTCCTGCATCCAGACTAAAACGCAAACCACGGAGGGTCTCTCTTGGCAGGAAAGGCCGGAGGCTGCAGCGTGGCCCTTCATGCGTGGCCCCGGGTTTCTTCCTCTCTTCTTCCTTCTCCAATCATTCTCTTCTTTAGCAATGATGATAGAATTTCCTGTGCAAAATAATCCTTTCTTTTTTAACTAGAAATTTTTGGCAAAATGTTACAATGATCACTGTCCTCAGAGCTCAACACACTGGGCCTTAGAAGCTTTCCAGGGGAGAGACAATAAGACCACAGTCTGCACAGAGGCTTCTGTGCAGACTGTGACAACGAAGACAGAAACAATCATGTTAATGTTGTTGGTTAGGTTTGGGCTTTTTTGCTGCTGCTTTTTTGTGGTAGTTTTTCACTATTCAGTCTAAATTTTTAAAGAATATTGTGCATGTCTCCTTTAAGAGAAATTGTTTACATCCCAAAATTAACAGGTCCTGTGTTCCACTTGCATTTTCCATGTAGACGGTGTAGTGGGCAGGATGGCGTCCCCCCAAAAAGATATGCCTATATCCCAAAACTATATGAATATGGCTTTATTTGGAAAATGACCTTTGAGATGTAATTAAATTAAGGATCTCGAGATGAGAACATCCTGGATTATTAAATTGGTTGCTAAATTCATTGACAAGTGTCCTTATAAGAGATGGAAAGGATAAGACACAGAAGAGGAGACAGGCATGTGAAGACAGAGACAGACACTGGAACAATGCAGCCCAGCAAGCCAGGGACCTCCTGGCATCTCCAGAAGCTGGAAGAGACAAGGAAGGAAAACATTCTAGAGTCTTCTGGGGAGTGCGGCCTGCTGACACTTGCTTTTGATTTCTGGTCTCCAGAACTGCGAGAGAACACATTTCTGTTGCTTTAAGCCACCCAGTTTGTGGTAATTTGGTATGGTAGCTACAGAAAGCTAATACCAAAGGTTAGAAGGAAATAAGAGTATTTACCCACATCTTGCTATACTGGAAGATTCCATCCTGAAATGACTTTCCTTGGGACCCTAGGACTCAGATGTCCCAGGGCTGTGACGAGATCTGGCCCAGGCATGTCTCAACTAAAACTCATGTTGTGCCTGTGTGTCAGAGAGTCCTGATATGTAGATTAAATTTTTAGAGAAAAATTTCCCAGTGGCTGGTACATTTAGTATCCTGAGGCAGGCTTCTCTTTCTAGTAGGTATTTTATGAGATGAGATGTCAGGCCAACAGACTATTTTTACTCTGGGAGAGGTGTTTCTTGTTAGTTCATCCTGATCTCCTGGTTCCTGTCTCCTTCTTCACCCTGGCAGGCTTTCATATTCCCAGAACCCCACCACCACATTGCCCTGCCCGCATCCCTCCAGAATCATCTACAGTGTGGCATTCCAGGTACTCATCACCCAGAAGAGAGAGCTGACAAACACAATGTAATATCTTCATGCTTATAGTATAAAGTATAATAAGCGACAGTTCCTTTCCTCTATAGAATAATCACCAGGTGAGGAAGATAGACATATAAACAGAGATCTATGGGAGGATGTGCCCAGGGCTAGACAGCGATCTGTTACTGTGCTGGGTGCCCAGGGGAGGGGGCACTTCTTGGGAGAATCTGAAAGCTTTCTGAGAAGACAGGGTATTTGAGCCAAATAATGACCAGGAACTCTTCAGGCTGAGAGAGGAGAGGAAAACATTCTCTGCAGAGGCATCAGAGTAAGCAAAGGCAGACATAGTATGTTTGTGCAACAGCAAGAAGCTCAGAGTGGCAAGAGAACGGGGTGAGGACAGGTGGGGTGCAAGAACCAGGTTGCAGAGGGTGATTGGTGCCAGACTGCTGAGGGCCTCACACATCTTCAATGGCTCAAACTCAACATGTCCAAACTGAACTGCCCATCTTCTTCCAGAACTCTCCTGTCCCTCCCCCAGAGTTCTCCAGCTCAAGAAAAGGACCACTGCCCACCTAGCTGGCAGAGACCTGGGCATCAGCATGATTGTTCCGTACCCTCTTTACTACCTCCTGCATCCATCCAGCTCTCTCTATTGCTGTGCCAGGCCTTTGTCTTTTCCAGCCTGGACTTCTGCGGTGGTCCTCCCGTCTTGCCCCACTCCCTTGCCCCCAGTGGGGCTTGCCTCCATTCCATTCTCTACCTGCAGCCAGACTAATCCATTTGGAACACAGATCTAATCATAGCACTTGGTGTCTGTGTAAAACTCTGTAAACTATTTTAAATGGCTCACAAGACACTCTGTAATATGGCCTCTGATCAAAGCAATACGTGCACCAAGGACCCCACTATAATAGAAGCAGCTGAGCTCTGACCTAGAGCTCCCCATCCCCCAGAGAAAGCTTTCAGCTGGTTCTGGGTTTTGGTACTTGCAGTAGTTACCTCCATATCCACGTACTATGCATACATCAAAGTTCCTCAATTTATCAGTCTTGAACATCCTAATATAGTAAATGGCTTAGTTGACTTCTATTACCTTGTGTCTCTCTTCTCCATCACCAAACTCTTCCTAGTTCCTCCTCAGGTCACTTCTCAAACCTCAAAAAATATACTTGAACCTTAATTTTTTTGCTTCATCGATCTTGCACAGATCTACTGCTAACTTGCACTTTGTAGGATGGGAGCGTGAGAGCTCCCAGTCTGCCATCCACCTTCCAAGCACCATCTATTCCTTCCCTTACACACTATGCAGTTTGATGACATTTATATTTCATTTAACCAGAATGAATATTCTATAAACTTTTTCCAAGTTGATTCTAAAAGGCAAAACAATTTGACTTTATAATAACCATGAGAAAGTATTCACTGCAACTCAACTCTGCACTGTGTTTCCATTTGCTTCATATTTGGTTCTGCCTTTCTTGTATACTTTTTGTTTGGGAGCATAATTGCCATCTTTTTTTTTTTTGCAGTCGGTGAGTTTTCCAAGCCATCAGTCATACTATCTATTCCGATGAACCCCTCCCTCTGGCCCCTCACCTCTCCGCAGGGTCTCTGGCGGCTCTGGCCTCCCAGGCCAGCTGCACAGCTCTCTGCTTTCATACGGGGACTTCCTTGAACTGCTTTCCTGAGTCGGGTACGCTGTTTCTGAATGTCTCATCTTGCTCTTTCTCCTGGAAAGTGCTGAGCCATGCTCTTAAATAACTTCCTAAAAAACAATACTTAGAGGCTAATTTATAGTTTTGTATGGAAAACCTCAAAAACATATAAAGGAGAGAAAACAATATAATGAACCCTCATATACCCATCAACCAGCTCTAATAATTACTAACTCATGGCCAAACTCTTTTCACTTATACTCCCAAGCTACTTCTCTCCACTCCCAGATTCTTTTGAAGCAAATTCCAGATGTTATATTACCAATAAATATTCAAGTATGTATCTATCTCAGAAAGGTAAAGGCTCTTTTTTATGGTAGAATTATTTCTTTATTCATTTTTAACTATTACAGTGCTTTTTCCCCCCATCCTGAGTATACACCCTCACTTTTCTGTACAGTTGCACAGCTGTCACTCTTACAATATTTTTATCAGCTGCAAGAGACTGTTTTGATTGTATATTCTGTCTAGCAGTTCCTCTGATACTGAGTATGTTGGTTGTTTCTGATGTGCTACCATTTGTTTAGTCAACACTAACAGTCCCTACAGCTCTGTAGGCCCTGCCCTAGACATTGGGGTTGTAGTGTGAATAAGAGAAACAGTCCTTTCTGCAAGGAGGTTATATCCTGTTGTGGCTGTTTCATTCTTTCTTCTTCTTTTTTATTATCAACTATATATCACGCTGGTTCATCAGTACTCCTCCCCCACCCTCTCCCCCTGTCCACTCCCCTTCCCCTTGGTAACCACTAGTCCCTTCTCAGTGTTTATGAGTCCACTGCTGTTTTGTTCCTTCTGTTTTGACTTGTTTTTATACTCCACAAAGAAGTGAAATCATATGGTATTTGTCTTTCTCCACCTGGCTTATTTCACTGAGCATGATACCCTCTAGCTCCATCCATGTTGTTGCAAATGGCAGGATTTCTTTTCTTTTTATGGCTGAATAATATTCCATTGTGTATATGTACATCTTCTTTATCCATTCATCTATTGGTGGGCACTTAGGTTGCTTCCATATCTTGGCTACTGCAAACAGTGCAGTGATAAACATAGGAATGCAAGGTAAGGGCTCTTTAAAAAAAACATAATCACCATACTGTTAACACACCTAAAAATAGCTATCATTTCTTAGTATCATCAAATGGCCAGTTAGTTTTCAAATTTCCCTGAAATATATAAAGGTATGGTCTTCTTTGTCTTTCCTTCCTTCATTTAACGGAGCTTTTAGGATCTTTCTTTTACGCTTATAGTTCTAAGATCTTACTATGACGTGTCTAGGTGTGAGTCTTTTAAAATTAACCCTCTGCAATGTAGGTGGATGGGGAGAAATATTCAACATGCAGGTGGCCATTAGCCTCTGGCTCTTAGCTCCCCTCTGATGCCTGCTCTCCACAGCGTCCAGGGCCTGGGACGGGCGTTGGGATAGGGGGGAACAGCCCTCTCTGTGAGGGTTCTGGGCTCCACCCACTCTGCTTCATCCCTGCAGGCTCATCCTTCCACTTTCTGCCCTCTAAAAATTTGCTGAAGTCCTTCATCTGCGGATATCTCGTCCTTTCCTTTTCTGTGCTGTATCAGAAAGGAAGACACTTCAAATTTTTCCTTACAATTACTGTAATGGGATCTTGAAAAAAGAGGCGATAGGCATGAGCTGCGAGCCTCAGGCTGTCCTTCAGTGCTCTTCCCCTGGCCTTTAGCTCGTCCCAGTGCCTGGAATAGGTCTCTCTTTCTCGAAATCCTGCTCCTTTGTCTTGAAATATTCCTCCTTCCCTATATCTGCCCCACACAAACTTTTGTCCGGTGACCTCCTGCTCATCTTCCAGTCCACGCCCCTTCCTGGATGGGGGCTCCTCTGGTCCCCCACTCAGTCAGGTCCCCCTGCCGGTGCACTGCTCACATTCTAAACTTTCCTCATCACCACGTCTCCATCTACTGTTACTACTTGTGCCTGTCTTCAGACTGAGCCCCTTGAGGGTAGGCTCTCATCTGCCTTGTTCGGGGATATACTCGGGCTTCAGAGAAGTTCTGTGTGGCAGCCAAGAGGCAGTGTGTGGCCACCGTGGTTTCTAGGAAGCCATCTGGTGGCAATGTGGGTGATGAGCGGGAGAGAACCGTGCTTGGGAGATGGATTAGGGAGCTCCTGCCAGGGTCCACGGGAGACAAGAAAGCCCTGATCAGGGCGGGGGCAGGAGGGATGGTGGGGAGAGGCTGGCTGAGGAGATGTTTCTGAGGCCACAGTCAGGATTTGGTAGCCCTGCACATGGAGATGAGGGAACATGAGTATTCAAAGATGATTCTGGTTTCTGTCTTGTGAGAAGAAGAAAAGTGTCCCCGACTGCTGATGTAGGGAGGGGTAACATGAAGGGAAGGCACAGGTGAACTCTGGACAGGTTTTTGAGTTAAGGGGTGATTGTGGGTCACCTGGCAAGTACCTGCAAAGGAGGATCTGAAGCTCAGGAGAGACATTCGGGCTGGAGTCCCATGTGGGTGTCATGAACTTGTAAATCGTAGATGACATGAGGGTGTGGGTGAACCCACCTAGAGAGAAGGTACAGAGGAGCAAGAAGGAGCACGGAACACCCTGGGGGAATCTCAGTCCTGCCGTGGCAGGTGAAGGAAAATCCCATGGAGGGGAAGGGGAAGGGGAAGGAATGGACAGAGAGGCAGAAGGGGAGCAGGAAAACCAAGGAAGGAAAGAATTTCAAGAGATAAGGACGTAGGGAAACGGCTAACTTGTGGCCTGACAACACCCTTAGAACATGAATGAAGAACTGTATGTGCTGCTAAGGAGCAAGGGGCATGCATGATATGTGCTAAATGAACCCAGCAACTTCATTCATTCCACTAACATTTATTGAGGACCTACCAAGTATCCAGGCACTGGGGATTCACTAGTGAGCAAAACATCCCCAAAATCTGGTCTTGTGGAGCTCATCATAAGCTAGGGAGGATAGATGACAAATAAGAAAATTGAAATACACAGTATGTTAGGAGGTGGCAAGTGTTAAGGAGAAAAAATAAAGTAGGGAAGAGGTGTAGGAAATGTAGGGAGCATGGCGACTTTATAGGGGGACAGAGAAGGCCTCTTTGGGAAGGTGACTTGAGAAAAGACTTGTGAGGAAGTGAGCTGTGTGGCTATCTGGGGGAGGAGGCAGGCAAAGGAATGGGCCAGGAGAGCTTCAGGGACAGCCAAGAGTCCAGTGTGGCTGGAGGGGAGAGAGCAAGAGAAGAGGTCAGACAGCCCGTTGCAGGCCCTGATAAGGACGGAGGCTTTTCCTCTGGTGGAGGGAGGAGCCATTGCAGGTTTATGAACATGGTAGTGACAGGATCCAACTTCAAAGAATCATTCACTGAGCAGGATAATCGGCATTGAAAGTTCATGGTTTGAAGCTCCAATGTAATGATCAAGTGCAGAGGGAGAAAATTCAAAAGTTAGAGATACACTTAAACAGGATAAATTTTTCTGCGGACCAGAAACCCAGAGACTCAAGCCACAGGCCTGATGGCTCCACAGTGGATGCAGTGAGATATCCAGGAGTTGGGTTCTTGTGAATTGCCAAGAGCTAAATACACTCCTCTCAAGGCAGGGCATTAGGGCCTGGAACACAGGGGGAAAATGGGAGCTGATGAAGCTTGTAGAATGAAAGGTACTGTTTTTCATGTTTGTTTAAAACAAAAATCCAGACTCTAATTGTGTATGATTCTACTTTTGTTTATGCTGGATGAATGTCTGAAAAGACATGTGTCAGCCCAGGGAGTAGGGTGGAGGCTGGGCAGGGTCTTCCACTCTTTCCCTTTTCTATACTTCTGATACATTTGGCTCTTTTTCTCAATGAATATATACTGAGAACATTACAGAGAAAGTAACTAGGCGAGTAGGATCAGCATTGGAAAGACGCCCCTAGATTTGGCCATTAAGAGATCATTGGTGGCCTCAAAAAGAACAGTTTCCTTGGGGTTGTGGAGACAAAAAGACAAGATACATGAATGAGTTGAAAAGTAGACTGCTCCTTCAGGAGGCTGGACGGGAAAGGGAGGGAGAGAGAGAAGAAGGGGCCTGAGGGGCAAGGGGCTGTGAAAGATGCAGCTTCTTTTAGATGGAGGACTTGAGGGTGTTGGCTTGGTACAGCCAGAGAAGGAGGGGAGGGAGAGACTTACGGTGTCGGACAGCAAGGAATAGCGGACACCGAGAGGCAGGTGCCCTCGGGAGGAGCTGGGGCACGACTTTCCTGGAGCCCAGGGGAAGCGGTCCAGGCAGCTGGGCGCTGGGGCTGCAGTTCGGGGTAAGGGCTTTGAAGCTGGCCCAGGCCTGCAGCTCCCATTACAGGAGCCGGGGGCCCCCATCTTGCCTGTGTGTGTTTCTCTGCCTCCCCACTCTTCTGTGAGAGCCAGAGCCACTACTGATTTATCCTCAGGGCTCCAGCATACAGGAGGCCTTTAGTCAATGTTTGTTGACCAACTGAATGAATTTTTCTCTGTGAGAAAACGGTCAGGGCATCAGCTGAATGTGCAGTGGGGGTGAGGGCAGTGGGCCAGGGTGGGGCCTAGGAATAAGTGCAGGACTTCTGGGGCCCTCTGGGAGGTGGCCTGGAATCTTTGGGCAGGAGTCTACCCACACAGAGCTCCTGGCCCTTTCTGTTCTTCCTTCCGCAACTCCAGGCAGTGCAGAAACATGTGGAGAAAGCAGACGGGCTTGTTGTAATGTGGGCTGACCCGCTGTCATTCTCTCAGCGGAGGCCTGGAGGCGTTAGCACAGCTCCTGGGTAAGCCTCAGACCGAATGTCATCCCCAGGGAAGCCTCCTCCTCTCTCCTCCCTTCTCACACCCTCCTCTGGGTCCCTGGCAGGGGGCACCGAGAGTCCCACTAGGAAGCCTGTGCTGGGCGTGCAGCGTCTGCCAGGACAGAGCCCACACCGGGAGGACAAGAGCCAGGTCAGGCCATCAGGTATACACCTGCAGGCCTTCGTTAGGACTGGTGAGCCATGGAGGGCAGGAACATGGCATTGTGGGGTTTTGGAGGCCAATAGCAAACCCAGGTACACATCACATTGGGCAGGCTAGGTGAGTTAGACAGATAAAAGGCGGGGGTTGGCAGTGAGAGACAGGGGACAGTTTGCTAGCGCAGGGTAGCTCGGATTTGGGCTTACGAATGCTTGGGATTGTGCTTTTTTGACTCCCGACACATTTTGCTTTCCTAAGGGAAGATTCTTAAAGGGGCAGCTGAGTCTAGTGTGTGTCATTATGTCCAATGCCTTAATGTCTACCCTCCTGGTGAGCTCTAATAGGAAGCAGCCACGCTGGTCATCCTCATGACCAGACCATGCATTGAATGCTCGCGATGACTTAGTTGTGTGAGTGGCTGAGTGGCCTCAGTGTTTAGCCAGCCCAACAACTTCTATAATCATAATTGTGCACCAGCAGAATCTTGAGAAGTGAGCCAGTTCTTCCTTTCCCCTCCAAGAGGGACTTCACAGATGAGAACAGATTCTAAAGGTGCCATATCCACAAGTTATCAAAACAAATGGACTCTTTTCTCTCAAATGAACTTAGGATACTTGATCTGGACTGAAGAACAGACTAAGTGAATCTTGTGACTTCGGCCACCTACCCAACAGCCATTCTCCCTTTCTTCCTAACAGGACTCCAGTTTTGTTTGGAGAGCAATGTGCCCAGCCCTAGGGGACAAATCATCATTACTGCCTGTCATGTGGGAAATTATCTCAATTTGATGTAGCTTCTAAGTACTCTGTTGGGCAAGCTGTCCAGAGGTCATGAACAGAAGGACTCAGACCAATTTGAGATAATCCAATCACCCAGCTTAAGAGTAAAATTTAAAGCTTGCAGGAAGAAATAAGGGGAAAGTGAACCCATTTAGAGTGAAGTGCACACAGGCTGGGGGAACCCTGTGTCCCCGAGCCCCGAGCCCCACAGTGTTCACGTTCTCCCTGTCTCCGTCTGTCTCTCTGTCCTCTCTGTCAGCTATCAGCCTTCCCTGCTGGCAGTGGGGCTGTGAGAACAGGGTGGAGATTAAACACAGGGGGTCAGAAAACAGATGGTGCCTGGAGCCAACAAATGCTCCATCAAAGAAACACAGGGCACGTACCCCTGGCTACAACTATAGCATATGGATGCCTCTACGGGCAGCTAGGGAAGGGCACACGAGGGGTCAGGATGGGACCAGAATGTGGGTCACCAAGGGAGTGGATTTGGGGATGACAGCCATCAATGGGGAATTAGCATGCTCTTTACCTTAATAAGTTGGCTTTTCCATCCCTTTCTATCTACAAGTAACATTCTTATGCTCTTGCATCCTTTTTGATCTATATTCACCATTTCTTTCCATCAATCTATGTCTAGCACATCTTGTAAGTTAACAACTTACTACCTATATTTAACATATATTTTGAATTTTTCCTTTTTTTTTTTCTTGCCTTCTCCAGAAGACTTAAAGATCCTCAATAGTGAGCCGACACACGTTGTGTTCTAAGACAACATTTGGCAATCGTGAGACTTCTGTGTGGTCACGTGATGCATTTCTGATCCGTGAGAGCCCAGCAGGAGTTTTTAGGAGGCATCTGGAAAAGATTTTCTTCCCTAAGAAAAGGCAGAAGCAATGCAAGCGCAGAGTCCTTTGTCCCCTCCTCCCTTCCTCCATCCTCAGCACTGGAACAGTGGCTGGCACATAGTAGACACTCAACAAATAGTTGGTTGAATGAATGGGTGAATGAATGGTATTGGGGCTCAGCCTTAACATCTATGCTGTGTCTTCTGATCAAGCTTCATTTCTAAGTCCAGAGTTGGGAAGGTGAAAGCAGGATGGTGAAAATAAATCATGTGATGATCATTTAATTATATTATTATTAAAAGCAGCTAACCTTTATTGAAAGTTTACTTGGTGTTAGGAATGGTTCTAAGCATTTCACGTTTAATCCTCGCAATAACCATATGAGGAGGAAATGAGTACTATCCTCATTTTGTACCTGAAGACATTGAGGCACAGAATGTAAGGGAATTTACCTGAGGTCATCAGCTGGCAAGCGGTGGTCCTGGAATCTGAATGTGGACGACCTGAGTTCAGAGTGCACACATGTAGATACAGCACCGCCTGTGTTAGTTTCCTATTGCCACCGCAGCAAATTATAACAAACTGTGGGCTTTAAGCGAAGCACATTTGCTGACTTAACAGTTCTCAAGGTCGGCATCCCAACAAATTAAGTCCAACAACTTAATACGGCCAAAACTAAGGTATTGGCTGTGCTGCCGTCCTCCTGCAGGCTGTAGAACAGATTTCCAGGCCTTCCCAGGCCGAGAGGCTGGCTGCAGTCCCTGCCCTGTGGTCCCTTCACTCTGATCTCTGCTTCCGTTGTCACATTGCCTTCTTCAACACTCCTGACTCCCTCTTATAATGACTCTTGTGATTACAATGGGCCCATCTGGATAATCTGAGATAATTTCTCCATCTCAAGATCCTTAATCACATTTTCAAAATCCCTTTTGCCATGTAAGGTAACATACTCGCAGGTTCTGAGGATTAGGACCTGGACATCTTTGTGGGCCTTGATCCTGCCTGTGCGGGTCCAGTACTCTGCGCCACACCCGGTCCTGGACCAAAGGTCCCGAGCCCCGCAGCAGGCCCGCCCCGCGCCGAGGATCTCAGGCCTGTCCGTGCAGACTTCTGCCCGCTTTCATAAAAGTTTCTGTCTTATTTACCTGCTCTCAAGTACCCCTGCTGCCAACCCCTAAGCAGGGGAGGAGTACTTAGTAAACCAGTATAGTAAGAACCAAACAGGTGAGGTAGGAGGCCTTGGCCTCTTGCCCCTCAGTTCATCTAGGTTGGGTTCTATATGTTAATCAGGTCCTTAGTTCTATTTCCCTTCCTCAGTCAGCTGGCTCTATCCTCATATGTGTGTTTTCTTTGCTGCTACGTTACTTTTATTTCTACTCCTAATTCAAGTCAGAGTAATTTCTCTTAGCAACCTTGAATTCATTCTTGCAACCTCCGCGGACAGCCCCTGGGTTCCAGGTAAAAGTCTGCCTCGCAGCTACTCGGACTCAAGGCTCCGTGCTTTCCCTGGGTTCCTTCCAGCGGCAACCTCTTCCAGACACGTTTTGTCTGTCTGAGTAAATTCCCCCCAGAGATGTTGTTTTCAGATTTATTTTTAGCTGCAGAAGAACCATTTGTTGAAATGAAAGCCCAATATATAAAGCAGATGGAGTGGAGCTGTTTGGAGAGGGGTGAAGCCCCCCATCTTCTCCACCCTTCCCCAGGGCCCCTGTGGGCCCAGTTTGAAAACCATGGCTCTGCAGACCCTGCCCACTTTAAGTCTTGCCCTGCAGAGTTCAGTTTGCTTCTGCTCAGTTAACTGTCTGGTTTCCTGAGGGTTTCCTTTAGTGCCTTGGCCTTCCTGAAGCATTCTTCCTCTCTCTCGTCTTCCTTTATGCTCTTTGAAGGTCACAATTTTCCAAATAAGCAAAACATTTTAAGTTCCTCATCTCTGCCTAGCACATCACCCCGTGGGGCTTCCTCTCACCTCATTGTAACCCACCTGTTCGTGGCTGCAGGGATGGAGGCCACGCTGAAATTGGCTGGCCAGCTAGTGGCGCATCACCTGCCCTCTCCATAATGGGAGCATCTTAAGTACTCCACGTGTATAGATTATAGCTTGCTGGTTACTGGACAGTTAGCATATCTTTTTCTAGAGAATTATGTTTGGTAACAAATACCTTGGAGGAGCAGAAATGTTTCCGCTTCAGAGAGGCCCAGGTCCCAACATGCCTGTGGGGCTGGGGGTGGTGAGGAGGCGTGGGCAGACCTCTAACAAGTCACATGGGCTCCTTTGTAAAGCTGGGATCAATCCCTGCCCTCGCGCCCTCCAGGCCAGTTTTGAGGTGGGGTTTCCCTCTCAGAAAGCAGCTCTGGACCATGGGGGTTGCCCCAGGAATCCCCATAGCCTCAGGTCCTAGGGACCCTGGGCGTCTCTGTGGCCCATTTACTGGCCCCCCCCCCCGCCCCCACCAGTACCCTGACGCCCATGAGCTTAAACTTCCAGGCCTCTCATAGCATGCGTCCCTTCCAAGTCCTGCTCTTTTCTCACTCTGAATAAGTAATTACTTCCTTGCCTAATCTTGTATTTGTAATTGTGTATTCTTTTCCTGAAAGAAACCTTCTCAGTTCTGTAAGCTTCAGATCCTGCCAAACCTGGATACGTCACGCGGTCTCAGGAGTCTCCCGGGGACCCAGGGATCCTGTGCTGGGGGAGCCTGTTCCATGGGAAAAACAGAGACTCTCATCTTTGAGACTTTCCACGGCATTCCTAGGACTTTTGTACGGGGTATCCATGCCAAACACGCTGGTGGAAGACAGGGAGGCCTAAGTTTTGACCTGCTTCCCATCCCAGCTGCAGCGTGTGCTTCCACTGTGGAACTGTGGGGCACAGGACTCCCAGAAACCCACGAGGCCAGGGAAAGCCTGCTTTCTGCTGCTCTTCCCTTTGTGCCACGAGGCTCCTGTATCCAGCTTTGGTGCAAATTCTGGCCAGTCTTTTTGGAAGGAGGATTCAGAACATGGTTCCTTCTCTCCACGACACCTTTTCCAGCAGACCTGGATCCCTGGTTTAGCCTCAAACTGGCAATACTGCCAATGTACTGAAATTCCTAAATCTGGCTTTTAAGTGTCATGTTTTGCAAAATGGGAGTTTGCCTGCCTGGTTAGGTTAGCTTGGGACCTGTGAACACAGTGCCTGGGGCCCAGCAGGCTCCTCCTATCTGCTCTGCTCTATACCACTTGACAGCCTTTGATACAAGTCAGATGTGAAAGCCAGAGATGGCAAATCCTATTTAAAAATGGGTAGGGGCTCTTCTGGATACAGATGGTGGGTTAAAGCTTCCCCACATAACTTCTCTTTTTCAGTTCTTAACAACACCAAAAAGAAAGTAGATAAAACCACAGGGGAAATTTATTTTCAGCAATCCACACAATACCCTTCAAATTTGGCATCTAAAGAAAGATACGGAAGATTTTGGAGCAGCAAAGAGTGGCTCAGCACATCTCTACTCCGTACCCTGTCCTCTGTGCCCAGAAATGGACAATCCTGAGCATTTTCCTTAGCACTCCTGAATCTGAAAGGAAACAGGTGTGAATCATGTCCTATATTCTCCCCCTTTGAGGCAGCAGTATTGAACAGTGTGCTGGGGAGAAACGGGGGAAGCAAGGGGCATGATCCATGGAGCTGACTCAGCTGGTGGCATCTCCAGAGCAACACCCCAGCTTGGAAAATTGATCCAAAGCCTGAGTTATCCCCCTGCCTTGTAAGAGGTGTTCACTGTCCTTCTCTGCTGCCCCAGTCAGGCGACAGGAGCTTCATACAGGACATTAATCAGAACCTCCGGAGAGCAGCGCACAGGTACTCCAGCAGAGCCCGTGCCCTGCTTCGGCTGAGTTCTCTTCTCTCCTTCCCTCCCCTTCAGACTACCAAGAAGTGTACAAAATCCAAATACCCAGCCTTTCGTTTAGCTCAGTGGGAAAATCATACTGGTATCACATAGTGGGGAGACCGCCAGGAAGCCCCCCTCTCCTGCCATCCCATTATAGCAGCAGAAAGAAGGTCTGGACAGAGCCACCAAACCAAGATGAAGAGAAATGGATGCAAACACATGGCAGCAAATTCATGATAAATAGAGGGAAATCAGCAGGCAAAAGACAGGCTCTTCCTCTCCTCCCAAAAAGGAAATTCCTTAAACTATTTCACGCAAGACATGAATTTAATGAATTAGAGGCGTAAAGATGGGATGATAAAACAGAATTGATAGAAAGGAAACAAACTGAGGACAAAAACAACATCATTATAGGACAAATAAATACATTAGTACCAACAAGAAAGAGAACTGACCACATTGAAACTCAAATTACTGAACTCGGGGCAGCTAAACAATGTCAAGAGATTTAAGAAATTAGCATTAACAGAAATGGAATAATACAAAGATGATCCAGTATAAGGATTAACTGATATCTCTGAAGAAGAGAAACCAAAAATAGAGCCAAAAGAGAATGTCTAATGCAGAGAAAACAATACTAAAACTGCAGATTGAAACATTATGTCCAGAAAAGCTTGATTGGATGTTTAATACTAAGACATGCCTTAGTTAAATTACTGAACAACAACAAAAATGATGAAGTGTGACATCTTTAGGCATACAAGCAGGAAGGAAAGGTCACCTACATGGTGAAAATGCAGGCTGTTTTTATCTTTTTACCCAGAAGAAAAAGGAACAAAAACTACCATAGTCTAGGGGAAAGCAGGTGAGACCCAAGGATACAACACCCGGCCAAGATATAGTCCAGTGTAAAGGCAACAGGCATTCTTAAGCAGCCAAAACCCTTCTTGGAAAAACAGCTTAACAATGAAATGCAGCCCATGAAGACATGAACTGAAATAATTTGCAAATAAAGTAGTCTTGATAAAAGGACCAGTGATGAGCTTTGAATTCATTTAAATCTAGACTGTATCCCAAGTAACTATGCAGTTATGTTTCTA